>NW_021703774.1:68708444-69261092 GCF_005190385.1 Monodon monoceros | reverse complement strand
GGGCGGCGGCGGCGGGGCCGGCTGCGGGGGGGCGGCCGGCTGCGCGGGGGCGCCGCCCCCCCCACCTCCCCCGTCCTCGCCCGCCGTGGGGGCGGGGGGCTCCCCCAAACCCAGGAGGCAGAGTTGATCGAGAGCCAGCTGAAGGGCGCGCTCGTCTTCCAGCAGCCCTCGGTCCTTAGCGCTTCCCCCGAAACATCCTAGTTCTCCAAAGCCCCCATTTCTTTCCATTATTCCAGATACCACTAGACTAGGCATGGCGAAACAAAAGCTGGGGGAGAGAGAGAGAGGGAGAGAGAGAGAGAGAGAGAGAGGTGGTGGAAGGGAAAAGAGGAGAGAGGAGGGGAGGGGAGAGGAGAGGAGGGGGGTGTGTGGGGAGGGGGGAACAAAGAACTGGGGAGGGGGGAAGAAAGCGAGATAGAAAGATAGACCCTCCCCCTAAGCCCCCCTCCCCAAACACCCTGTAACCCGACTCCCCTCGCCCCAGCCCCCAGGGTGGGGGTGGGGGGAAAAAGAAGCAAAGCCAAGAAAGCAGATCTCCTCTCCTCTCCGGGGGTGACGGGGGGCGGGGGGCTGCGGGATTTCTGCCCCCACCCCTCCCGCCTCGGTCCCGGGAGTCTCTAGACCCCACCGTCCAGACGCCCCCCTTAGGCTCCCGCACCGAGCCCCAGTCCAGGAGCGGCGCTCAGTGGCCCCCAATAGAGCCCAGCCCCTTCCAGCGCTCAAACTCTTTTGTTTTAAATGAACTGGATGGAGCAGCATGGAACTGACGGGAGGGGGGCGCGCCGGGGGCGCCCGGGGCATGCCGGGAGTTGTAGTTTCCCGCCCTCGGGGGCGCTGGGACGAATTCCTTGACCCGAGGAAGATATGGACGTGCCTTCGGTCTTTACTCGCGGCTGGGAGGCGAAGCTGGGGGTGGGATGGAAGTCAAGGTCCCTCATTTTTCCAAGAGGCGGGCACCGGGAGAGGAGTCAGTGTACAGAAACGGAACGTGTTGAAAAAAGGTTAATGGAATGTGCCCCCCTCCCAAGACGGGCTCCTTCCCGATCCGGGCAGGTCTTTGGTCCCTCTTTCTTATGGTAATGAGGGGGGGGCGAGAGGGCGGGGAGCGGTCCCGGCTGGGTCACTGCGGCTTTCTGTCGCTCGCTCTCTCTCTCGCTCTCGCTCTCTCTCCCCTCTTCCCCCTCCCTGCCGCGCTCCCTCTCCGCTCTCAGCTCCCCCCTCCCGCTCTCCCAGAGTCGATCCCGGCTCTGGGCCGCGGGGAGAGGTTCTCCGCAGAGCAGACAAAGCCCGCAGCCGCGATGCGGGGAGAACACGGCTGGGCGCGCTGGGGGGGCCGGGATGGGGTGCCGGGTTGGAGGGTGGGACCCCTTGGTAAAAGACGGGGTCCCCTCATCTCCAAGCGGCAAGCCATCCCCCCTCGTCCTCTCCCGCTCCCCCAGTCTCGGAGATCTGAGAGGCACCGACTGGGAGGTGAGTTAGTTAACGTCCTTCTGATCAGTAGAGGGTAGCTGGGAGGGCTGTGGAGAGATGAAGTGAGGAGGATGAAGGGGTGGAGGGAGAGGAGAGAAGTGGGGGGACAGAGAGTGAGGAGGCAAGGGAAGTCTTAAAGGCATGATGTGACTTAACAGTTTCGGGAGAGAGCCAGGAGCTTTGGGTGCGACAGAAGGAGGAAAGAGAGACTGGATGGAATGGAAACCCAGACTTCTTCAGGCCTGGGCCATATATGTAGCTTGCGGGTGATCTGTTCTTCAGCCTTCACCATCATCCCACCTCTCCCCCACTGAAAACCCATTAATTCAGCTCCTTTGACTCTGGAAATTTGGTGAAAGTAAAAATCAGTTTTTAAGGCATGAATTGGACAGTTGGGCACTTTTAGGGGAGTTTGTGGAAGTTGGAATGTAATGCAATCTTTTCTCCCCTTACCCCATAGCTTCAACATTTCTTTTGTTACCCTTTTTATGCCTGGGTCTTTCCCAGTAGGAGAAGGGATGGCACTGCAGCTTGAGGGCTTGAGGTCAGACTTTTAAGAACTTCCCAAAAGAGTTTTATAAGAATGGGTGGGTGAGCTACAGTGGTAAGGTGTCCTTTTCTGGAGTGCCTTGGAAACCAAAAATCTGAACTAGTTTGTGAGGTAAAGTCCTGCTTGGAGGCAGGGGAACAGAGGAGATGACCTCATAGACCAGGCACTGTGAGGCCGTGAGGGCTGAGCTGCAAGCCCAGTTCCCTAAATTGATTCTTGGAGAGAGTAAATTTGCACACCAATGGGAGGGTGGGAGCCAGCGTGGAGGATCTCAGGAGGGGTTGGGGGTTGGCACACTGCGGGGCTCTTGCTTCTTTGCCCGGCAGAAGATGCAGGGAAGGGGAGCCATGACTGAGAAACCCCGGAAGCCCCTGGAATTGGAGAAGGGGTGCCCTCTGGATCGAGGATTTAACATAAAGTTAACAACAGACCTTCTTGGATTGGGCGCTCCCGCCTCTAAGCAAGAGTGGGCGAGGAAGAATTGGAGAGACATAGCCCTGTGGGAGTGGCTGTTTCCTGCTCTTGTCCCCTCTCCTTCTGCCCCAGGAACTTGGATTGGGGGAACCAGGCTTGGATTGGGGGAACCAGGGAAAGCGTCCTACTCTGTGGACCAGGTGACTGTTTTTCACATGAACAGAAATCGCAAACGGTTGCATAGGACTGATTGTGTGCCAGGCCTTTTTGTCACCAGCCGGTCTGAGCCTTCCTGCCCCCTCTGAAATGAGATTCCCCCTAGACACTCACTCCTGAATTTGCCCTGCTTCCACTTTCCTCCCCACTAAGCTAATTAAAGCAGGAGGTTAATGACCAAAGAAGCCTTGGGGGTTTGGCCAGGGAGGAAAACAAAGGACAGAAACAAGTGTGTGCCAGTGGGGAGGGGACAGCTGCTGAATGGGAAGGGACAGACTAAGGAGCAGGGTAGGGGAAGGGGCAGTCCCTGCTGGACCCCCGCTCACTGATCCAACAAGGACTAATCAGCCCCCCTGGGTGTGTTCATGTACCATGGGTCCGCCCTCAGGCTCCCACTGACTCCAAATATCCAAAGTGAGAGAGGCAAACGTGAACCTGGCACCTGGAGGGCAGGATGTGTGTGTGAGCGCACTTAGGTCTAGGGCTTGGCTGTGCACATAGAGGCATGTGCCTGCAGGTTGTGCGGGGTACGTCCACCCACAGGGGGCCTGCCAGAGTGCCCAGTGGCAGCGGAGCCTGGCGATGGGCACCTTGAGGAGCCAGGTTCTCAGGAGGTTTTTTTTTTTTTTTTTGGCTGTAGGATCTTAGTTCCCTGGCCAGGGATTGAACCCATGCCCTTGGCAGTGAAAGCTCGAGTCCTAACCACTGGACTGCCAGGGAATTCCCTCAGGAGGGGTTTTGATGAGCCCTTCCCTCACTCCCAGAGGCTGGTGCCCTCCTTTGTTCAGGGGACTCCCCTCCTCCACTGACATTTGTGTTGGCCAAGCTGAGTTTCTGTCCAGGGGCCCTCCTTTTCCTCTCTCCCCCGCCTGCCCATTCTAGAATTAGGCCCATGAGGGCTGAAGGCCTTACTTAAACAATTTTGCTTGGAAATAGGTAGCTATGCCCGCCCCACCCCAGCCCTCACTCTGCTCATGACCAGAAAGGTGTGTAGGTGGCATATCTCTCCCCTTCAGGGCCTTGGAGGACAGGACTGTGTGTCTCAACTTTTTTTTTTTTTTTTTTTTTGCGGTACGCGGGCCTCTCACCGTTGTGGCCTCTCCTGTTGTGGAGCACAGGCTCCGGACACGCAGGCTCGGTGGCCATGGCTCACGGGCCCAGCCGCTTCGCGGCATGTGGGATCTTCCCGGACCAGGGCATGAACCCGTGTCCCCTGCATCGGTAGGTGGACTCCCAACCACTGCGCCACCAGGGAAGCCCTGTGTGTCTCATCTTTGTCATTGTCTCCTACCCTGGTCCCCCAGTACCTAGCACACGGCCCTGCCCAGAGCAGAAGCTCAGTAAGGGTGTGTAACTGCGCATTCCAAGCTTCGTGATGTAGGAGGAAGGAGCAGACCTCTGGAGCCAAACATGCTGGGTGTTAATTCTGCCCCTTGAGCAGTCAATTACTGCTGAGCCTCGATTTCCTCATCTCTCAAATGGAAATAATAAGCCAAGTTCCTAGCACAGTGCCTGGCTCATTTAAGGTGTTCAGTCAATGTTAGTTTGGGGGCCATGGTTGCTCTCCCCTGGCAATTGACTTTACCTAGACTGTGGTCTTCATTAATTAATTTTAATTCATTCATTCAGCTAACTACTTCCTATTGAGCTCTTAGGATGTGCCAGGCACTGGAGGAGGTCCTGACCCACTGTGAGTCATTTGAAGATGGTTCTAGATCTAGACTTGCAGAAATAAGATCATCCCAGACAAACAGCAGATAAATCCAAAAATAATTTCTGTTGAGCACTGGAGTACAGGTGAACTCTATATGTCTCTAGCACACACACAGCCTCAGGCCTGAGGAACAAAGGACCCTGTGGAGTCGTTGAGTTGGCTGTATGAGCGTGTGTGTCTATGTGCAGGTGTATCTGTGTGTGTGTGTGTGTGTGTACACAGGTCTGGCTGCAAGGCAGGAAAGGTGACCCAGTTGAGAGTGGGATGGCCCAGAACTCGAGTGGAGGCTGAAAGACAGGAGTGGGATGGGTGATCCAGACTGTGCTTATCTGTGTGTGGAGCTGTGTCCCTTTTCTTCTTCCAGCAAACCTGGACACCTATTATTGCTGTCGTACCAAGGGATGGGGCACAAACCTAACACCTGCCCCTCCCCTGCCCTATTCTCAGAGCCCCCAGGGAGGGAGGCAGACACAGGAGGCTACCATCAAGGTTGCCCTAGCAAGCTGGCTGGCCCTTATAGAGGTTATCTCATCCATCTCCCTACTCCTCTCGGGATGCCTTCTCCATCTGTCTTAATCAGCTAGGCCTCCTCTCCTGTACTTTATGGGGTTTATGTTTTCTTGTCTTAATACCCCTCCCTATGGGAAGTCTACCTTGTGATCTAAACACCATTCGTCCTGCTCAGAATGCAGCCAGCTTTCTCTCTGTTGCTCGAATACACTCAACTCATTAATTTCTTTCCTTCTTTCTTCCTTGCTTCCTTCCCTCCTTCCCTCCTTTCTTTCTTTCTTTCTTCCTCTCTTTCTTTCTTTCTTTCTCTCCCTCTCTCTCTCTCCCTTTCTTTTTCTTTCTTTCTTTCTTTCTTTCTCTCCCTCTCTCCCTTTCTTTCTTTCTTTTCTTTCTTTCTTTCTTTCCGGCCACACCACACGGCTTGTAGGATCTTAGTTCCCCGACCAGGGATTGAACCCAGGACATTGGCAGTGAGGCAGTGAGAACACAGAGTTAACCACTGGACCACCAGGGAATTCCCCTCAACTCATTAATTTCAATCAGTGAGAATGTATTGGGTAAAATTCTCTAGGACACACAAAAGAAGTAACAGACTTGATCTCTGCCCTCAGCAAGACACAGAAACTAGCCTACATGACCCAGAGAACATGGACAAACAGGATTAAATGTGAGGGCAAAACAGTCTTTGGTACTTGGAGGGCTACAGAGATTGGAGAAGAGAGGAGGTCTCTCTGGGTCCTTCCACTGTTGTGGGCCCAATCTCCAAGGGCTTTGGACCTGGAGAGACAAACATCTCTCTGCTCCCCCCCTGGGACCACTCCAGCACTCCCCCTAGCAGGTCCCCTGCACTCTCTGATTTCCCTAGGGAGAGCAGCTCCGAGGGGCTGGGGCAAAACTAGGGTCCCCAAGGACAGCTGGCTGGCAGGGCCCCTCTGGGATTCAGGGCCGGACCCAGGTGTCCGGGAGGCAGGTGATACCAGAGCTGTGACAGTTGGTCCCCAGATTCCTCACCCAGTGGCGCCAGCTCTGGTTTCGGGCTGAGGCAAGGGAGGGGGAGGGGCACCTGGTGCCAGGCAGGGCTGGGTGTTCTCTTGGGGCAGGGGGAAGGAGGCAGTAAACATGCCCTTGCTAGGTTGTTGGGGAGGGATTTTTCCAGTCCCCTCTCTGTGCCAGGCACTGTACTGGATACTAACAGGGGATACTGAAGCATAAGACACAATCTGGTACAGGTGAATTAATGGATATAAAAGACTGTATAGAATGTCATAGGTGGACTAGAAACTGAATGAATGAATGAATAGATTCACCAGTTATCTAATGACCTTGTTTTACAGAGAGGAAGATTGAGGCCCAGAGAACTCAGGTCCTGTGACTCTCTTGTGCCTTTTGTTCCATCATGCTTCCTTTTTCAGGAAAGGGAAGAGGAAGTTAGAGAGAGAGGGGTGGGAAGAGGGACTTTCCAATTCCTGAGTTTCCTTATTTCCAGGCTCTCTTCTTGGTGTTTACAGACTTGATCTCATTTAATCCTCTTACAACTCTGTGAGGCTGGAATTGCCATCTCTGCTTAACCTCAGGGACCTAAGGCTCAGAGAGGTTAAGTAACTTGCTCAGGTCACACAGCTGGTAAATGGACACTCCAGTGTTCAAAGACAGATCTGTCTGACTCCGGAGCCTAGGACCCCAGAAGTGAACAGTGATACCCAGTGAGTAGTCTGAAGGCCGAGGAGAGAGTGATCACTGAAGTTGGACCAGGAGAGGCTTCCTGGATCTGGAGTCCCTGAAGGATGAGTGAGGTTCGTGCAAAGGGAGAGGACTGGAGATTGATGTCAGAGGTGCCCAGGAGGCTTGCTGGTTGGGAAAGTGGCCTGCTTGCCTGGATCCTGAGGAGCTCCAGGGACAGGTGGAGGAAAAGCACCTTTGAACTTTGGCCACGAGGTGGCGCTGCAGGCCAGTTACTGGGAGCTGCTCCAGCGTGGGCTTGCACACTAGGACCCAGAGGTTTCTTCCCTGCCAGTTAGGGATCCACGCCCAGTCCTGCCTCCTCAAGTGTCATCTCAAGCTTCCACCTTTCCCTTTTCTGGAGGGGCATCCACCAAGTGGGAGACAAGGAGGCTACCAGTCTATTCCTGACTAAGGACAAAAACCCAGGTGGCCGTGACCTGGGCATCCCCATGGTCTGACCAGCTCTCCAGGTCATCCTGAGCCCCCTCCAGCTGCTTAAGACTGGTTAATGTCCAGTTGCCCTCCTGAGTCCCTGGCAGACACTGATCGGGGCCAGGCTAACCAAACAGACATTTGAGTACAACCGACCTGGGTCTGAAGCAGAATAATAATAAAACCTACCTAATAAGGAGTTAAAAAGTTTTCATCCAATAAACACATATTGAACACTTGCTGTGTCAGGCACTGTTCCAGGCATTGGAGATACATCATTGAACATGACAAAGTCCTTACTCTCATGGACCTGATATTCTGTGGGGGAGGGGAGACAGAGTAAACAAGTAGATCATGTAATTTATGGTAGTGGTAATCGCTGTGAGGAAAAACAAAGCAGGATTTGGGGGTAGAAAGGTGTGAGATGGTTAATTTAGAAAGAACGATCATGTTGTGAGAATTTAACTGGACATATATAAAGCACAGTGCCTGGCATTGAGTTAGCAATTGTTACGATTATTTTGTTCCCTTTGCTTCCGCCCTTCTCCATCCCCACGTTCCCCTTCCTCTGTCTCACATTCTCCCTGCCTTTTCCCAGTAGTCCCCCCAGGGAAAACAGGTGCTGGCTTGGAACCAGGAGTCCTGAGTTTTTAGTCCTGGCTCTGCCACAACAGTCCAAACTGGCTCTCCCCTCCCCTGCTTCTGGTAAATGACATCATCCTCCACCTGGTTGCTCAAGCCAGAAATCTGGAGCTATCTGTCATCCCTGCCTTTTCCCTAACTTCCTCCCATCTAGTCCATCAACCAATTCTGTCAACTACACCTCAAAACATTTCTCAAATCCATCAGCTTCCCACCTCCACTGCTACTCTCCTGATCCAAGCCGTCATCCTCTCCTGCCTGCAATAGTCTCTAGCTGGTCTCTCTCCTCCATTCTTGTCTCCCCTGCCCCCTCCAATCCATTCTCCACATGGTGGCCAGAGAGATACGTTTTAAAAACCAAATATGATCATGAAACTCTCCTTCTTAAAACACTGTATTAGCCCCCCATTGTCATTAGATCCAAGACCAAACTCCTTAGTGTGATTTAGAATATCCTTCACATTCTGGCCCTTGCCCAGCGGTCACCTGATCCTGCCCTCCCTCTCACCCTCCACTCCAGCTACATGAGCCCTCTTTCAGGGCTTTGAGCACACCATGTTCTGCCCATCATCCAGCTTTGGCCTGCGCTGTCCCATCTGCTGTTCCCTCACCCTTCACCTGGCTCATGCTGGTTCATCTTGTGGGACCCAAATTCCATGTTACTTTCCCTGGGAAATCTCTGCTGGTCATTTTTGGAGATCTCTTACCATTCAGCACACTATATTGTAACTGTCCGTTTACATTTCTGTCTCCCCAAGTACCTGGGAGCCCCTTGAGGACAGGGACTGGCTCTAGTCCACTCCTGTATTCCCAGCACCTGTGCCGGCACACAGTAGGTGCTCAATGCTGCTCGGAAGCTGCGTGTGCGTGCTCATCCATACTTCCCTCTTGAACAGCCTCTTCCCTTGACCCCCACACCCCACCATACCTCCCACCCTCCACACCCAGCTGCATCTCTCCATTCCCAAGCGCCACCCCTGGGCCCTCACAGCCATCCCTCGTCTGATCTCCAGAGGGGTGCCATTTGCATGATGCTTGGCATATACCTTCACTGGGTTGGAACCAGGAGTCCTCCTCTCGCCAATGCCTAGTCCGGAACACATTCACAGCAGGAACTCCATAATGGTGCTGATTCACTGGTGTGACTTCTGACTGATGGCTCAGAAGGGATCTCTAAGTATGTAAACCCCTCCCCTCAGTCACTGCTGGTAAAAGGAGTCTTGGACCCAGTAGGCCCTTGAGAGTGCAAAGAAGTACACATAGATCATGTGCTCCTGCCAGGTCCTCTCATCCCCCTACGCCTTTGCAGGTGCTATTCTCTCTGCCTCCAACACTCTCTCCCCCATCATCTTGTCTATCTCCCACTCATCCTTCCCACTCACTCCTGAGCTCAGGAGTCATGTCCTCTGAGAGGCCTTCCTGACCGTGCTCATGGACTTCAGTGCTCCTCCTGAGTCTGCTGTGGCCCACAGTGCCGTCACAGCCAGTGTACATGTTCTGTATGCTACTCCAGACTTCAAGCTCCCCCAGGACAAGGGACATGTCTTGCCAAAGCCTAGCGGAGGGGGCACTCAATACAAATTTATTAAGTGAATGATTAATTGAATGAGTAAGAGGAAGAAAATTACTGTGTGATACTGAATAAGTCACTCCCCATCTTTGGGCCTCAGTTTCCTCTTCTGTGAAGTAGGGACAGGAGACGGTAGAACAGAGGTGTGCTTGCACATGTTTAATAACAGGGGTGGGGTGGGGGGGAAGTCCTGGTTTGTGACAGTTGTCAATTTCCAAGGTGTAAATTCTCTCACCATGGCTGATTTCAATGTGAACAATGGGTTCTTACCAGCAGGCTTAAGCTACCTCGGCTAAGGACTACAGATGGGGTGGCTTGGGCCAGAGGGACTTCAAGGCACTTTCTCATTCCAACATCCTTGCACAAGGCCCCTTCTCCAGAGCCTGAGGGAGGTCAGGCTGTTTCCCAGTTGTACTTATACCCAGGCTGCCAGTTATACCCTTATTGCCAGTTTTCTAGAGGCACATCCATGCCCATTCCAGGTGGGTAACTATACATGTCTCTCCCAGGCAGCCTTCCCAGACTGCTCCAGGCCTGTTGGTTGGCCCAAGCCCTGACATCAGACCTGTGCAGAGGGATCACCTACCCTGCTCTCCCGGTGTTTCTGGGTCCCACCTTCCCACACTGATGGGCTCCCTTAGAGAAAGGGCTGGGTCCAGTCTGTTTTTATCTTGCTGGACCTCTGACCTCTGACCCTGCTGGCCCCTCCTTCCTTCTCTATACCCTTTATTTCCTCCCCAGCTTTTCTCCTACCTCCCTGGGTGCTCCTTTTCAGTTTCCTTTGCCCGTCTCTCCCCCTGTTTCCACAGGGCCAGTGATTTCCAGGCCTGTAGTTTCCTCCACCTGGAACACACTTTCTTCTCCCTTTCTGCCCAGCTATTCAAGCGACAGCCCATAGTGTCCTCCGCACCTGGGCTACAGGTGGGCAGGTGGCCTATTACTGGTGAGCTCTATGCAAATTAACTACTGTTTCTGAATTCGTTTTCCACATCTATAAAATGAAGATAAGGGTAGCAATTACCTCATTGGATTGTTATGTGATAGTGGCAAGAGGCATGTAAAGTACTGACATAGCGTCTAGTACACAGAAAGTGCTTAATAAATGTTGGTGATTATTATTCAGGACTTAGGTTAGTCACCCCTTGCTCGGGGGAACCGCAGCCTGCGTTAGGTGCCTGGTTCTCTGCCCCCGCCAACCCTCGCATCCCGAGCAGCGCCTTTTGAGGCACTCATGACAGTTTAATTGCTTGTTCCACAAGGACAAGAGCTATCTGGGGCACACAGATGGTAAATATCTGTGAATGAATGAATGAACTAATGATGGGAATGACTGTCTCCCCTGGCAGGACACAGAGCCGGGGCCTTCTGCCACTCAGGGCTAGCCTGGACACGCCCACCCTTAAGGAGGAGGTGGGGCTGGTACCCCCGGGCCAGCAGGTGGCGCCAGCGCCCGTCAGTCTCCGTCCGTGGCCACCTCCCTTGCCCTCGCTGGTTTTACAACCCCACTCTGACGGAATTTGAAATGGGCAGGAAAGGTGGGGTCCTGAAGCCCGCGGGGGCAGCCGGGGCTGAAGTTCAGTCATCCCTCACGGGCAGACGTTTTTCCAGGAGGTGCCCAGACTAACTTGGCAGGGAAGGGAGTGGAGGCCGCTGGGGAAGACGGCCCTGCTGAGGGGCTGTGGGCACAGATCCTGAAGTGGGGACAAGGTTGATGGTATCCTGGGGACATGAAATGAGAAGCTGTTCAATCAGTGAGTCAAAAGCCGAGATCTAGGAACCAGACACAGTGTGGGGAACAATGTGGTGAAATCAGTCAGTGAGAGAGGAAGAGGAGGTCCGGTTTCTATGACAATGGTAGTGTTTGTGGCAAGCTGGGGACTCCTGGGACCCCAGGGCCTGTGAACAGTGATTCTCCACAGGAACGGGAAAGCTGCAGAGGGACTGTATGCTGGGGACCGGATGCCCTGTGATTCCTTCTTGGTGCTCAGCACGTGTTCTCCCAACCACAGCTCCTGAACCTGTGCTCTTTCAGATGCTGCGAGGGGCGCTGAGCCCTGACAAGAGGCAGGCCCTGTGCTCCTCACCGTACATGCACATTTCACTTATTGCTCACAACGGCCCTCTGGAATAAGTGTTACCCCATTTTACAGAAGAGGAAATTGTCAGGCTGGCCAAGGGTGACAAAAGTAGGACATGAGTGGTAGAGCCAGGATTGGAACCCGGGCTAGTCTGACTCTAACCATCCTGTGAAGACCCAGAAAGCAGAAAAAGAAGAACAGGGGCATGGAAGTTAGATCATGTTTGACCCCCTACTCTCCACTCCCAGCCCCTGCTAGAGCCTGGGAATTCCCAGCATCCTCTAGTCATTGTCAGGACAGTTTCATTCTTGTGTAGCTGTGGGGCCGCCACAATTTCAGTATGAAAGGGGGTATCCCTGTCTCATCCCCTAATGACATGCAAGAAGGAACTGTAGCTCTTCACCATCTCTTCCCCTGCAGCAGAAGGGATGGAGGTTGGAAGTGCCTTGGAAATCTTCCAGTCCAGTCCACTTGTTTTGCAGATGAGGAAACCGAGACCCATAGAAAGGAAGCAATTTCTCCAAGGTCACAGAGCGAATTAATGGAAAAGAGAACTAGATCCTCTGTCTTCAAAGTTCTGTGATCCCAGAAAGAACCTTCTTGAATTTGGCACTGGGTTCTTAGATTGGAGTCAGGCAGAGGAACAGAGGGAGGACAGCAGATTAAATGGGAAAACCTAACATAGTATATAGCCCGTGGAAAGAAGGTACACAGCTCATGCTCCACCTGTCTACCACGTTACAACAGCAATGATAGTGGGGGGATCATCAGAAAGACTTATCACATATGTATGTCAGGGGGTAGAGGATCTTTGGTCAAAGTGGACTGCGTGATCTTTAGCAAATCACTTACCCTCTCTGAGCTCCAGTGATAATGTGGAGTACCCTACCTCCAGGGTTTTAGGGATGATGGATGGGATGGTGGGCAAGTTTTTATGAATTATGGGGTGACATGAATGTTCTTGGTTGTCAGGGAAGGCAAGTCATTTATAGTGGGACTGGAGGTAGAGTTGCCCTGGAGTGCAGAGGTAGGGGATAAGCTGAGGTGCTTGACCCTTGATCCTTAGGAGAGCAAGGAAGCCACATGAACCTTCGACATGCTCACTACAGGCAGCAATTCTCTTCCCTGGGGGCAGGGGGAGGTGGGCAGCAGGTTCCTGCAGACCCTGGGGGTGCCCAGAGGCTGTGAGAAGCTGAGGACTAATTAGCTCTCACTCCCTAATTGGACTTAATTGCCTGCTTGTGATCAGCAGTTAGGAGGCTCCATCAATTAGCACAGGGAGGGTGATGGTTCAGCTGGGGCTGGTCAGGGCTCCCCTTCAGGAGGGGAGGGAGGCAGGCAGGTGGAACGGTGGTCCCATGGGGAAGTTGCCTCACTGCCCAGGCCCTTACCACCCAGCCCCTTTTGCCCCTGTGAGGGAGGGGCCGGGAGCTTTCAGGCCTCCCACCTGGACTGTGGCTTCTCTGACCTTGGTTTACCCACTCTCACCAGCTTTCTGACTTCTGTCTAGAGGAGATGGCATCTGGCTGGGCCTGGCTCCACCACTGGCTCCTTTGCAACTTTGGGGTTGAGAGTGTGAGCTTCCAAGCCAGGTCTCTGGGGTTTGAATCCCAGCTCCACCACTGATTGGCTGTGTGACCCTGGACCCACTGTGTTTTGTTTTCTCACCCGTAAAATGGAGCTGATAATAACAGTCCTTCCCATGCAGGGTCATAGTGAGGATCAGGTGAATAATGCACCTGCTCTATCCAGAACAGTGCCTGGCATCGTCAGCACTCAGTGTTAGCTGTTATTATAATCCCTACTCCAAACCTCAGCTTCTCCATCTGTTAAATGACAGACTGAAGTAGTGTTTACTGAAAAATGCCAGGGTCCCACCCTAGATGAATTATTGAATCAAAATACCCAAACTTTGGGTGCTGGCGGTTTTGAAAGCCCCCTCCCCCAAGCAATTCTGATGCCCAGTGAGGGTTGAGACCACAGGGCTCCCCCCAGTCATGACCCCTGAAAACTCTCGAATAAATCCCACCCCACCCTCACCCCCGTTCTGGACAGCGGCTCCCTGTCCTGTGCCACACAGGACCCCCTGCATGGCCCTGGAGCTTCTGCCATTTGGTTGAGAGCCACCCGTGTGGCCAGAAGCCGGTCTCTCCCCACTCACTTGGACCAAGTCCCCTTCCATAAAATGAGAATAATGACCTTGCCCAGCTCAACTCCCAGCGCAGTCCAGAGGTAATGTTTCAAGAGTGATAGGACTGGGGCTTCCCTGGTGGCGCAGTGGTTGAGAGTCCGCCTGCTGATACAGGGGACACGGGTTCGTGCCCCGGTCCGGAAAGATCCCACATGCCATGGAGCGGTTGGGCCCATGAGCCATGGCCGCTGAGCCTGCGCGTCCAGACTCTGTGCTCCACAACTGGAGAGGCCACAACAGTGAGAGGCCCGCGTACCGCAAAAAAAAAGTGATAGGACCTGCTGTAAAGGTAGGCAATTATATTGTTCCTTCCCTCAGTAGACATTTATTGACGGCCTAGTATATAACCCATCTCCTTTACACACAGTGATGACAGAGTTATAAGCTCCTGGAGAGATTGGTCCTGAACCATCAGACAAGTCAGGTTCTTGGGCCAGTCTCTTTTTTTAGCTCCTGCTGGGTATCAAATGAGCCAATGAGTGGAAAGAACCTAGAACAGGCCCTGTCACATAGAAAGCGCTCTGTAAACAGTAGCCGTTGTTACTACTGGTATTGGGACTATGCCCTGGGCTGGGCGTGGAGAGAGGCCTGGTTGCAGAGCGAGCACACATAGAGCTCCGATACAGGGAGGCAGTGAGGGGCACGTGGGAGGAAGGCAGGGCTAGAATTAGGTGCTGAAGAGCGGGGTGTGTGGACAAAGTACAGGGAGGAGTTGAGCTTAGGGAGTGCTGGTTCAGGAGGGAGGTCTGTTGAGATGCTCAGATCACATGTGAACAGAGAAACTTCTCTGTCCCAGGCACTGTGCTGGGTGCTGGGAATACTGGGGAGGGCCAGACCCACCCAGCCTCTACCCTCAAGGAGTTCCCTTAATGTGGGAAGACAGAGGCGAACACAGACAGTGTCAATTTCGTGTGACAGGAGATGTTGAGGGCTTAGCGGGACACCTAACCCCGACTTAGTGGCACTTTTTAGCTGAGCCTGGAGGGTGAGTAGGAGTTGGTCAGAGGGCAAAGCATGTGCCAAGTCCAGGAAGGTTAGCTTAGAAGAAACAAGAGAGAACCAGATTGCTGGAATCTAGAGGGCAAGCAGTGAGGCTGGAGATAACAAGCAGAGCCTGGGCCACGGAGGGCTTTACAGGCTAGCTCAAGGAATTTGGACTTTATCCCAAATATAGTTTGGGAAGTGCTGTTAGTTTGAAGTCTTGTGGAAACATGCTGAGGTTTACATTTTGGAAAGATGGCTGCGGTTTAGGGAGGAGAAAGGATCAGGGCAGAGGCAAAGGTGGAAGCAGGAAGACTGGCCGGGAGGCTCCTGCAGTTACTCAGGCGAGGGCTGTTGGTACTCAGAGCCACGGAGCTGGGAGTTCCCTTGCGGTCCGGTGGTTAGGACTCTGTGCTCTCACTGCCGAGGGGCTGGGTTTGATCCCCGGTTGGGGAGCTAAATCCCACAGGCCGTGTGGTGTGGCCAAAAAACAAAACAAAACGAAAGGAAAAGAACCACGGAGCTGGAGGCAGAATGGAGAGAGATTCTGGGTCCACAGAATGTGGGGGGTCACTGGCCAGGGGAGACAGAGGGGGTGAGGCTGAGGAAGGAGGAACAGAGTGGGGCTGGGGTGGTGTTGGGGAGACATGAAGAACTCCATCTGGGACATCCAAGGAGGGGTGGCAAGTGTGGAAGCTCGGGAATCACCCCTGACCTGGGAATCCTTGGAGGCCTCTTCCAAGAACTCTCTGGAGTGGAAGGGCCCCTCACCTATGGCCCAGTGCCAGGCTCCCCTTTCACTGGCCTCTCCTGGACAGGCTGGGACTTCCTGGCCCAGAGACACCATGTTGGGGCAGGCCTGCATGGATCCTCTCCAGCCCAAAGGGAGAGAGGTGCCCATGTGCCAGCTCCAGGACACATGTTTTGGGGAAAGAGCAGTGAAGGCAGTGAGTTCAGGGAGCTCCACTTCCTAACCCACCTCCCCGGGCCTCTGGCCTCCGTTGTGGCCCTGGGAACAGATTCCAAGGAGGAGGCCAGAAGGCGAGCTCTCTGGGCCTGGGCTCTACAAGGCAGCAGGGTGCAGCGGCCACGCTGTAGTTCCGGCAGTGGTTGTGTGAATGAATTCTCCTTCCTCCCTTCACTTGAGCATCTAAGTGTTTGGAAGCCGAATTCTCCCTGGCCCGAGGTGTTCCCAGTGGATGGATCACCGCACGCTCGTCTGCCCCGGCCCGGCGCTCATCTCCATTTCTAGACCCCTCCTGCGGCGCCTCTCTGCCTTCCTCAGCCTGCTCTGTGCCCTCCCTCATTAAACGTGGTTTCTGTAGAATGTGATTTGAATTAACTCTTGGGAGAAAAATCACAGAAACCAGGAAAGCGGGGCCATGGGGAGGGGGCAGTGAGTCATGTTTCCGTGTGTATTTTTCAAACTTTCCAGTGGGAGTTTGGAAAGCAACACTCTTTCGGTTGCCAGCTTGGACCTGGCTCTCCAAGGGTCCCTCGGTCTGTTTCTATAGGGCTGTGCCCTGGCCCACCCTTCAGGTCTGCTTTGCTTCCTGGGATCCCAACCCCTTCTCCCTCTGGGCCGGCTCATGCTGTGGACGGGCTCGGGGAAGTCCCTCCTTGTGTGGAGCTTCAGTCTCGCCTCTGTAGTCATTTCACAGTGATGGCCCTCCATCTACCTCCATTTCAGGGTGGACCCATGGGGCCTGCAGCCACTCTGGCCAACCCTTCAGCCCTCAAGAACCTCCATCAGCACCAGGGAGCCTGGGCTCCAAGAACCTCCTCTCTGCTGTGGCAGCTTCCTCTTTGTGTCATTCCCTCCCATTTCTGCACCCCGATTTCCAGAGGGCCTGTGGCCGAGGGTGAGAACCCACTGACCCCCAGGGAGAAGCTCTGCAGAGCAAAGACCTCACCCTGAGGAAGTGGGTAAAGAAGAGAGCCCCTCTTGTGTGCTGGGCCCTGGGCACATCTTCTGCCCTGGGAAGGGGTGTCAGGATGTCCATTTTGCATATGGAAACCGAGGCTCAGCCAGGGAAATGGATGGGGACCTTAAGGGTGGTGGGGAGGTCATCTTAATCCCTTCTTGCTGGCCCGGAGCCCTTTTACCCTCCCCCAAAGCTCCCATCCGCTGCTTCAGGGGTCCTGGCCTAGCTGTCCGTCTCCCCTGCCCCTCCCAGCTTCTGACTAATACTTCCTGGTGGCAGTTGTATGTCCTGCCCCCACTGTGCCCATGCCAGCGACAGCCCACGTCACATGGGCCACATCTGGCTCCATTTGAGTACACCCTCCCCTCCTTTGTCCCTCCCCCTCCTCTGCCCAGGCACCAGATCAGGAAGGACCCCTGAGAACTCTCTTCTCTGGATCCATCAGCCCTCCTTACCTGCCCTTTCACAGCCTCTAAGGGAGTCACCCCTTCCCCTCCTTTCAGCCTCCTCATTCTCTCTTCCAGCCTCCACCCCCTGGGCATCTTGACTCCGTCCTTCAGCACCCCCTCCCTCACTGTATCCTGACTGCTTGGACCACCTCCTTCTCCAGCCCCCACTGAACAACAGATTGGGAAGGGGAATTTTGCAAGGTTCGAGCCCCCAGAGCTGTCCTAGGGTAAGGGGAAGGCGGGCAGCCCAGGGATTAAGTTGCCTCTAGCCCAGCCCTCTGTCCTGTTACCAGCGTGGGGCTGCGGCGGGGGGGACATTGGTAGAGGTGACTCCAAGATATGTGTGCATGGAGGGATATAGCTGAGCCTGCGTGGAGTGGGTGGAGGGCTGAGAGGAACTGTATGGCTCACCCTCTCTAAGTTGTCTTTTGTGAGGGACGGGAGGAGCCTGGAAGGCCCTCTAGCTACTGGCTTCCCTCCTCCTTCCTCCCTGCTTAGCAACTGTTGCTGGGTAAATATTTGCCCCACCAGGATCTGTGGCTGGAGAGCTGGCGTCAGTCCGGGCAGCTGCCCCTCTCCTCAGTTCCTGGGCCTCCCCTCTGCCCAGCTCTCCACTCCTCCTGGGCCCCCAGACCTGGACTCCAGATGTGATCTCCCCCACACCTCAAAGCTCAGTTCTTCCTCCCTCACGGTAGACTTCTTCCTCTGCCCACTCTTATCTCTCCCCCATCCGCACTTACCCTCTGTGCTCAGATCTCTCTGGTCCATCCTCCACCGCTGGTCCACTAAAGTGAGGCCCCACCTCTGAGCCAGACAAGTCCCTTGCCTCTACCCCACCACACTCCACTTGGAACCCAGCCTGGCTATCGCATCTGGTACATCGCTGGTGTTCACTGAGCCCCAGGACCTAACCTCCTCTGCTCTAACAAAAAATATGCCCCCACCCCTAAACCTTATCTGAGCTCCCCGAAGCTCCAGGCAGAGGGAGGAGAGGGAATGCGGGATGTTTTGATGGACACCCTGTCCGTCCTCCATTCCCAGGCCAGGCAGCTCGGCTTCAGGAAGCCAGCGCCATTTTCACCTCCTCTGGGGGTGGCATGGAGGGAATCCTGGCCAAGAGGAAACAGATGCCCCCTTGGCCCCTCCCTGGGCAGCCTGAGAGCACACCAGCCTCAGCCCATGCATCCTGTCCCTCCCAGCCAGTCCCCTGCTGCAGTGGTTTCCCCATCACCTATCACTGTGATGAAGAGCCCCTCAGGGGTCGATGGCCAAAGTGAGGTGGGCTCTCAGGGTGCCCTGTGAGCTTTGGATTTACTGGACAAAGAGGGCAAATGGGGTGCTACTCTGGGGCAGACCTGTGGGTGGCTTAGGGATAGTGGGAAGGGGGAATCTGGGAAGTTGGACCAAAGCAGGTCTAGAAATGAGGGGGGTTGGTCTGCATGATGTCCTAACTCCTCCCAGCTCTGAAGTTCTGGCTTCTAGGCAATGAATGATGAAGTACTGGCCCAAGGCAGTCCCTCCCCATCCCATGGGCCTCCCTCCAGGAGCTCCTGATCTTGGCAGAGATGCTGCCCATCCACCTGCCCCACCTGGCAGTCCCAGCCACTTCTCCAGAAAGCACCCTTTGCTCCGTCCACCCATCAGGAAATCTCTTGCAGATTAACCACCATTCTCCTTTTAAGAGTTCACTTTCCCAGTTGACCCCCCTGGTGTGAGGGCCGGGGCGGGGTGGGGGGGAGGGGTGTTGGTGGGGTAGTCTTCAAAGTGGGCCCTAAGGAGCTTAGGAGTGGCAGGGGCTGGAGCCTCAGGGGGGATTTATGGTGAAGGTAACAAAGGTGAAGCTCAGGGACCCTCAGCTGCAGGCCGGGGAGCCCTCCCGGCCTTTCCGGGACTCTCAGAGGAGTCTGCCCATGTTTGCACGTGGTCATATTTCTGTGTAAAATCTGTAAAAGATATTCTAATATTTTAAAAATAAAGCCTCCTCACAAAAATTGGATGAACACTTAGGGAGACCGATTGTCTGGTTTGCCAGGAATTGTCCCGGTTTGAGCACCGCAAGTCCCTTGTCCCTTTAGGAAACTCCTCAGTGCTCTGCAAACAGGACGGGTGGCCACTCCAGTTTCAGGCCCCACATTTGTTAACGTTTGGTCCCTACGTGGATGAGGGGAGGCGGACGGGGAATCCTTTTCTACTTCACTTTCTGCAAGTGTACGGGTGTGCAGGGCTTGCGGACCCTTTTCTCCAGCCCCAGTCCTGGAGTTGTGGAGCTTCTGTTTGTTTCCTTGGCAACAGGGAGAGGAAACCCCCATTTAGGAGACCCGGGAGGCCCCAGCAACCACACACACACACACACAGAGACACACAGACTCACAGGCAGCCGCCCACACACAGGCGCCTGCGTCAGCACTATCCGTCAGCACTGCCCGCCTCCTCCACCCATGTCTCCAGTGCCCCGCCCCTTCTACCTCCCCTCCCCCACCCTCACCAGGTGGGGAGGGGCCATAGCTGGGGGATGGAGAGGACAGAGGAAGATGTCACTGCCGAATTCCTCTTTGCGCCCTAATCTGGTGTGTACTGTGGCAGTATTGTGTGCTGTGGTGTGTACTGTGACAGTTCCGGAAACCTGAGGCTCACAAGGTGGGGCGGCTCTCTTGGCCCAGTTGGGAGGGGGATGGGGTTTGGAATGTTGGGCAGGACCTCCCCAGCAGACTCTCCGGATTTTGCTGTTGGATTGGTCTCCTCGGGGCCTGGGCTGAAGAGAGGTGGGATGTAGTCAACCTGGAGGCAGACACCTGAGGTTTGGGGCCTGCTTCTGACACCTGTCTGCTGTGTGGCCTTGAGCAAATCAGTTAACCTGCCCAAGCCTCAACCATGGGGGTAGTGGTGTTTGCTTTTTGCATCTCTAAGAGGTTGGCGAGGGTTAGGGTAGTAATCTTAATTGTGAAAGGATCACACCTGGGAGGCCTGCCCAGCCACGTATGAGGTGTAAAGGGTTAGTTCTCTGTCCATTATCCTGCAGCCCCTTCTGGCCAGGCCGGAGCCCTGAAGGAAAAGAACCGCGCTCTGGCTCAGCAGCCAGCACCCCTACGTCACAGTGACGTTCATGCCGGTCTCTTGAGGTGGATTAGCCCCTCAGATAGGTCCGGGGTGCTGTCCTGTCTCCTGTGATAGCATGCGTTGGGGTCAGAGTGCTATTTTGGGGGTTCTGAGTGACCTTGGGCAAATCTTTCCTCCTCTGGCCTTAGAAGCCACTTGTAAAGAGAGGGGCTTATTCCCCAGAGCCCTGGGGGCCTCTCGGGAGAGGCGCAAGGGATCATCAGGCAGGAGTCCCCAAATCTCCCTACTAGAGAGGCTCTGCCTCTGTCATTTAGTATCTTGGGCTTTTGGGGTGAGATTTCATTCGAATGAGGGGTTCTCTGTCTTTCCAAACGGCTGTCAAACACATGCTCCCCTTCTAAGGGCCTTCCTGGCTGAACTAAGCTAAGCTAATTGCCCTGAACCTGCATCATTCCATCTAGCTGAGTCTGGGTAGGAAGAAGGCAGTCTAGTCAGCTGGGCTACCTTAGGTCAATTAGTCAACCTCTCGGAGTTCTGGGGTTTTGGTATATATTGATAAAATGCAGATAATAATACCTCCCTCATAAGGCTAAGGAGAAGATTAAGTGGGGTCACCCACACACAGCCCCTAGCCCAGTGCCTGGTACATGGCAGCCACTTAAAGAACAGGCAAGTCCTTCCACTCTCAGGGTTATAATAATCACCTGTGCACAAGTGACTCAGCAGTTCAACAGGTGTTTAGTACCAGACCCTGTGATCAAAGAATGAATAAGACAGGGACCCTCCCTCAAGAACTCACTATAAAGGGATCCTCAAACCATGGCCTTGACTCTCCAAATCAGCCCCCACTCCCTAGACCCTCCTCCAAAGAGTTACCTCTTCCCTCCCCTATGGGGGAATATAACTGTCTCCCCAGTGGCCTAGGACCCATTTGAATCCTCCTCTCTCTCACCCCTACCTGTCCAGGATTATAACCTGGTGGGTAAGTGCTTGGCTTTCAGAGTCAGGTCCACCTGTATTACAATCCCAGTTCTGCTACTTACCATATGACCTTAGATAAGTGGTTCTCAACTGGAGGTGATTTTGCCCCACAAGAGACATCGGCACTATCTGAAGACTTAAAAAAAAAAAAAATTATTTATTTATTTGGCTGTGCCGGGTCGTAGTTGCGGCACGTGGGATCTTCGTTGCTGCGTGGAGGATCTTTAGTTGCGGCATGCGGGCTCTTTTAGTTGCGGCATGCAGGACCTAGTTCCTTGATCAGGGATCGAAACTGGGCCACCTGCATTGGAAGTGTGGAGTCTTAACCACTGTACCTCCAGGGAAGTCCCCCTCTCTCCTTCTTGACCCCAGGCTTATCAAGCAGCAAAAATCCTCTCTTGCAGGCCCCATCCCTGAACCAGGCGGCTGCCTCCATCTCCCCCTTCTCTGGTCCTGGTCCTGACTTTCCTCCCACACTTTCCTGCCTCGCCTCTAGTGTCTCCCTGCTCAGCTCAGCTGTGCACCCTCCTCAGCTCTTTCCCGCTTCAGCACCTCTACACGGACTTCCTCCCTGCGCCAGTCCACCCCTGCTCCTCCCACAGTCCTGCCAAAGTGGCCTAAGATAGTGAAGTCCTGGACCTGGCTGCCTTGTCCAAGTTCTGAGCTCGGCCTATTACTGTTTAGTTTTGGGAAAGTCAGCCTCAGCTGTGAAACAGGGAAATAATCTCCAGCCCATAAGGTGGTTTTGTGGAACGAAATTGAGAATGTATGTGAAAACACGCAACTATAAAGAGCGTCAAAGTGTAAGTTACCCAGTGGGTTGAGCATTATCCCACTTTATATTTTATTTTCATAGCACTTAACCACCTTCTAACAAACTATAATTTTGTCTTTTATTTATGGACCATCTCCCCCCACTAGGATGTCAGCTCCATGAGGGTAGGGATTTTTGTCTGTTTTATTCACTGCTGTCTCCCAGTGTCTAGCTCAGTGCCTGGCACACAGTAGGTGTTCAATAAATGTTTGTTGGATGAGTGAATTCACTATCTATGTATAAGGCACTTCTGTAAAGCCCAAAATCTACCTCCTCCAAGGAGCCTCCCTTTAAATGCATGTTACTTAATCATTGCAGCATCCCCATGCTGCAATGGGGAAACTGAGGCTGAAAGAAAAGAAATAACTTGCCCAAAGTCAGTCACCTGAAAAAGTGGCAGGACCAGATGCACTTGTTCATTTAAGAAACACTGAACACCTCCTGTATGCCAGGCTCTGGGCCAAATGTTAGGGACACAGATGGCCAAGATTTGGTCCCTCCTGTCCCTCACAGCACTTTTGGGAGGCAGGGTCAGAGGAAGGCCCAGGATGCTATGGGACCAGAGGAGGGTCCCCCTCCAAGGTCATTGGTCTTCAAGACAAGTGCCCCTCCACTGCCCAAACCACCCCTTGGACTCAACAACTATATTCTGATATCACTTATTAACGTTCCAGCTCCCAGCTTCTGGGATCCATTTGGAATTCATTATCCAGTTAAGGGTTCTATGCTGCTCTTTAACCACTTGTGCTTGGTTTTGCCTTTCCCTCTGTTTTCCCTACAAGTGGGCAACTCCCTTGAGAGCAAACATAGTAGCTCAACCCCCATGTCTCTGGTAGCCACACTACCCATGTTACAGATGAGGGAAACTGAGGCCCAGAGAATTCAGTAGCAGACCTGTCATCACATAGCAAGTGGGAGATAAGATTGGAACCTGGTCTCCACCCAGTCACGTCAACTCCCCCCAGCCCTCACCCCCAGCAGGCTCCGCTCCTCTGGACCTGGCCTTCCAGGCTTTCTCCTGCTTCTTCTGGGACTGGTGATCTACGCCTGGCAGCAAGAGAGCAGAGGATGACACTTGGGATTCAGAGTTAGGACTGAATATTCAACATAAAGTCCCTTCGAAGTTCACGTTCAGGATTGAGGCCACTGTGGTGGTGGTAAGGTGGGGGGACCCTTTGGAAAGGACCTAGAGTGAAATTTAGGGTTAGTTCCCCCTCTTCTTTCTCCTGCCTCTTTTCTCCAAAGATGGGGAGGTCTGGGCTAGGAAGGGTTAAGTGTGGTTTTGCTTCCCCAGCCAGGAGGGGAAGCCAGGCCAGGCAGGGACTGGGGGGGGGGGGGGACGACGCTCAGTGGAGTGGGGGCTAAGGCAGTGGGAACAGCCAGTGTCCCGCACGTTTCATTGGCACACCCACCCCGCCTCTGCCTTTGGTTTGGAGAGCACAAGAGGGAGAAACAGAACAAGGCTTTTTGTTTTGTCTGGGAAGCTGAAGGTGAGTGCCATGCCCTGGGGGAGAGGGCTGCAAGGAGGGGAAGCCATGTCCTGAGTCCCTTAACTGGGTGCATCCTGGATACTCACCACACTGCCAGTCACCCCCCTAGAGATGGGAACCTAAGCATCCCCTTCCCGGTTCCTTTCCCTGAATACTCAAGAGTCCCTGCCTTAATCCCACTCCAGCCCCTTGTCCCTCTGAAGCCAGCTCCAGAACCCAGAACAGAGGACCTGTCCAGCTCTGTTTCTCTTGCGCATCCTGATATCCTGGAGCTGTAGGAGTCAGCAACATAATTTAATTTCCCCCGTTGCTCATCAGAGAATAAGCTGTGGAGGCCACAGGGGCAGGGCAGGAAAGCACATGGGTTCTGGAGCCTCAGCCACCGCCACCTCTTAGGATGAGATGGTTGGTGGGGCCAGGGCCAGGATAAGGGGAGGGGAGTAGAAGGCTGATTAAAGGGGTCTTTGGTGAGTCCTGGGGAATGGAAGCCCCAGAGCCTGGGGTGGGGAAGCCTGGGGACTTGGGTGATCCTGTTTTGTGAGAAGGCCTGGCCCCTCCCCAGAGCCAGTGGCAAAGCAGACCTGGCCAGAGAGGAGTGTAGAGATAAGTGCAGTGCTGGCCCTGCAGCCAGCAAGGTTGTGGGAGTCTTTGCTGTCCCTACCTCCCACCACCCCTTCTCTGGCTGAAACCGGGATAGAGACCCAACATTGGCTGTCCAGCCCCCAGCCCTGCTCCCCCTTTCAGGTCCCTCTGGGAACCACAAAAATCTGGGACCTGGTGTCCTGGCAATGTGATGAATGCATGCACAGCTCTGGTATCTGTTTTAAATTATCCATTAAAATAAGTACAGTCCTGGAAAAAAAAATAAGTACAGTCCTGGAGTTGGTGGGGTGGGGTGAGGAGTAGAAAGGGACTGAAGGGGGAGGAACCCAAGGCAGGCTTTTTTTCCAATTGCTTGAATCCAAAGGAAAGGGGCAGGAGATGGGCAGTGCCTGGGTCCAATTCTTGGCCTTCTCTGGGGCCTGTGGCTTGTTCCTTGGGTCTAAGACCCAATGGTTGGTTTTGAAGGCAGGTTAAATTGGGGCAGAAGATAGGAAAAGAGCAACTCCAAACTCCTGGTCCCCACCCCAAGTTTGAGGGTGTAAAAGGCACTCAGGATCCAGAACTTTGCTGCAGCCCTCCCTCCAACCACCCCAGGGAACCCAGGCATTCTTCCCCACCTCACCCTGGCATCCTGAGATGCAACTTTGAATGGACTGCCCACATGTAGGGGGGCGGGCGGGGTAGGGGTGACTCACTATCACTATGGGGAGGAAAGGGGGAGCCAGTGGTGGAAGAAGAGTGAGTCACCCTGATGGGCACCAGCCTTAGCCCTCCCCCTACTTTATCTGCCTGCCTGGCACCCTTCCTTGCTTTACACCCACTTTCCCTCTCTCCCCCGCCCTTTGCCCACCCACCCTCACCCCTTGGCTCTGCCCTCTACCCCCAAAGGCCTGAGGCAGTGGGGGCAAGCTTGCAGCTTGGAGCGCTGAGCAGGCAGGGACCTAGACGCGAGCTTCAGCTAAGCCTCGGGCACGCGGGGGGTGCGCGAGAGAGGGTGGAGCCCTACTCCGCCACCACCGCCGGGTGGTCCTCTCCCCTCCTCACCCCTCCCGCCCCTCCCAACCCCCCGTGGGTATGCGACGGCCCCTTTAAGAGCAGTGGCCCCTCCTCCAATTCCCTAGACCTATTAGAGCCTTTGCTCGGGCGCCGGTGACTCAGAGTGTTCGCGGGAGCGCCGCATCCATACCGGCCAACCCAGATCCCGAGGTCCGACAGCGCCCGGCCCAGATCCCCACGCCTGCCAGGAGCCAGACGAGAGCCAGCCAGCCGGCCGGCGAGCTCCCACCCCGAGCAGTCTCTGTCCTTCGGCCAGAGCCGCTTGCCCTTACCGGGACCTCTGCCCCTCGGGCAGCGTTGCCACCCTGCCGGCCATGGAGACCCCGTCCCAGCGGCGCGCCACCCGCGGTGGGGCGCAGGGCAGCTCCACTCCGCTGTCGCCCACCCGCATCACCCGGCTGCAGGAGAAGGAGGACCTGCAGGAGCTCAATGACCGCTTGGCGGTCTACATCGACCGTGTGCGCTCGCTGGAGACGGAGAACGCAGGTCTGCGCCTTCGCATCACCGAGTCCGAGGAGGTGGTCAGCCGCGAGGTGTCCGGCATCAAGGCCGCCTACGAGGCAGAGCTCGGGGATGCCCGCAAGACCCTCGACTCGGTGGCCAAGGAGCGCGCCCGCCTGCAGCTGGAGCTGAGCAAAGTGCGCGAGGAGTTCAAGGACCTCAAGGCACGGTGAGTGCGCCCAGGTGGCGGCGTGGGGCCGGGAGAGGCGCAGAGAGGGCGAGCGGACTGTCGCCCTTGCCGAGCTCCAGACGGCTGATAACTTTGCGTTATAGTCTCCTCCCTCACCGGAACCGCCCCCAGCGGGTGACTGGCAGTGCCAAGGGAAATTGTCAAGACAGGACAGAGAAGGGAGGGGTCTCTGGGAGAGGGTGGAATATATAAGGTAACGGCGCGGGCAGCAGGGCCAAGTAGGGGCTGGTGGCAGGTCCACATTCTGTCAGGGTGGGATTTGCCAGTCATTTGGGGCCTGGGGGAGAGTCTTGGGCAAAGCGGAACTGGCTCCGTCAGGTCTAAGAAATCTGGGCACCCAGGACACTTTGGAGTGGGTGAAAGGCTCCTGTTAGAACTTTCTTGGCAGGCTTGGCACTGTGCCAACTTTGCCCAGCCTGGCTCTGAACACATGACACCCACTAAGACAGAGCTCGCAAGCTGGCAGATGTCCAGTGGTGCTTGAGAGAGGTCACCAAAGCAGGGTGACCCCCTTTTTCCCCTGCAGGGGCATGGTGATGGCCCCCTCAGCACGACCCTTACCCGGGTTCTCTCTAAGAGTTGGGAAGCTCTCCTTCACTCCCTACCTGTCTGAGACCTTCCCTGGACTCTGACAGGCCCACCAAAGAGCTCCAGGAGAGCGGCTTCCCCACAGCTCTCACAGCCCTTGGCCTGCTTGGCCCAGGAATGCAAGGGAGGGAGGGAGACAGAGGGCAGAGGCTCCCAGCTCAGGAAGTTGTGCTATGCCCAGGTCTGCCTCCCCCCTTCCCCACCTTCCCCCATCCCACCCTCACCCTCTGCCTGGAGTCTTCGAGGGTTGGGGGCTTGTTGCTCCCTGCCTCTCTCCTTGGGGTGAGCCGCTTTCATTTTCCCAGCCAAGCTGAGCAGCCTTTGCTCTGGCCCAGTCCTCGCAGCCGCTGACTTTTTGTTGTTGTTCTTTGCCTTGTTCAACTACCAGAATATAGTGACATTTTTGAAATCCAGCCGTTGGAAGCTTCAGGCCACTCCTACCTTACCCATCCCTGCCCCACTCTACCGCACCCTACTTGGCTCCTCCCTCTTTTCTAAAAAGGCCTTTGGAGCTGGGAAGTTTAGGCCATCTTCAGCTCCCCAAGAATTTGTTTTCTATGAAGACCTCAGCCAAAGAGCACTAAAGGTGCTTGGAGATCCCTGGTTGGGGTGGGGTATGGTTTGACTTTCCTTCTTTTCCTTGGCATCATCTTCTCCAGACTCATGCTCTTCTCAGAACCTCTGTGTATTCTGTGCTCTTTATACCCCTTCGTGAGCCCCTAGCCCCAGGCATGGTGGGTGTGGCAGATCCATCATCCCCTTGTGAAGATTAGATGGAAATTGAAATTGTGTGGAGAGGCAGGGTGACTTGCCTGCCGCCCCCCACTCTGGCTGTGGCTTGTGGGGATCTCAGTTCTCTGGCCAGACCAGGGATCGAACCCGGGCCATGGCAGTGAAAGCCCAGAATCCTAACCACAAGGCCACCAGGGAACTCAGGGTGACTTTATTTCTGTTGAAAGGGATCACTCCTGTCATTGTCCACTAGTGATAGGAGTAACTTAGTTAGCAGGACAGACAGGAGGCAAGCTAAGGGGAGTCCCAGAGAATTAGTGTTCTAAACTAGTCCACGCAACTACCAAACTACTACCTTGCAGATCCCTGTGAAGGGCATTGTTAGCAGATCTTTTTCTGGGGAAGGCATTGATCAGGGAACAGAACAAGTGGAGTCTATGGTCTCTCACTAACCCAGCCACGCCAGTCTGTCTCCTCTGCCTCCTGGTGCAGCTGTCGGGCCTGGGACACCAGGCGGGTGTGCACGCATGTGGGGCAGGGCCGGGGGTGGTGTGTGTACTTGTTATATTTAGCCACCTGCCTCTCCTCTCCCCCACTCATCCTGGCTGGGGAGGCTGGACTTCCGGAAAAGGGGGGGGCGGGTTTGCACACCTGGATCCTAGGCTGATGGGAGGCAGGGTGGAGACAAAGAGGGCTCAGGTTGGGGTTTCTGTCCTGTTCTATGTCCCCAGTGGGAGGAGCAAGGATTTGTTGCTCCCTTTTGCGTCTGCTGTGCTCAGGGTGAGGTGTGGAGTAGAATGAAGAATTTGGGAGAGCAAGAAAGGCATTGCCCTAACTCCTCCCACTAAAGCCTAGGGAGAAGGTGTTGCCTGGTTTAATGTTTAGTTAGAGCTCAGAGTTCAGGGCCAGGCTTTGGGTTGGGATGCAGAGCTGTCTGTAAGATCTTGTGGGGATTCCTGGCCCAGCCTGGGTATCTTGACCACACCCAGGGGTTTGGGGCACCCTCTCATCAGGCTGGGTTCCAGGCTGCAAGCAGAAACACTACCCCCACCCACAAACACATACACACATCCTGTCAACTCTGGAGCCCCAGGGATTTGGACACCTAAGTGCGGGAAGAATGAGGAGGTTAAGAGCATCAGGGAAGGCCTGCCTGGGGTCCAGGCTGGGAACTAGGCCCCACCCCAAGCAGGACAGCTGGGTGGATGACTCAGATGCTGCCCTCCTCTCTCCCACCCTTGTGGCTTTACAAGAGACAGGGTGGAGACAGCAGATGTCTTAAAGGGAGGGATGGGGGCCTGAATGTCTGCATCTTCTGCTCCCCGCTCCCCACTGCATCCTGGGGTCCTTTTCTACCTCCTTCCTAAGGTTCTGGTGGTGGTCTGGAACCGGGACTCCTGACAGGCAGTATGCACAAGTAGTTCTAGAGTTGAGGTCTAGAGTTATGGGCTTGGGCTGCGGGATGGTGCCAGGGTCTGTGTCTTCGCATGCGGAACTGGTGGAGGAAGGCTGAGTCAGAAGTGGGGAGATCCCAGCCCCACAGAGCAGAAGCGTCTCTTCCTCCCCAGACAAGGCCTGGGTGCTCAACGACTTCCTGAATTGCCCACCTTTTGCGGCCCTGGTTGCGACAGGCAGGGACCTGCCAGGCCCAGGTTCATCCAAGCTCTCATCAGGATAAGAAAAGCAAAAGCCAGAGAGGTGTAGAGGCTTGTGCCATGTCACACAGCAGGGGAGTGGCGGGTCAGGACTTGAGCACAGGCCTTCTGCTTCTTAGTTATGTGCTCGTACCATTAAACCGTACTTCTCTAGCTTAGGGGACAGGCTGGAGGATCTGGAAGGCGGGTTGGGATGACTGAGGCGCACTCCTGCAGTCTGGAGATTCTGCCCTGGGACCGGTGTTGTCTTAATGTTCTGCTGTTCCGCAGGGCCTGTTAACACTTGATCAATAGCCTTTGCCACATCCCATACCTGGAAAGACCCAGGACCCTGCCAGGCCATGGATCATGAGACAGAGCTCAGGGAGGCTGGTGATTCCTGTCTTGAGACTGTCTTGGGACTTGTCATGGGAATTGTCTACCTGGATCTGCAGGAGGCCGTGCCCTTTGGCAGATACATAAGGATAACAGGGATGGAGGCCTTCCAGGGTACCTGGGCCCCAGTCCTCACCTGAGGGAGCTCCTGGTGTCATCTCTTCCCCCACCCCACACCCTGAAGTCCACATTCTTATTCAAACGGAAAGAAGAAGGTACAGCTAACCCTGGGGGCTGAGCAGTAAGTACTTAAGGAGCTCAAGAGAAATAAGAAAGACAGTAATTCCTGCCAGGGCCCCTGATTGCCTTTCCACGATTGATGCCCCCGCCCGCACATCCCCTGGCCTCCAGGAATCTGAGACTTACTCTTGCATGGGATGTGCCCATTGTCCCCACTCCCAGTCCCACCCCCAGTGATTCAGTAGCTCAGTGTCAGGGCTGAAGGCAGGGACAGCTGTGGGGACAACTGGTAGGAGATGCCTTTACCTACCAACTGTGCCCTCTGCTCCCCCTCCCTTGCCTCCCTCCTCCCCAGCCCCTGACCACCTCTAGCAGCTGCAGCAGGCAAGACCAGGTCTGGCTCAGAGGCCCAGGGCACTTCATTCCATTCTCACCTCCCTGAGCCCCACCCTGTGTACTGAAGATGACACAGGCCAAGCTCGAATATTCTTGGAGATAGCAGGAAAGAGGTTCTTTGGGGAAGGTTGCAGCATCTCCTACTGCTTAACAAGAGGCAAGGTGGTCCACCAACAAAATGACAGGTAGCAGGAGGTAGCGGAAACAGCCCTGGCCCTTGGTGTCCTTAGTTCTAGGCTTGGCCCTGCCACTAAATTGCTGTGTGACCTTGAGCAAATCACCCCCCATCTCTGGATTTCCCTAGCTATAAAAGAAAGGGGTTAGGGCAGAAGGTCTCCAGAGATCCCTCTGGTTCCAGAGTAGTACAATGACCCACAAAGTGAGAAAACAGTCCTCTAAAATACCACGCTATAAGTATGAAAATCGAATATAATTAATAACCAGTGCTATTCACAATAGAAATATTTCCCACAAGCTTGGAATTAAAAGTACTAACACCCTCCTCTCTTTCTCAGAGAAAGTTTGTGAGAAACGGTTAACTATTATGGCATCATATCCTTGGCTTATGCTTTGTTTTTACTGCTAGTAGAAAAGGACACTACGTTTTTAATGCGGCTCCCTTCAGGACATGTCATGTAGGCTGTATCATGCAGAAGAGGGAGAGTCCCATGGATCTGTGTTGGGGAAGAAGGGAGGCTCTGGGGCAGGCAGGACTGTTACCTTAGTGCTGGCCAGGATTAGACAGCATGAACCCGGAATAAGAGGGAGGTGCAGGGGTGACCTTGAACTGCCCCCCTTCTATCCTTCCTGCACCCGCAACCTGAGGCTGGGCTGTGAGGAAGTCTTGGCCCTTAACAATCTCTCAAGGAAGGGGACAGTTTGGCAAGGAGGTGGGGCAGGGTGGGGGGACAGGAGCTCCCCCTGCCCGTTTGTGGGAGAGGAAGCTTGAATCCTGCCTGTCGAAACCAGGAATAATTCTGGCTGGAATCCCAGGCCCAGCAGACGAGCTGAGTCACGGTAGAGGGCAGAGTAGAGAGTGGACGGGAGACCCTGAACTTGTCCAGTCAGAGAAGAAAAGGCAGAGGGATGGCCTTTTATTGAAAACTAGGATGGGTGTTCTTGTTGAGTGGCAGCAAGAGGGATGAGGGCCTGAATCACATGAGGGACAGATGGAGGGGAGCAGAACACAGGAGTCCCTTTAGGGACTGGCTCAGGGGAGTTAGAGACCCTTAATTTCAAGGGTCCCAGACCTGGGCAGTTGAGAGGGGGCTGTTTGGGATTGCCAAGGCACCCCCTTCCTCCTCCTGAAGCTCCAACGCTTCCACCCTCTGCTGGCTGGGAGAGAGCATTGCATCTTCCCAGGCTGGAGTTGGAATGCAGTGGTACCAGAACTCCTCGGCCCTCCCCCCACTTCCTCTCTTCATCTTGGGGTGCGGCTCCCACCCCCTTCCCGCTGTTGTCAGGGTTAATAACCATGAGCCACCAGGCGGAGGGTTAATACGTCCTAAGAAGGGACTGCTAAGTCACCTTCTTGTAGGGATCCCCTAAATGTCCCACCTTATGGCCAGTAGCCTCCCTCCCTCCCACCCCCAGGACATCCTACCTCTTCCCAGGCCTTCCGTCTCCCCTCCATGCCCCCACTTCTTTTGGTCTGTTCCCAGGCCTCAGCCCTGCATTTTTATGACAACACAGGAATAATTTCTGGAGAAACAGGCCAGGAAGAAGGAAAGTGGAGTTTGGCATGGGACCTGGAGGGAGCGGTTGGTCATTCTGCCCTCTGCCTGTTGTCCAGGACCCCAGCACCCTGGCCTCTGGCCGCAGGCCTCTCCTGCCTCTGCACAATGCCACGTTGATACACCCAGCAGCTGTGACTCAGGCCTGGCCCCCTGCCAGTCCCAGCGCCTCTGCTGGAGTTGCGTCTGAACGTGTCAACAGGCCTCCTGTCCCCCTCTCAGCACCAGTTCCCCCATCCCAACCCTCCCTCTGCTTGGAATTAGACCTGGCTTTGTCTGGGGCGAAGACAGCTGGGAGCCTGGTGGCTCTGGAAGGAGATCTGAGGACCCTCAGACCCCGAGCATATGTGGCAGGTGTCACACCCAAGGGAGGCGTGCAGAAGCAGAGCCGTGCCTGCTGTGGACGCATGTGCCTGTATGGGGAGGCCCATGCACCCACATACTGGGGGTCGACCTCTACCATGTGCTTTCCAGGCGCAAGACATTCAGAACTTCACAGGGTGGCGTTTGGGGGAGGCTCAAGGGGCTTCTAAGTCCCTGAAACACCTGCCCCTCTCAGTTCCTCTCTTCAAGGTCTCCTTTCCAGAAAGGGCTGGTACCTTGAATGCCCGAGTGGGGAACCAGAGGTCCCAGCCTATCCACGTCCTACCCATACCTGAAAGTGATGGCAGACCCACAGACCGGCCAAGAACCCAAGCAGTGGTTACTTTTGTGGGTGGGGGGCCGTCGAACGTCATGGCCCCACGCACAGCTGTGGGAGTAGCTGGTGTTTGAGGGCTGTTTCACTAGGTCTCTGTGTCATCACCCTCAGACTGGGGTGGCTCCCAGCAATTGAGCAGAAGTCGAGCGTCTTCCAGGCTCTCTCCCTGGGTGTCTCTGTCTACTTTCTGCGCCCTCTGTGTGTGTCATGCCATTTTCTGTGTCTGTCTCCATCTGTTGTGAGTGTCCTCAGGTGACTGGGTGGGCAGGGTTTTAGGGTCTGAGGCTGCTTTTCTCCAGGCCTTGGTTTCCCCATCTGTAAAAGGGGAGGAGTTGGTCCAGGAAGAGGTTCCCCCAGAAGCCTTGAGCTCCTCCTAGTCTCAGGGCATTTGGGGACATACAGAAAAAGCCCGGAGACACACTTATTACTGGAAAGAGAATAAACCAGCAGATAAAACAACAGCTGAACGCACTTGGAAGAGGAGAGAGGGCTGGATCTGGAGGCGCTGGCCTGAGGCGGGGCTCAAACAGAGGTGGGGGCGTGGATTTGGATAGGTGGAGGGAGGGAAGGATACATTTCAGTGGGGGGAGTTGCTGGAACAAAAGGAGGAACGTGCGGCCGGCTTGGGGTGGCCGTTGGAGACGCCTCATCACCTGGCAGGGAGTCAGCCTGGGCAGAGGTCTAGACCCCTGGGAAGAGAGGGGTAAACTCTCGCCAAGCCAGGAGGGCTGGGACTCACTGCTCTGCCCCCAGCCCTGCTCTGCCCTGCCCAGCCACAGGGGGCTCCCTTTCCTGTGAGGCAGGAGACGCTCGGGGGGTTAAGGGCCCTTTGTGCGCCTGCCTCCCCTCCCCCTCCTCCCGTCTCTGACCCGCGGCGATGGGGAACACGGAGGGCCGGTGAGGCTGGGGCGGGGCCAGTGAGTGGACAGGGGCGGGTCTGAGGGAGCCCGGCTGGGCTGGTCCGTCTCCTCCACCGCCCCGTTGGCCATCTGCCCCTCCCACTTCTTATTTTTAGCCCCAGCCCGTTGTCGTTGCTCCCCTTGTCTCTTCCTCAGCTCAGCGGAGGAAATGGGGGCCTCTCCCTCGGGGCCTAGCAAGTTGCTCCCGGCAAGTGGGCCCAAACAGGCCTGCGGCCGGCCCTGGCTTCCATATCTGGCATCTGAGCTGGGCTGAGGAGGGTGACTCAGCGGGCGGGTCAGCGCCTGGCCCAGTGCCCACCTCAGCCCCTTTGCCGTGCTGCGTGCCTTTCTCCCCCTCCCCGCCCCCCCAGGCAGCCCCCAGAGTCCTGGCCGGCAGTGGCCCTGGAGCCTGGCTTCCCTATCCCACCAGCCAGCCTCAGCGTAACAGAGCCCCAGCCTGGGGCCACACGCGCCAGCTCCCAGGTCTCATTTCTACCTTATTCTTTTCCTCTCTGCTCCCCTGCCCTCCCCCACCCCACTCGTCCCTCCTTCTGCGATCAGATATGCCAGACGTGGGAAGAGTTAGAAACAGGATGCCCAGCCCTTCTTGCCTCATGAGCCCGCTGGGATGGAGCCACTCCTGTGTGGGAGGAGCCTGGCGGATGGGAGGGAGAAGCCGGCAACCCACTGGCATGGCACGGGGCCTGGGGCAGGACGTGGGTAAAGCCAGGGTCTCCCCTGTGAGCACCAGAGGATTTCCCGACCCCTGCCAGAGTATTGTGTGCTTGAGGATGAGTCACCTGTGGAGCCCCTGGTTCCCACCCTTCCAGCTCCCCTTGCCTGCCTCACCCTCTCCTCCCTGCCGGCCCAGTCCTCCCTGCCCTAGCTGTGGGGCAGCAGTCAGCATGTGCCCGGCTTTCCCACCGCCAACCCCCAGTGGACTCAGGCACGGGCAGCAGCACCACTCTGGGGCTGAACGCCTGGCCAGTGTCTGCTTGGGGTCCCTGCTAGGGCTGAAGACCCCAACTAGGGAAGAAATGGCATTTGGACCTGGTGGTCAGGCAAGACTGGGGAGGAGGTTGGAGAGGCACTGGTTTCCGTACTGCCACCCGCAGCGGTCTCTTGGGGAGTGCTTGTGGCTCCCTGGCCACAGAGCTCCTGAGGTCTGAGTCACGAGCCCATGGGTGACAATAGCTGCTTCCCCACAGAGGGGAGCTCCCCAAACACGGCTGAGAAAACCACAAAGGCTCTTCCTTGCTTCCCTCTCTTTGCTTGGGGTTTCCCTCACCTGCAGGGTGTGCCTTAGTCCTTTCATCGCATGTCTTTTAAGCGCTAAGCAAAGCCTCCAGGAGGGGAAGGAAAATCGCCCCCTTAATTTCTCTGGAGGCCGTTAGAGCACGGGAGGTGGAGCAGTACATCAGTGATTTCCAGCTCTGCTCCCGACTTGCTGTAGGACCCTGGAGGGACCCTGGACGTAGCTCTCTGTGCCTGTTTCCTCACTCACGTAGTATTAGCACCTATCTCAGTAGGGAAGCTGTGGAGATTAAGTGAGTTAATATTATAATATTTAGAGCAGTGTCTTGTATGCAGTTAGGTGTGTTTGCTGTCATTATATGATTATTAGTATTAGTCTGAGTATCAGTATTAATATTAGTATTACTACCACCCCACCTTTGGGAGCAGAAGGAACTGAAGAGGTTATACTGAAGGACAAAATCCTGCAGTTGTCAGGCTGTGTGAGCCCCCGAGGACAGGGACCGTGCAGCTCCGTTGTTTTCCTCTGTCAGTGCTGCGTTGCACTGCCACAGGAAAGGTATTTCCAAGGAGAACTGCTGAAGTTCCTCTTCTGGTGTCTGAGGAGGCCAGGGAGGCGGGACTAGGGAAGAGACACCCTTGAGATGCCTTCTGAAAGCATCACGGCACTCCTTCCTGCTTCTCCCAGCTCAGGCTGGCTGGATCTGGGAGCCCTCTTTCTCCTGCTGGCTTCTCTGCTCTCTCTAGACCTGTGGCTTAGGGGGAGGGGGAGGGGAGGGGAGGAGGAGGGCAGGGGGAGGAGGGGGGGGGGGGGGAGGAGGGAGAGGAGAGGGAGGAGGGAGGAGTCCTGATCAGCAGCCAGAATTGACTGTGACCTCCCCCCACCCCCACCCCCACCCCAGTCCCCATAGCAGCTTGCTGTGCTTGACACTGGGTCACTCACCTTCCTCCTCTGTGCCTCAGTTTCCTCATCTGTACAAGGAGGGGATTAAGCTGAACGTATGCTCAGCTCCTTCTAGTTCTCTAAATTCTGAGAGCCTCCCAGGATGGCCAGCTGCAGCCGTTAGCCTGCAGGGTGGAGAGGCCTCTTGGCTGGGAAGTCCCTGCCAACCTTGGAGTCAGCCCAAGGGGCTCGGAATCTATGTCTGCTGCGTCGCTTCGCTTTACCAGCGGTTTTTCTTCTTTTTCCCTCCTCGCCCTGCAGCTGCCTCAGCTTCGGAAAAGTTCTGAAGTCATGGAAAGTTGGGGCTATGCTCCCAGCCAGGGGCTGGGCCGGATGGCAGCCAAAACCTGAGCTGGGTTTTGACTTTATTTTTAGCTTTTCTGGCTGAGACGGAGGAGGGGAGACATCCTCCAGATCTGGAAGGGCCTCTTTTCACAGGAGACAGACACTGTTGCATTAAACAGCTTGTTCTGAGATGTGGCCAGAGGCCTGGACAGAGCGAGCGTGCAGGCTGGGGGTGCTCCCCCCAGGTCTTCGGGTCCTTCCCTTGCCTGTCTGGGTGTTGCTCTGTCCCCCCTCCCCGTGGAGCCCAGTTGGAGGGGAGGTGGCTCCTGTTTGAAATCTAAGCTGGCTGCAGGAGAACACCATCTCAGTCTCGGGCCCTCCCTCCAGAGCTGTCTCCAGTCTAGCCTTCTCCATCCTGCTTCACAGTGAATTGTTGGGTCTGCTGGAGCTGAGGGCTTTGGTGGCAGGAGAAAAATGTTGGCAGGGCCACTTTTCTCCTTTCCAGGATAGAATTTTTTCCCCCTGCCCACGTTTGGTTTTCCTTTTTTCCATCTGCCATGGTGGGTTCATGCTTGAAGTCTGATGAGTTGCAGATGGCAACTGGGCCCAGGCCCCTTGTCTCTTTCCTTCCACTCCCTGGGTCTAGTGGTTTCTCTCACCACGCATTGCTGAAGGGATCATTACAACTGAAAAGTTCTTGGGTTCCCCAGAGGTCTTTAAGAAAATAGGATCCCTCTGTTTCTCTAGGTCACTCTCCAGCAGAAATCATCAGTGGCCCAGGAAGGGAAGGGAGGTGGCAGAGGCAACCCCTGTTTGGTTGGTTCTAGCTAAAGCTTTACCCAGTTTGAGGAGTGGGGAGGTTCAAGGCTGGAACCCAGATGGACCTGGAGGCCTGGGGGTCGCATCTGGAGCCAGATGCTGAGGCCTGTGGTCGACGTGTCAGGCTCAGCATTCTCAGGCTCTGATGAGGCCCAGAGGGAGGGAGGCTGGAACCCCTGTGCTCTGCCCAGATCAGGGGACCCAGACTGGGTCCGAGAAAGGGAAGGGTCAGTACCATGCCTGGCTGTCCTCATCCCAGGTCTCCCTGAGCTTTAACCCGACTTTCCCTCCCAGCAGTTCCCGGTGTGTAAAAGGCGCTAGGGGAGGTGACAGACACCTTTAGGTCTCAAACTGATAAGTGTTAGGGACACACAGACCCAAGGCCTAGGAGCCTGGCTGTCTGGGTACCCGCAGGGAAGGAGGCTTGGCTGAATGGAAGGTGGGTGGAGTCGGGGGAGAAGGTTAAGGCCCTCTGTGGGAAGGGGCAGGAGACAAAGGTGGCTCTGTCTCTTTGGGAAGGAATGGGAGGGGAGAGAGGGAAAAGCATTCATCTCACGGGATCGAGCTTTGCCCTTGGCCCCAGGCACGTTCCTGAGTACTGAGTCATGGGAAGGGTGGAGAAGCAGGAAGGGGGTTTTGGGGACCTTGGGGGAAGTGGGAGTCCAGCCTCAGAGGCAGGCAGATGCAAACAAACCAAAGTCAAGGATGCCCTCCCCTGGCAGTTTGAGGGATAGCAGAGCATGGCCCCACAGCTGACCTCCCAGAACCTGACTTCTCTCTCTCCCTGGGGGACCTGGCTCTCTCTAGGAACACAAGACTCCTCCTCTTAAACCCACTCTTCCCTGGCTTCTTTAGCAATACCAAGAAGGAGGGAGACTTGATGGCTGCCCAGGCCCGGCTCAAGGACCTGGAGGCTCTGCTCAACTCCAAGGAGGCCGCACTGAGCACTGCTCTCAGTGAGAAACGCACGCTGGAGGGCGAGCTGCATGACCTGCGGGGGCAAGTGGCCAAGGTGAGGCCCGCCCGTGATGCCACCTGACACCTGTCCCCCCTCCCCTGCCAAATGTACACTCACTCTTCCACCCCAGGCCCCCTCAGGAGGTGCCCAGTCTGACCTGTGACATGGCATCAGAGCCATTCCCATGTCCTACCATCGTTGCACCCATCCAGACCATATTGCATCCTCTGCTGCCCATGGTGTCTAGCACGGTGAATTTAAAAGAATCCACAAGCCATTTCCATTTAACTTTGCAATGAATTGTGCCTGGCCCTGGATCCCTCCCGGTTTGACCCTGCTAGAGAGAGCCATGACCTCTCAGGGAGGCAGGTGAGGATGTAGACTGTCCACAGAGCCCTGATCGGGAGCTGATGGTCGATCACATATGGATGCATGTTCTCAGTGCTCAGCATGTGTACGATGGTCTTTACTTTCAAAACACTTTGCTATGTATTCTAGCCTCTAATCTCTCATGTTACAAGCTAAGGAACAGAATCAAAGAAGCTGGCTTGTTCCCAATCTCACAGCCACATCTGCTCAGAGCAGGACCAGGACTAGAGACAGTCACCAAGCTTCTGTCCTGGGCTGTCTTCCCTCCCAGGCCCTGCCGCCATGGTACACCGTGGAGAGACCAGGAGAAGCCAGCATGTTGACAAGAAAACCAAGGCTGGGCCATTCTCCTCCCAGTTCCTGCCCCCAGCCCTTCCCAGCTTCACTTCCCAGCTTGTGCTTTCTAAGATGAAGATCTAAGACAGGTGCACCCCTACTTGAGGTTCAGAGGATTGTTTCGTGGCAGATAAGGGCGCGTCTCTCCGTGATCAAACCCCTGCCTTCCAGTCTGGCCGCCTCTGCTGTCACTCTACCCGCTGAGCCCTGTCCTTCAGGCTTCAGCAGTACTGACTAGAGATCCTGAAGTGCACATGTGTGCCTTCTTCCCTCTTTGCCTTTGCACTTGGCTCCTGTCTGCCCCACTCACCTGTCCTTCAGATCTCAGCCTCTTGGAGGCCTTCCCGGAAGCCCCCTCTACCACCCCAGGCACACTTTGGTTCCTTCCGTCATGTTCATTCTGTATTCTGGACATACTTCCTTTATAGCAATTGCTATGTTGTGCCAGAGAAAGGAGGCACTGTCTTTTTTTTTCTTAGCACAGTACCTACCCAGAGTCATTACTGTGAGGGAATAAATAAATTATTACCTCTATGGGTATCCAAGGCTCTCACTCCCCTAGACCTGTTTCTGCACATATAAAGGGATGTGCTGGACGCAGCCCACTTCTCAGCTTCCTTCCAGCTCTGATGTCCTATGATCCCTCTCCCTGACCTCTGCCCCCTTCCTCTCAGCTCGAGGCAGCCCTGAGTGAGGCCAAGAAGCAACTTCAGGATGAGATGCTGCGGCGGGTAGATGCTGAGAACAGGCTGCAGACCCTGAAGGAGGAGCTGGACTTCCAGAAGAACATCTACAGCGAGGTGGGAACTGTGCCCTGCAGACCGGAGGACCAGGGCTGGGTGGTGACAGACGTCAGAGCTGGGGCTGGGGGATCAGCTGTGTGCAGAGCTCCCTGCCTGACTCCCTTGTACTAGTGGATGGGGAGTTGGGGGGTGGCCAGCCCCCAGGTTAAAGTGGGGCTTTACAGTGACTCCATTCAGGGTTAGGACTGGGCCGGGAACTTGGGTTTCATCCTTGAAGGACTAGTTCTGATTTTGGTTTCTGGGTCCAACCCTTCCAGGAGCTTCGTGAGACCAAGCGCCGCCATGAGACGCGACTGGTGGAGATTGATAATGGGAAGCAGCGTGAGTTTGAGAGCCGGCTGGCGGATGCCCTGCAGGAGCTGCGGGCCCAGCACGAGGACCAGGTGGAACAGTACAAGAAGGAACTGGAGAAGACCTATTCTGCCAAGGTGCTCATTATCCCGTGGCTCCCTTGCTGCCTCTGCCCCCAGCAGCCCTCCACCCGCCCACCCTGAGATGTCCTGTGGGAGATCGGGAGGACGGTGGCAGGAGCTCAGGGTACCCGGCACCTGACGCTGCAGCAGTGATGCCCTTCTCAGGTCCCTCCTGCCTTTGGTCGCTGCAGCCCTAACCCTGTGTCCTCCCCTCCAGCTGGATAATGCCAGGCAGTCAGCCGAGAGGAACAGCAACCTGATGGGGGCCGCCCACGAGGAGCTGCAGCAGTCCCGCGTCCGCATCGACAGCCTCTCCGCCCAGCTCAGCCAGCTCCAGAAGCAGGTGATGCCCCCACCCCGCCCCTCCCCCATCAGCCAATAGTCTGGGCAGGATGTCAGGATGTCAAGTGGAAGTCCTGCGGAGGGGAGGGTAGTGGACAGAACATGCCCCCAGGACCACAGGCTGAGTAAGAAGCCTAGGATTTGGAGTCAGATGACCTGTTTGCTGTTCCAGGACTACCTCTTATCTCGCCTGTAAGACCTTCGCTTCTCAGAGCCTTGGTTTTCCCATTTGAATATGGAGATCATTCTTATCCTCCCTAACTCATAGATCTGCCAGGAGACCCAGTGTGAGGTGTTAAAAGCATCAGTATTCTTCTAGCTGGCTGTGCCACTTGTGGCAGAGGAAATAGGTTCTAGCCTCAGATTAAGAGATTTCAGTTGGATATTGAGAAGGCCTCCCCAGTCGTCACCAGCCAGCCGAGGCCACATTAGAGCCATAAAAGGCTCTGATGGGAGCCTGGAGATCCTGGGGAGGATAGCTGGGTGTCCCCTGCCCCTTACGTCTCCATACTTGGGGCCCTTGGGAGCTCATCAGACCCCTGCCCCCCGTCACCCAGCTGGCAGCCAAGGAAGCAAAACTGAGGGACCTGGAGGACTCGCTGGCCCGTGAGCGGGACACCAGCCGGCGGCTGCTGGCAGACAAGGAGCGGGAGATGGCGGAAATGCGGGCAAGGATGCAACAGCAGCTGGACGAGTACCAGGAGCTGCTGGACATCAAGCTGGCCCTGGACATGGAGATCCACGCCTACCGCAAGCTCCTGGAGGGCGAGGAGGAGAGGTGGGCTGTGCGGGAGTCGGGGAGGTGCTAGCGGCCGCCTCCGGCCTGCCACCGGCCTTGACTAGGCCCCCCACCCTGTCTCCCCCTCCGCAGGCTACGCCTGTCCCCCAGCCCCACCTCGCAGCGCAGCCGCGGCCGGGCCTCCTCCCACTCGTCCCAGACACAGAGTGGGGGCAGCATCACCAAAAAGCGCAAGCTGGAGTCCACAGAGAGCCGCAGCAGCTTCTCCCAGCACGCTCGCACCAGCGGGCGCGTGGCCGTGGAGGAGGTGGATGAGGAGGGCAAGTTCGTACGCCTGCGCAACAAGTCAAATGAGGTAGTCCCCCAGGTTGGGTCTAAGAGAATGCATCCGGGTTAGGGAGAAAACCTGGAAAGTGAAGGGATGGAGTTTGCGGGGAGGGCTGTTCCTCCCATCAGAGGCAGACCAGGGCAGTGTGGCTATCTCCTCCACACTCTGGTTCCAGTCCTGGCTCCGGGACTCATCGGTGGCAGCGAGACCTTCGGCAATTTATTTAACCTCTCAGAGCATCGGTTTCCTCATCTGTAAAATGGGCATGATAATAGTCCCTAACCCTTTGAATTCTTGGGAAAATGAAAGTACTGAGTGTGTTTGGCACAGCATAAGAGCCCATAGATGTAGCTATTATTTATCCTTGAGGGGAAGGCGGCGAGGGGCAGAATAGAGTGAGATAGACCCAAGAGCCTGAACGAGCCTCCCCCAACCTTCCCCTTCTCTCCCTGGCAGGACCAGGCCATGGGCAACTGGCAGATCAAGCGCCAGAATGGAGATGATCCCCTACTGACCTACCGCTTCCCGCCAAAGTTCACTCTGAAGGCTGGTCAGGTGGTGACGGTGAGTGGCAGGGTGTTTGGGACTCTGGGGTGGCCTCGGGTGGGGATGGGTTGGCCTGAGGATGGGAGTGCTGGAGTGAGCACCCTTCTCTAATTCTCCCTCTCCCAGATCTGGGCTGCAGGAGCTGGGGCCACCCACAGCCCCCCTACCGACTTGGTGTGGAAGGCACAGAGCACCTGGGGCTGTGGAAACAGCCTGCGCACGGCTCTCATCAACTCCACTGGGGAAGTGAGTATGCCGCAGGCTGGCCTCTTACTGGACAGAGTTCCCCTGACGGCCAAAGTAGGAGCCAGCTGCCCCCAACCCAAAGGGGCCAATTCAGGGCCACTTTCTCCCAGCTCTCCTGTGCAGTCCCAGGCCCCAGACTCTCTACGCAGTGTACAGACCCAAAGCCGCCTCCCCCAGCAGCAGGAGGGGTGGAGGTTAGACAGTGAGGATTGTTAAGGCAGACGATGCTCCTACCCAGAGAGTTTGACAGTGTCACCCTGGGGTAGAAACAAGTTCCTTAGCTCCAGTACCACAGAGGACAGAGTAAGCAGCAGGTTGGACAAAGGGCAGGCCACTCGAAGGTTCTTAGGTGGTCACTGGGTTGGGTATGCTGCACACCTCCTCCCCTGGCCCTGAGCCCCTAACCCCTGGGGCTCTCGTATCCCCGGCAGGAGGTGGCCATGCGCAAGCTGGTGCGCTCAGTGACTATGGTTGAGGATGACGAAGATGAGGATGGAGATGACCTGCTCCATCACCACCACGTGAGTGGCAGCCGCCGCTGAGGCCAAGCCCACGCTGGGGCACCCAGCCAGGCCTAGGGACAGCCTCTCCCTGGCCTTCCCGTGCCCCAAAAATCTTTTCATTAAAGAATGTTTTGGAACTTCACTTGCTGCCCTGGCTTTTCTTCTCTCTCCTCCCTATACCTTGAACAGGGAACCCAGGTGTCTGGGTTCCCTACTCTGGTAAGGAAGGGAGTGGAACTTTCTGATGCCATGGAGTCTTCCCATGGGAGCAGTGGACAAGGGTCTGGATTTGTCTCCTGGGACAGGGATGGGAGGACAGATGTGGGGCACCCAGCCCTGCCTCTCTCCCCCAATTTCTGTTGCATGCATCTCCCTTCTTGTCTCCTCCCCATTCCTGTCACCTGCATGGCCTCTCATCTCCCCCATTTTTCCTGGGAGAACGGTCTCTCTCACCCACGCCACTTCCCAATTAATTTTGCATGCCTGCTGCTCTACAAGCTTGCTCACTCTCTCTCCTTTCCCTCTTAAGCTCAGAGTAGCTAGGACAGAGTCAAAGCCACAACTCCCATTCCCTGTCTTCTGTCCCCAAGTCTTCATGACCCTGCCCCCTTTCGTGTCCTCCCTTCCCAGCCCCGGGCCCCCTAAGCCCTATCGCTCACCCGCCGTTAGGTTAGGTTAGGTTAGGTTAGGTTACTTGAGCGCAGAACCCCACCTTCCCACCTGGCAACTGGGAACCTGCAGGAGCGCGGAGCCTGGGTGTTGGGCCTGAGCAGTCAGTCTCAGACTCGCCGTCAGGCCTGAGCCTTATCTCCCTCCTCAGGGCTCCCACGGCAGCAGCTCGGGGGACCCCGCCGAGTACAACCTGCGCTCGCGCACCGTGCTGTGCGGGACGTGCGGGCAGCCTGCAGACAAGGCGTCTGCCAGCAGCTCGGGAGCCCAGGTGGGCGGATCCATCTCCTCTGGCTCCTCCGCCTCCAGTGTCGCAGTCACTCGCAGCTACCGCGGTGTGGGGGGCAGTGGGGGTGGCAGCTTCGGGGACAGCCTGGTCACCCGCTCCTACCTCCTGGGCAACTCCAGACTCCGAACCCAGGTGAGTTGTCCCTCTGCCTCTACACCCCCACAGGCAGCGGGGCCCTGGTCCCTGAGGGTTAGGGTGGCCCTGTGGGGGGAGAGCCTTCTCTTCCGCAGCCCGGGGGAGTGGGAGCCTCCTCCCCGAAGCCCAAGATCCTAGATGGTCGCTCCCGCATCCTGCCCCTCCTGTCTGAGCCCCAGATTGGAGGGCAGGGGTGGGGCGGGGGGTAAGGGGAGGGAGGGTACCGGCCAGGTGCTGCGGCTCACACCTCTCCCCTTCTCTCTTCTCTCTTAGAGCCCCCAGAACTGCAGCATCATGTAATCTGGGACCTGCCAGGCAGGGATGGGGGCGGAGGCCTCCTGCTTCCTCCTCACCTCATGCCCACCCCTGCCCTGCCCCTCCTGGGAAGGGGCTTGAAGCCAAAGAAAAATACCCCTTTGTTTTTTCTTCTATGTTTTTGTTTTTTTCTAAGAGAAGTTATTTTCTACAGTGGTTTTATACTGAAGGAAAAACATAAGCCCCCCCCCCCCCAAAAGCCCATCTATCTCAATCCCCCCCTTTTTTTCCCTGCTTCTGGGGAACTCCATATCTGCCTTAAAACCAAAGAGGGAGCCAAGGGAAAGGGATGCTTTTTACAGAGCCTAGTTTCTGCTTTTCTGCCCTGCCTGCTGCCCCCATCCTGGGGACCCTGTGACATGGTGCCTGAGAGGCAGGTGTGGAGTCTTCTCCGCCAGGCCCCTGGGCCATCCCCCATCGTTCCACTACACCTGGCTGAGGCTCCTCCGCCTGCCCCCCCCCCAGTTCCCCCCTGTCCCCAGCCCCGGGATGACTTGATTCTCCCAGGTACCAGTTGCGCTTGCTTTTTCTGTATGTTATTTAGACAAGAGATGGGAATGAGGTGGGAGGTAGAAGGAGGGTGAAGAAAGGTTAGAATGAGCCTGCCGTCACCCAGCTTCAGAGCCAGGGGTGGGCTGTGCCCAGTCACTGGAGATCGAGGTCAGGTGGGTGTAGGGGAGGAGGGAGAGGGAGGCTGACTAGAATGGGGGAGAGCCTGCTGGGGCCCCACCACAGAGGAGGAAGATGAGGAAGGGTGGAGGGTGTGTGGCAGTGGATTTTGGCAAACACTTAAGGAGCCCCTTGCCTCCCATTTCCCATCTGCACCCCTTCTCTCCTCCCCAAATCAATACACTAGTTGTTTCTACCCCTGGCTGCTGTGGTGTCTGTCTTTGTTGGTGGGTGTCACTGTGTGTTCTGAGGGGCAGACAGACAGACAGACACACACACACACACATAAATGTCGCTCAGTCACCGCATCCTCACGCCGCCCAGCCTTGCCCCTGCTCTAAGGGAGATGCGACAAGGCCCTCAGAGCTTCAGATGCACATCTGGGCACCCAGCGGTGGCTGATGGGGAGAGGCTCTGACCTGAGCATTGCCCACCCAGTGCAGGGCTCTCTCTCCATAAGTCCCTCAGGGAAGCAGAGCCTGAAGGAGAGCATTTCCTTCCAAGCTTTCTTCAACCAGCCAGCACTTAGCGAGCACCTTCTTCGTGCTGCACCCTGAACTCAGCGTAAATACTGAGACGTGATGATATGGACCCAGTCTGAGGGTGGTGACATCTCAGGACCTGGGGCAAGGACAGATGGGGAGGAGGGAATAGAAGCCAGTGAGAGCAGCAGGAAAGGGGCAGGACTGACTTTGCAAACAAGCAGTTAATGTCCCTCTGCGCCACACTCCATGCTCAGCTCAGGGACAGGGAAATGGACAAGACAGTGTGTTCAGTGTCGTCAGGGACCTTACATTCCACTGGGAGCCAGAAAACGTGGACTGCTGTGGACAAAGGGACGTGTCAGGCGGAGTAGGAGCCTCAGAGAGGGAGCCTATCATCTGGGGGAATGAGGAGCCCAGACTGAGGGAAAGGGCCCCAACCAGGGAAAATGAGCTATAGGAACCAAACTTTCTCTGGCCCTTTATAAATTCCAAAGCATCTCTGCGCTATTTCATTGGACCCTCATACTGTCTTGACAGGTGGATATTGTCCCCTTTGCCCCTGGAAATGGGGACTCAGAGTTAACTCGACAAGACCACGCAGCTAGTAGATGGCAGAGAACCCAGGGTCCTGGCTGTAGACCCCTACTTCTGTGACACTATGCTCCCCCTCTGAAAAGAAAATAGTGATGATAAAATATAAGTTTATATTCCCTGGGACAGAGGAGTTGAGCCTGCAGTCAAAAGTCAGTGAGAAGGGGCTTCCCTGGTGGCGCAGTGGTTGAGAATCTGCCTGCCAATGTAGGAGACACGGGTTCAAGCCCTGGTCTGGGAAGATCCCACATGCTGCGGAGCAGTGAAGCCCATGCGCCACAACTACCGAGCTTGCACTCTAGAGCCCGTGTGCCACAACTACTGAAGCCCACGCGCCTAGAGCCCGTGCTCCACAGCAAGAGAAGCCACCGCAATACAGCAAGAGGAGACACCGCAATGAGAAGCCCATGCACCGCAAGGAAGAGTAGCCCCTGCCCGCTCGATGCAACTAAAGAAAGCCCGCGTGCAGCAACGAAGACCCAACGCAGCCAAAAAAAAAAGTCAGTGAGAAAAAGAGCATGTCTGGGTTTGTGGGAAAACGAATTGGAGAAAGCAAAATGAATGAGAGGAGAAAAGTCTCTTAAGTCCTGCTGGAAAGTTCTGGTTCCCCATGGGCTGAAACCAGGTGTCTCTGGGAATGGGATGCTGAGAGGATGGGGCGTGGGCTTGAGGAAGTGGTCCCTTTCTGAGGTGGGCAGCTTCGAAGAAGGAAACCCTTTCTCAGTCCCAGGCGAAGGCCTCAGGGGTCCCAAGTGGGTATGGTGGGGTCTTGGGCATCATTGGAGTCCTGTGTCTCTTCTTTTTTATTTATTTATTTATTTTTGCGGAACGCGGGCATCTCACTGCTGTGGCCTCTCCCGTTGCGGAGCACAGGCTCCCGACGCGCAGGCTCAGCGGCCATGGCTCACGGGCCCAGCCGCTCCGCGGCATGTGGGATCTTCCCGGACCGGGGCACGAACCTGCAGAACCTTCCCGGACCGGGGAACCTGTTCCCTGCATCGGCAGGCAGACTCTAAACCACTGCGCCACCACGGAAGCCCCTGTGTCTCTTCTAAATGAGGACTTCCTGGGATGGACACGTGGGGGCGCCAGAGCCCCACCCACGCCGTTGGTTTCCCCCGAGCCCAGCAGGACCCCGATGGATGGCGCGGGCTCTGAACATGGAAGGCTACGTGCGCACTGTGGGCTGGGAAGCACCAGGACCAGCCGGCAAGGTCCCGGCTCTTGAGGAGGGCAGAGCGATAAGGCAAACCCGCAAAAGCTGCGGCAAGCCGACCATGCAGTCGAATTGGTAGCTACCACTCGGCCCAGCGGGTGCGTCGCACACGTGGTTACTTCACATGACACTCAGCGGACCACAAATGACTATTAAGAATTTTGTTGCTGTTAATAACATGTAACACATACTCTGTAGTAAAACGGAAAACACAGGTAATTACAAAGAAGAAAAAAGAAGTCATCCCTTTCAATCACCCAGAGGCAACCCCGGGTGGATTTCCTTCCAGATTTTTTTTTCCTGAACATATATTTATTGATAGTTTACATAGTTAAGGTCTCACCGTGGTTTAAACTTTGATTCTGCTATTCTCAGTTAACATGCATAAGCACTTTCCAATGTTATTTCAAAATAACATTGACTTGGGACTTCCCTGGTGGCGCAATGGTTAAGAATCCGCCTGCCAATGCAAGGCACATGGGTTCAAGCCCTGGTCAGGGAAGATCCCACATGCCGCGGAGCAACTAAACCCATGCCCCACAACTACTGAGCCTGCGCTCTAGAGCCCAAGAGCCACAACTACTGAGCCCTCGTGCCACAACTACTGAAGCCCGCACACCTAGAGCCCATGCTCCGCAGTAAGAGAAGCCACTGCGAGAAGCCACTGCAAGGAGAAGCCTGTGCACTGCAACGAAGAGTAGCCCCTGCTCGCCATAGCTAGAGAAAGCCTGCATGCAGCAACGAAGACCCAACACAGCCAAAAATAAATAAGTAAATTTGTTAAAAACAATAATAATAACATTGACTCTTTTCCTATCATGTAAGTAATACTTGGCCATTACAGAGAGGGTAGAACAAGAGAAAGAAAAATATTAAAATCATCTGTGCTGCCACTACTCAGGGGTGAACACTACGAACATTATGGGGGAAGGCCTTCAAGCATTTTGTTTTCAATTTTCAAATATATACGTATATTTACAATTTTCTCCTGGCTCTTGTAAATAAATGTGTCCTGGAACAGACATCTTTGCACACATCTCTGGGCATTTCCAAGAAGTAAATTCCAAGAAGGGGACTAGCTGAGACAAACGTATATACATATTATAAAGGCCGTTGATAATCTTGTCAAGTGTCATCCAGAGAAACTGGGTCATTACCATTCTCACCTGCAGCACAGCTCACTTTTTCCCAGACTCTTCCCAACACCAGGATTCTTGTCGGTTTTAATCTTGTTAGGAAAACAATTATAGTTCATTAGTGTTTCAAACTGCATGTCTTTGAAGAGAAGTTGAAACCTTTTTTCCATCCACATATATTGGTTTTTTGCATTTCTTCTGGTGTGAATAACATGTTTCTATCCCTTTTGCTCATCTTTCTATTGGCAAGATTATCTTTTTCATATTGGTTCTTAAGATAAGGGAGAAATGGGGCTTCCCTGGCGGCGTAGTGGTTGAGAGTCCGCCTGCCGATGCAGGGGACACGGGTTCGTGCCCCGGTCCGGGAAGACCCCACATGCTGCGGAGCGGCTGGGCCCATGAGCCACGTGAGCCACGTGAGCCACGTGAGCCACGTGAGCCATGGCCGCTGAGCCTGCGCGTCCGGAGCCTGTGCTCCGCAACGGGAGGGGCCACAACTGTGAGAGGCCCGCGTACTGCAAAAAAAAAAAAAAGATAAGGGAGAAAGCTTTTCCTCTCAATTTTATCTATCTATAGCTATTAAGTCATATGTTTTGCAAATACATTGTGTTTTGCAGCCATTTTTAATGGCTGAATGAATATACAACACTTCATTTAACCACCCCCTCTGGACATTTAGATTAATTCTCAACTTTATGATTGTAAATAATGCTGCAGTGAATGTCTTGTCTTTAAAGATTTCAGCTAGTTGCTTCGGATGGAATTCTGATGATTCCCCTGCTGACTGGTCTTTAAAGTCATGACCACGCACCCCTGGGACTCCCTCCCCTGCTACTCCTGTCCCTAGCCCAGTCATCCCTTTTCTCCAGATGACTATTTCATACCTGTCCCCTCTCTTCAGGCTTCCCCTCTTCTCTCTCAGCTTCTGATCTGCTTCCTCCTTCATTCCCAAAAGACTGCTTTTGCAGGGTCCCCATGACCTGCACGTTGCTAACCCAGCTGCCACTTCTCAGCCTTCATCTCCCTTGACCTTGTTTGTCACTGCTCAGCTGACATTGCTGAATCTTCCTCTTCTCCCTGACCTCTGATGGATGGGGTGACCCAGGGCTCAATTCTTCTCTCCTCTGTCTACACTTAGGCCCTGAGAGACTTCCTCCAGGTGCATGGCTTTAAATACCATCCATATATTGGTGACTCTCAAGTTTATACCTTTAGCTCATTCCTTTGCCCTGAACTCCAGACCTGAATACCCACTTCACAGTCTAATGGCTCTCAAAGTTAACATGTCCAGAACCGATACGCTGATTTCTGCACCTCCACTCCGCTCTAATCTGCTCTGTCTATAATCTTCTCCACCTCAGCAAATGACCACTCTTCTTTCCGGTTGCTCAGGCCAAACACCCTGGAGTTTGTCTCTAACTCCTCTTGTCCTCTCATACCCCACGTTCAGTCCATTAGTAAATGTTGCCAACTCCATCTTTAAGATATATCTGGAATCCAGTTCATTCTCACCACCACTACCATCTCTTGTCTGGGTTATGGCATTAGTTTCCTGCCCTTGCTCCATACACTTTGTTCTCCACACAGCAGCGGAGTGGTCCTGTAATTGTTGGGTCACTCCTCTGCTCAGAACCCTCCAGAGCCTTCCCAAAGCACTCAGTGTAAAAGCCAAAGTCCTCTAAATGGCACGCAAAGCCAGGCATGACGACCCTTCCAGCTCGTCTCTCACGGCTCTCCCTCGTGCTTACTCTACTTAAGCTGCAGTGACTGCCCATGTAATTCCTAGAACACACCAAGCACACGACTGCCTCAGGACATTTGCACTAGTGGTTCCCTCTGCCTGGACCCCTTTTCCCATCAAGTATCTGCTTGCTTGTTCCCTCGCTTTCTTCAGGTCTCTATTCAAATGTCACCACCTAATAAAGCCTTCCCGGACCAAATTTAATAAAATAGCATCCTCCTCCTCATTCTGAGCCGCCTTCCCTGGTTTGTTTTTCTCCAGAGCACTTATCATCACTGGACATATTTTGTTTGTATATTTGTTCATTTTCTGTCTTCCATACTGGAATACATACACCTGAGAAGAGGTGTTTTTGTCTTTTTGAATCCCCAGTACCTGGTGCAGTGTCTGACAACATAGTAGGTGATTTATAAGTATTTGTAAACGCATAGACTCAGAAATAGACTCAGTGGGAGCACTTTTGCAGAACCTGAGAACTTTAGCCAAATTACTTCCAAAACAATAGGGGGCAGACTGTTAGTATTCCCGTTTTAAGTGAGGCAGCTGAGACCCAGAGGGAAGAGAGGTTTACCTGAAGTCACCCAGCTCACTCCAGGACTCCTGATTCCCAGAAAACACTGTGGCAACTCAGAATACTGTGGGAGGACCCAGGAAGGCTTTACAGAGGAAGGGGTCCTTTTGTGGGGAGGGCATGGAACATTTCTATCAGGTAGAAATGAGGAGAAATACCATCCCAGGTAGGGCATAGAGCCTAAACTGAAAGTTGAGGAAAGGCAGGGTCCAAGTGGACTGGGCAGAGCCTTCCCAGGCTGAAGGGATGAGAGGAGGTCTAGAACACCAGTCAGGGAAATTAATTCCACGGGCACTGGGGAGCCAGGGGGGATTTTTGAGCAGAGCAGTGATATGAGAACTGAGATTTTCTGCTGGTTCACTGCTGTCTTTCAGTTTCCACTTCTCTTTCCCTCTACTTATATGTATCTCTCAGCTGCCCCCTGCCCCTCCAGGGCCAGAGGTAACTGGTTAAGTCATTTTCCTTTTCTATGTCGCCACCCTGACAGCTGATCAGGAAGTAGGAGGGGGAGGGGCTGAGCCAGGACCCTTTGTCTCTTAGCCTCCCCAGCACCTCAGTGACCCCTACCCAGGGAGGGGCGGAGGAAACAAGACTTAGAAGGTAGTTGAGAGGGGAAGGTGCCTCCTGCCCTCCCCCACCCTAAATTGACTCTGAGGTGCTGGCCTCCCCTCCCCCTCTGGGGCCAGGCCTCAGTCCCTTACAATCCTTGGGCTGATTCTCCGTGCTTAGTACCAGTCAGTGCCAGCTGGCAGCTCTCACCGGAGACTGAGGTGGCACGAATATGGGGAAGGGGGGAGGAAGTGGGCAAGGGCCCAAGGGGAATAGGGGCCAGGATTCGAAGAGGTGGTAGTCATAAGCTGGGTGGCCAAAATGGGGGTCGTATGGGAGGAAGAAAGGGCTAGACTGAGGAGTCTGGGGGTTTCCAGGGGAATAGAGGATGTGTCAGGCCCCCTACTCTGGCCCTCCTGTCCCTGGCAAACCTAATCCTGTCCCCACCACCTACTTTCCTCTACACCTACCCCCTTAAGCTGCCCCTAGCTAATTCTCCTTGGTCCCTTTAAGAGCTGCCTGGGAACTGGGGCACTGGAGGGGGCTGGCAGGGCCCCCACCCCTCCCCCTGCCCTGCCTGCCTCTGCTCCGCCCCCTGCCCGGTACAGACTCTGCTGGAAGTCTTGGACGCCTGGGTTAGGGTCTCCACTGCTGGGCTGGGGGTAAGGCTTGAAAGTGGTGGGGAAGGGGGACCGTGGTCCCTGGGGTGGGATGGGGTGGCGTGGGATGTCAGTTTCCTAGCCCTATGGACACGGAATATCTGTGTGCCAACTTCAATGGATAATGTAGGGGGCCCTCTGAGTGGTCCTCCGGCCTCGGACTGGGGGAAGGGTAGCCCCAGGTATCTTGAGGGACAGAGCCTAGGGGGCAGGATGCCTGGGTATCCTCACCCTTCACTCCCCCATCTTATTTTCCTGGGACCCTCATTTGCTAACCTCCATCCAGCCATTTCCTGCTCTTCCTGAAATTAAAGACATAGGGCCCTGACGCCATCTTCCCACAGATGGAGAAACTGAGGCTAAGCAAACCAGAGTAAATAGAATTGTGTGTGCCTCAGCAGGAGAAATGGAGATTAGGCTGTAGAAAGGTTCTCCTTTCTCTACCCCAGTGAGCTAGACACAGGGGACTTGGGAGTCCAGCGTACCCCAGCAAACTTCTAACTACAGCCACAGTCCCCACCGGAGACTAAGCCCCTGCTCCCTCGTCAAGACAACTTAGCTCCTGCCTGCAAGTTTTGATTTCCATATGTCAAAGCCAGGAGAGGTTCCCCGAAGCCCAGCTGGGTAACCTGGAATGAAGTGGAGCTGGGGGCGGGGGCTGTAGACTCCCCCTACTTTACTCCCTTTTCAGAAATGGAAATGTAGTCCCTTCCAGTTCTGCCACAGAGACTGTGACCAATTCCCCTAAAAGGGAAAGAGATGGGGGCCAAGGACACCCCCGGGTGTAAAGTCGTTCTGCAGTCCAACCTGCCTGTTACAGCCCTAGCCCAGTTTCCTCTAATCCCTGCCACCTTGATTCCAAATCATTTCTTCCCCTCCTGCCGTGTGTCCCAGTCCTGGGGAAGAAGAGCCTGTAGGCACCCTCTGAGTTCCCAAGGGCCTCAGGCTGAGGGCACACAGGATGGCATGTCAGGAAGTGGGGGGAAGCGGTAGCAGCTCTGCTCAGTCCACTTCTGCTTTCACCACAGACCCTTCTTGCCCTGCCCCGGACAGAAATGCTCAACCATCACCCCAACCCAGACCTAATCTAAAGGGGAACCAGGTTTGGCCTGTGAAACTCTCTGCCCTGGGCCGGCACCTGCACACTCACTTCCTTCTTCCTAAAAATACTAAGTCTAGAGATAAGCCAAGCTGCTCCCAGGTAAGCTGGAAAGCCATCGTTTTACCTATGTGAATCAGAGAGGGCAAGTGCCCTGCCTATGATCACACAGCAAGTTATAGTTATGCAGGCCTGGGATACAGGGCTCTATTTTTGTTTTAATTTTTAAAAATTTTATTTATTTATTTATGCGGTACACGGGCCTCTCACTGTTGTGGCCTCTCCAATTGCAGAGCACAGGCTCCGGAAGCACAGGCTCAGAGGCCATGGCTCATGGGCCCAGCCGCTCCGCGGCATGTGGGATCTTCCCGGACCAGGGCACAAAACCGCGTCCCCTGCATCGGCAGGCAGACTCTCAACCACTGCACCACCAGGGAAGCCCCGGATTCAGGGCTCTTGCTCCCCAGTCGCATGGTACCTTTTCTCACAATCTTCCCACAGGCGGAGAGAGGCCAACCTGGAAGGGGCTTTTTGTTTTCCATTTCTTTTTTCCTTTTTGTTTTTTTTTGGCCACAGGGCATGTGGGATCTTAGTTCCCCGGCCAGGGATCAAGTCCACACCCCCGGCAGTGGAAGCATGGAGTCTTAACCACTGGACCACCAGGGAAGTCCCCTGGAAGGGGCTTTTTCAACTCCTCATTTTACCAGTGAAGAAGTTGAGGCCCAGGGGGAACAGGAGGGAACTCTGGTAAACAGTGGCTCAGGATCAGGGCTGGAAGAGGACACCAGGCCCAGCTCCCAAAGCTTCCACCCAGACCCCTGCTTGCCTCACAGATGGGAAAGAATCCAGCTCAGGCTTGTCTCTTTTTAGCCCTATCTCATCTGGACCTCTAGAAAGTCCTTTCTGAAGTCTTCCCTCAATCCCTCCTTTTATAGCACAAACTTTCTCCTAATAGGTCTCAGGGGGTTAGCCAAAGAAGGCTTCTGGCATCTTCTTGGTAAAGTGGCTGAGTAAGAAATGGCAGAACCTGAACCTGGCAATGGAGCCCTTGCCATGCAAGCCAGGATAATATTAATAGAAGAGGGCTTCTTGGGCTTCTTGACAGAGACCCTGTCTCTTGGCTTCTTTGCACAGATATTTGTGAGTTCATTTGCATCCTCATTGGTAAACTCAAAAATTTGCCTGGGGTCAGGCAGACCAGCATCCAGGTGTGACCCCCTTACTTATACACAGTTCCCGAGAGAATGGGGAAAACACAGAGAAACCGACCATAAAGGAGAAATGGCCCCAACTGACCCCCTGAACCCAGCTGGGGAACATCTGCACTGTGGTGCCTGCCTGACGGTGGACAAGGGAGCTGAGCAAGGACCCCCAGGGGTTAGTGTGCCCCCTCCTGCCTCCCCCCACATCCGGAGCCCTGCCTCCTCCACACATGTGGATCCAGGAGCCGCAGAAGGTGGGGCGCAGGGGGACACTGGGTAGGAGGAGGAAGAATATGGGGAGATTCTAGTCCCTCCCACTTAGAGATGCAGTTGCCATGGTGACTGAGGACGAGTGAGGCGGGATGGGGTTGGGGATGGGGGGTGGGGGTGTGGCAGGGCCGAAGGCACTGGGAGACAGGAAGCCTGGCATTCCAGGGGGAGGGAAACACGGAGGCCGCTCCAAGCTCCAGGTAAGGGAGCGGGAGAGCTGACAGTTCAGAAAGGAGGGGGCGGGCCATTGTCTGGCGCTCGCTCTGCCCTGAGGAGGGGACAGAGAGAGGGGGTCGGGCCATTGTGCTCAGTACTCAGCTCAGTCTCCCAGCACTAGTCAGACGGAAGGAGGAAACCTAGCAGGCACTGGGTAAGGGGTTAGGGGGGACTGGGCTGCGTGGGCGGCAAGAAGGCTGGGAGACTGGGGATGGGAAGAGGTGGGGGGGATGCTGGGGGAGTAGAGGTTTGGCGATATCGCTAGTGCCTTAGACACAGTAGGCACTTAATAATTATAAGTTGATTTGACTTGCTTGTGGTTGTTAACAAGAGGGTAACGAAGGGCAGGGCAGGTGGGGCTAAGAAGGAGAGCCAGGAAGCTGATGTTCCCTAGGACTGTGCCCTTCTGGGGCTGTCCCTGAAGCCAGACGGGAGAGGTGGTGGGGGAAACTGGACCAGCTGGGTCATTGGCAAAGCCAGGAGTGGCTTCTCTCCTGGCTTCAGGAGCCCCTCCCTCAGTGAGGTATCCATGCTCGCTCAGGGTGCAGAAGAGACGGAGTCCCTGGGGTGAGCATGGGGTAAGTGTGGGAGTGACACCCCCATCTCCCTTCCCACCTCCATCCCCACATCTACATCTCTATCCTGGGCTAAAAGCTGGCCAGAAAGGGGCTAGTATTTGATGCAGTCTAGGGGCCGTGGGGGAGGAGTCCCCACTGGGGCGGTCAGGGTTGAACTCAGCATTGTTGTCATGGGGGTCCCCAGGCTGGGCCCCAGGGCTGGGAGAGAAAGGAGTTGGGGAGCTCCCACACTGGAGCTGTGAAATGGCACGGCCCCTACAGCCTGGTCCTTGAACCTATGACCCCTTCCTACCACCACCCCACCTGAACTGCAGCCTGACTCCAACCTCAGCCAAGACACTTTGCCTCCCTGGCCTTGGTTTCCTGGTTTGTACAGTGAGGGGGTGGGACCCTGTCAGCTCTGAGCATTCTTGATATTTTGGGCAGGACCTGCTACATCGTTTGCAGGGCCCAGTACGAAATGAAAGTGTGGAGCTCCTGGAACAAGATCAAGACTTTCAAGACGGCAGCAGCTGGGCATTAGACCGAGCGTGGGGACCTGCGTGACTGCGCAGGTCACATGCCCAGGAAGCCAGCCCTGGCTGTGGGCTCTGCAGGCTGCAGCAAGGGAGATGGCAGTGTAACTTGGGATCTGACTCCTGAGGCTCTGGTGCAAGACAAGGAGTGGTAGCGGCAGGGTGCCCTTCCTCCCCACCAGGCTCCTCCAGGGAACTAGACCAGAAAGCCCTTGTGGAGACAGGGGGTGGGACCTGTACCTGATGGCCTTTCTTCAGAGAGGTTTCTGTTTCCTCTTGAGTCAGGAATCACCCTAGAGGCACTGTTTCTTAGCCCATCGGAGCTAGAACTTGCCACCCCCCACCCTACACACTTGTCTTCTCCATGCAAGTGGCTCAGAGCTGAGTTTCCCCGACTAGGGCAGGAGTAGGACTCCTGAGAGACAGTGTAGCTAAGGGAGTCACTCTGGTATGAGGCAGATATGAGTTTAACTTGGCTTCTGGCTGTGTAACCTCCTTTGCCTCACTTTCTGTCATCTTTAAAATGGGATTATGGTGGTACCTAGCTAAAATTGTTGGGTAGACCAAAGCCTGATAATGCAGACTTCATATTCACTGGAGAGGCTGGGGAAAGGGAGACTTGTTGCCAGAAGGAGAATTCCTGGGTCTCTGGAGAAGGAGGAACTCGGCTCAGGGCATTGAATCTAACACTTCCAGAGAGGTGGGAATACGGCAAGGGCTGGGAGGGTGGGGCTGGAACCTTCTTCCCCAAGCCCCACCCACCCTATCAGAGCTCCTCCCAGAGACCCAGAAAAGACGATCTGTTCAAGCAGAGAGGTCCCAGAGCAGGTTAGGCTCTGAGGCGGGGTCTGGGTGGGAGTTTCCCTTGATTCTGAGAGTCTACAAAATGTTCTCTGTGTGGCTTAGACCATGGCTTCTCCCAAGGATCTGGCAACAAGACTCCATGAGAGTCTGGGGAAGTCTTAGGTAAGTCTTGATAGAAACAGTTGTCAGGAGGGGTTTGGCTGAGGCCAGCCCTCAGGGAAATTGAGGGAAAATGGGAGCAGAGGGAAAGGAAAGAAGGCTGAGCAGACTGATAAGGAATTCTTCTAAGGAGGAGCCTAGGCTGTCCCAACACCCTGTAGGCTTTGCTGTGGCAAGAGGGACGGAAGTTACCCTACAGGAAGGACTTCCTGACCATGAGGAATGTGCATTTAAGAAGGAGGTGGGTTATTTATCGGAGTCGGATTAGCCCTGGGGTGTCTGTGCTCTTTAACCAGCAGTCAGCTGGGCTCAGGCTGAGTGGGCAGGAAACTACCCACTTTATAGGTCATGAAGCCCTTGGTGTTAGATGCCTTATTAACCCTGGATTATGAGGTTCCCCCTGGAGCCTTCAGGGAGGGGGTGAGCAGCCATCATCAGGCGTTTGGGTAACCCAGAAGTAAGTTCAAGCTCAGATGGGAAATTTTCTGGGTTTCCCACTGGCCTGATGCTGCCTTAAGAGTGTTGGAGATAAGACTACGGAAGGAATTTCCACAGCAAAGCCATGGATAAGAGCTTAATGCAATTGTTTTATTTATTTATTAGATTTTTAGAGCCATTTTAAAAAATTGAAGTATAGTTAATTTACAGTGTCGTATTAGTTTCAAGTGTACAGCAAAGTGATAGTTAGGCATATATATATATATATATATTCTTTTTCAGATTCTTATCCATTATAGGTTATTACAAGATAATGAATATAGTTCCCTGTGCTATACAGTAGGTCCCTGTTGTTTGCAATTGTTTTATTTTTTAAAGACTATGGCCCAGTTGGAAGTGGGAGGTTTGAAAGTTTAGATCACTGCAGGGACTTCCCAGTAGGTAAGAGTAGAGAGACCGCACCTTGTGGGTAAGTGGAAAGAGGAATATGAAAGACTGTGTCATGTCTCCTAGCTGGGAAGTCTTGAGCAAGAGGAGAAACCACTGCTAGTCTGGTTAGACTGGATGTGATGAGATATAGGGACAGGGGAATGGCTGAAATGACCCAGAAACTTTCTGGCCTTTTAAACTTTCTGGTTAGATGAGGTGAAAGACAGAGGTGTGCCTCCTTTTAGCCCCCTCCCAATCCACCAACTTCCGCCCAAGCCAGGGATCTGTCACAACTCGAGGTGGAAATTCTGGTTTCCCTTGCCCAGAGCTCCCAGTGCTGGCTTTGCCGCTATGGGTACCTGGAGCGCCGCACGCCTGGCCCAGCCAGGCTGAGCCTCCTGTCCCCTGCCTCTGGGGCCTGGGAACCCCCCTTCTTTATTCTCTTGGATGGCACCCACGCCCAAGAGTCTGGACATCTAGGTTCTGCACTGTGTCTGGCTCAAGGGTGAGATGAGATGGGTGGCTGGGGGGTGGCAGTCCCAGGGGAGGATTATGCAGAGGCCCAGGGAGATAGACAGCAGCAGCACAAGGACCAGGGAGAGAGGGGGCAGCTGCAGAGGCTGGGAGACAGCCAACCAGTCCCTGCCCTGGGCCACTTTCCGCACGATGCTGGTAGCCAGCCCTCCAGGCTGGACTCCCATCTCCTCCCTGCAAGAAGAGGCTTGTAGGCCTGAGAGTCAGCGACCTAAGCCCAGCTGGAGAGAGATCAGAGCAGGCTGATTCAGACCTGATCTGCTTGTTTGGGTCATCAGACGGTAGGGCTGTGTACGAGGCCATGGGTATCAACAGATCTGAAAGTGCCAGGAGAGTCACGTCTGAAGAATCTATATTGTGAGTGCAAGAATCTGCTCCCCAGAAAGTTCCCTGCCCAGGACCAGGCATTGGTTTGGGCTCTGGGCTATAGGAGGAGGGAAGGCAAAGAGGAAACAGCAAGAAAGACTTCCCTGAGAGTAAGGTGAGAAAAGGCAAAGTGGGGCTATTGGTGCAAAGAGATCAGAAGGGTGGGATGGGGAACAGCTGGACTCCTACCCGGAGGGTAGAGTGAGGCGGGATAAGGCCTGTGGGATGATGGAAGTGAGACTCTCTAAGGGCACTCTGGAGAGGAAACTGGCCCGTCTCTCTAGCATCCCCCCCACAATACACATTTCTGCTGCCTGGGGCTATCTGATTGGTTCCCAGGGAGGATGTGGTAAAGACTGCTCACCCAGAGAGTGGCGGCTGCCTGTTTCCCCAGAGCCTTCTGGTGACAGCCTCTGGCTGAGCATGGCCCTTCCAGCCCTGGGCCTGGACTCCTGGAGCCTCCTGGGCCTTTTCCTCTTCCAGCTGCTTTTGCTGCTCCTGCCACCACCGACGACTGCACGGGGTGACGGACAGGGGCCCACACCCAGGGTCAAATACTACGCAGGTAAGTGTCTGATGATCAGGAAGTGTGGGGACGGCAACACCGGGCTGACTGAGAAAGGAGTGAATGATGAAACTCACCTGGGGCAGAGATTGAGGAAAGGGAAGTGACGGGACCAGGGGGCCGGGGCGTTGTGCCTTCTTGTTCACCAGAGTTGGTGATTTTTCTTTCCCTCCTTAAATGTCACTGTTATCAAACTGGCCACCTCAAACCCATAACTGCTTTCATGCCCTCAAGTGCCCCAAAGCCAAGGCCCCTGCCAGAAGAGCATCTGTGGGCCTGGTGACCCAGGACACACAACTGCACACATGATGCTGGACCACGTCATGCCCAGTACTGTGGACACCAAGAATACAAGAACTCAGTGTGGCCTGGCTGGGATACGGACCCTGGGACCCTTTAGGCACAGCTTGGCTGGTTTCTTCCTGAGGCTGTGGTGACTGCTGGTCTCGCACCTCCAGGGAAAAGATTCAGGAGGGAACATGGGCCCTGTAGGAGTTGTAGGGGCAGTCTCCTGTGCACAGCTGTGTCTTTAGCGTCCTTCTGGGGCAACGCGGTAAAGGAAATGCATGTTGCCCGTTGATGGAGGGGCCTCTGTGTTGGGTGCTGGGATTACAACATAAACAGGGCTCAGCCCCTGTCCTCAAAGTGCTGATGGTCCCAAGGGGGAGGCAGATGAACCGACAACCACACTTTGGGGTGGTCAGTTCAGTAACAGAGGGGTGTATACAGTTCTGGGGAGGCCGGCCTCTCCAGCACCTTGCCACATGTTTCCCCAGCTCCTCCTCTTGGTTGGTCCTAAGAGTCTCTGAGCCTCCAAAGGTAACAATTAGCTAGTCAGTCCTCTAACTAATGCAAAAGTACAAATGTGCTCATGAGAGAGGATTTCAGAAGCTCCTCCCCCCTTGCTGATGTGCCAGGGGACCAGGCACACACGCCCCACCTCTGCCACACCACGGTGATGGGGAGACCTCAGGGAACTTCCCACAACCAGATGGAATCCCATGCCCAGGTGACATCTAGGCGCTTGCAGGAAACTTTGGAGAAAAACATTTCCTTTCTGTTCAGCCTATGGCAGTGATTCTTGTGGTGGAAATTTCCTGCAATAGAGGCGGGGAGGAAAGTGGGGCTGGTGAGTGGGTCCCCTACAACCCACAGCTACTTTGACACATAGTCCTATCTACATCTAACTTTCCTGTCTGTGGCCGCCAACACCTTCCTGTCGTCTCTCTGCCTTCTGCTCTCCCCACGAGTGAGGCCCAATGTGTCCTCCCCCACCGCAGCCCCCAGGCCTGGAAGAGCATCCACTGTGCCTCACTTTATTTCCTGTCCCTTTGTCTGTCTCTTGGGTACGGGCCACCCTCCCCCAGCCCCAGTCTGTCATTACCCTGTCTCTGGCTGCCTTTCCTCTCTACTATGAGCTCAACACACAAAGCTCCTATGGCTGCCAGCAGGGTGGGAAGAAGCGGGGAGCTGCCGATGAAGAGTGGGTCCAGTTGCCAAGGTCTGGGGAACACACTCTGCCAGCCCTTTTCTTCCCCTGATTTTATCTCAGAAATCAGCTGCTTGCCCACTGACTTTTCCTTTTTTTTTGCGGTACGCGGGCCTCTCACTGTTGTGGCCTCTCCCGTTGCGGAGCACAGGCTCCAGACGCGCAGGCTCAGCGGCCATGGCTCACGGGCCCAGCCGCTCCACGGCATGTGGGATCCTCCCGGACCGGGGCAAGAACCCGTGTCCCCTGCATCGGCAGGCGGACTCTCAACCACTGCGCCACCAGGGAAGCCCTGACCACTGACTTCTCATCACTGTCTCCTCCTCCCCACCTCTCTACAGGGGATGGACGCAGAGCTCTTAGCTTCTTCCACCAGAAGGGCCTCCAGGATTTTGACACTCTGCTCCTGAGTGGTGATGGAGACACTCTCTATGTGGGGGCTCGAGAGGCCATTCTGGCTTTGAATATCCAGGATCCAGGGGTACCAAGGCTGAAGAACATGGTGAGAGGCCAGGGGAAGGGCGTGGGCTGGGAGGGAGGAGGGGACCGACAGCTGCCCTGCGCTTGGGCTGCTTACGCATGAATAACCACCCAATTTGCTGTTACCTATAATCAGTAACAATCAGCAATTCTTTTTTTTGTTAATATTTATTTATTTTATTCTTTGGCTGCATTGGGTCTTCGTTACAGCGTGCGGGCTTCTCTCTAGTTGTGGCCCGTGGGCTCCAGAGCGCATGGGCTCTGTAGTTGCAGCACGTGGGCTCTCTGCTTGTGGCTCGCGTGCTTAGTAGTTGTGGTGTGCAGGCTTAGTTACCCTGCGGCATGTGGGATCTTAGTTCCCTGACCAGGGATTGAACCTGAGTCCCTGCATTGGAAGGCGGATTCTTAACCACTGGACCACCAGGAAAGTCCCCAACAATCAGCAATTCTTCGTATAAACATATATATATGATTGGTATAACAGACAAGAAACACTATAGTGGCCTCACTATTCATTGGTACCATGAATACTGGTTGAATACTATTAATTACTAAAATGGCTGATATGGAAATCATTGACATATGAGAGAAACATTGACTCAAATTATATCAATAATATGATATCCACCCACCGGTAGAAATCACTGAAGCTTCTGTGTTAAATTACAGCCACCCTACTCATGGGAACAACGTGAGGGAGAAAGGGAGAGGGAAGGATAAAAGGGAGGGAGGGAGCTAGCAATTACTGAGCATCTCCACGGTTTGTTTTTCTCAATGTGTGGTCTGTGGGCCACCTGCACACATGGGATGCCAATTAAAAATACAGATTCTGGGCTTCCCTGGTGGCACAGTGGTTAAGAATCTGCCTGCCAATGCAGGAGACACGGGTTTGAGCCCTGGTCCGGGAAGATCCCACATGCCGCGGAGCAACTAAGCCTGTGCGCCACAACTACTGAGCCTGCGAGCCACACCTACTGAAGCCCGTGTGCCTAGAGCCTGTGCTCCGCAACAAGAGAAGCCACCGCAATGAGAAGCCTGTGCACCACAAGGAAGAGTAGCCCCCACTCACCACAACTAGAAAAAGCCCGCAGGCAGCAACGAAGACCCAACGCAGCCAAAAATAATAAATTAATAAATAAATATAATTTTTTAAAAATACAGATTCTCTGAGGTGTGAGGAACTGACATTTTTAACAATTTCCCCAGGAAATGTGGTGGTTTTCTTTGCCAACTGCTGCTTTTATTACCGTGCATGGCATTAGGCGCTTTACATATGCTACCTAGTTGTGCCCTCCAGAAGCCTGTGCAGTTGACCAAGATCACTCAACCAGTAAGTGGCTGAGTCTAGATTCAAACTCAGGTCTGATTCCACAGGCCATGTTTTACCATGGAGCTGTGTCCTAATGAATAACAGTATCATCAGAGTAATAGCCAGGGTCACAAAGTGAGGTTATTATAGCCCACTAGCGTGTAACTAACCAATATGCCTGCTGGTGATTCACATCAGAGCCAAGCGGGGGATGGTAGGTCAGAGCTAGAGCTGAAGACCTCATTCCCTTTATCTCCCCTTTCCCAATGCCCCACTTCAGATACCCTGGCCAGCCAGTGACCGAAAAAAGAGTGAATGTGCCTTTAAGAAGAAGAGCAATGAGGTAAGTAGGGGTGGAGACACTGGGGCTCTGGTAGAGAACCCTGGTGTCCCTAGAGCATCACTGGATGATCAGGCAGGCAGCAGAGGATGCTTGTTTGCATGATAATTGCCTGCATCATGTTCTATAAAGACAGACAGGGACTGCCTCAGCATTGCCTAGCCCTTCTCCCTACTAGGGAGTGAAGGAGCAGCCTCTGGGGGCCCAGGAGTTTGGGGCAAGTGCCCTGGAGGCCTGAATTCTCTATCTCCCCCAGACACAGTGTTTCAACTTTATTCGTGTCCTGGTCTCCTTCAATGCCACCCATCTCTACGCCTGTGGCACCTTCGCCTTCAGCCCTGCTTGTACCTTCATTGTGAGTTATCTGGCACCAGCTCTCAGGCCCCAAGCATCCCTCCTCACGTCTACTCCCAGCTCATCCTCTGCAGCTCCGGAAAACTCTGGTTTTCCAGACGCAGGATCCTTGTGAGCTTCCGGGCCCCAGACCAATTTTCCTCTACATCCCCTCCCCTCCCTCCCTCACGCCCCTCCTTTCCCAGACATGAGACTCTGGCGTTCTGGCCCCCCAGCCACTCCCCTTCTCTAGGAACTCCAAGATTCCAACCTGTTGCCCATCTCGGAGGACAAGGTTGTAGAGGGGAAAGGCCAAAGCCCCTTCGACCCCGCCCATAAGCACACGGCTGTCCTGGCAGGTGAGTATGAGGTTCCCTGGTCCACCCCAGCAACTGCTTTCCCTGGTCACTCTGTGACATATGGAATCTGACAATTTCCTGAAAAGCAGGGGACAGAGGGAGGAGAAGCCAGGAGCCTCGGAACACAAAATCAGAGGGAGAATCAGGTACCCCAAACATCAGCTCCTGCTGAAACTGCCACAAAGGAGGTGGAGCGAAATGGATATGGAGAGAGGCACAGAGGTGGGACGGTCCAGGAAGGGTCTCAGGCAGGGAAGAGGTCTGAGATTCAGTCATTTGTTCAACAAGTATGCTCTGTATGAATGCCCCCTCTGGTGTGCCAGGCATTGTGCTAGGAACTGTAGGGATTACAAAGAAGAAATCATGGTGCTGTGCCCTCCCAGACACAAACCATTACAGACTTCCCACCCTGGCTTCCTGAAGGCGGTGGACTTTGACTGAGTGGGACCTTGAAAGATAGGTAGATGGGCAGGGAAGGTGTTCCATGAAGAAAAGGGTAGGACTTAAGGTACGGAAACAAAACAAAGCCATCTTCGGGCAACAATGAGTGATTCTAACTGGCAAGTGGTTTAGCTGGGCATGGGAGGGAGGAGCCAGAGAAAAGTGCCAAAACACTGAAGGCCATAAGGTTGGCCATTCCCTGTGGGCAGAAGGACCTAAGAATGGTGCTCAGTGGGGGGCTGTGAGCTGGGCTTTGGGATTCCATAGGAAGGTGTAGAACACATGAAGGAGGCCAGAGACTGATGTGAATGCTGACAGGTCTGAGGAGGGCAGGGGCACCCTCCAACTGATGAGGTCTCCCCGCCTCTCCCCACACTAGATGGGATGCTCTATTCCGGCACCATGAACAACTTCCTGGGCAGTGAGCCCATCCTGATGCGCACACTGGGATCCCAGCCTGTCCTCAAGACGGACAATTTCCTCCGCTGGCTGCAACGTAAGGACCTGAGCCCCACCCAGCACAGGTCTGGCCCCCTTCCCCAAGTCCCGGAGACCTGGCACTGTGAACTGCTGTTAATTCACTCAACTCTCGTTTGTTGAGGCATAACAGTGTGCAAGGCAGTACTGTTAGGCATTGGCGGTACTGCAGGGAAGAAGACAAAACTCCCGTCCTCTTGAAACTTGCATCTTACATAAATAATTAAAGAAGTACCAGTCGCTCCCCGCCCCCACCCCCCACCCATGGCTACGTCTCGACCAGCTGTGGGACCCGAGAGGTCATGTCTCCTGTCCTCCAGAGCCAAGGGTTTTCACAAAGGGGAAGCCAGGGCATCCAGGTGCTCCATCTCTTAGCCCATCTGCCCCGCCCCTGCAGCGGACGCCTCCTTCGTGGCAGCCATCCCTTCGACCCACGTCGTCTACTTCTTCTTCGAGGAGACAGCCAGCGAGTTTGAGTTCTTCGAGAAGCTCCACACATCCCGGGTGGCCAGAGTCTGCAAGGTCTGCAACCTGGGCGGGAGGCGGGGCTGGCTGTGGAGAAGCCAATGGGGAGATGGCAGAGGCGGGGCTGAGCACTTAGGGACCAATGGGAGTGAGGGGCGGGGAAGAGGGCGAGGTCACGTGGGGCAGGGGTCGTCCCCTGACTCCTCTGGTGCCCCTAGAACGACGTGGGCGGCGAAAAGCTGCTGCAGAAGAAGTGGACCACCTTCTTGAAGGCCCAGCTACTCTGCGCCCAGCCAGGGCAGCTGCCCTTCAACATCATCCGTCACGCTGTCCTGCTGGCAGACAATTTCTCCACCGATCCCTATGTCTACGCTGTCTTCACCTCTCAGTGGTGAGCAGCCAGGCGGGAACGTGGCGGCTGGAAGCGGGATTACGGGTCAGCACCCTTGTTGCCCTGGCCCGCCAGGGAGGGTAGGAACTGATGTGAGCCGAGCACATACTCCACACTTCACATACGAAGGCATTTGATCATCACCGTCTCCCAGGAATTTGACTCATGCCCTTAATGTAGATGGGAAAAATAAAGCTCAGAAAGGTTCTTATTAGTTTATATCCTGCCTGGTTCCAAAAAGGATAGGAGGCAGCTTACAAAAGGCAAACATTAAAATAAAATAAAATCCATGAGGAAATGGAAATAAAAGGAGAATAAGGGAACCCAGGGATCCGGTCAGCACATTACACATGTGCTTTACAAATGTGCGTTACAAATGTGCAGTCCTGGGATGTCGGCACAGATTTAGCTCTGAGCTTCCTAATGGTCAGAGCAAAGAGTGAAACACCACCAGCGACATAAGATAAAAATACAGTCATTGCTTGGAGGCTGAGAAAGTTTAACTTACTTGCTGTGGTCTGGGATCTGCTGACAATATGTCAGGTATCAAAGATATCTGTTGTAAGCAGGGTCTGGTATCTATGGCATCCAGAACTGAGAATATGGTGTATGTCACAGGTTAAAGAGAACAGGAGAGACCTTTTGTCTCCACAGACCAAGGCTGAAGGAATAAAAATAGTTGTAGTTAGACTCTGGTTGGTTATCTGAGGACCAGGAATACATGGGATCCCCAAGGAGGAACACTTCATCTGGAGCCTGTTGGGCAGCTGGTTATACTGCTCCTCCCATAGGGGCCCAGTCTGGGCAGGCCAGGCAGGAGACACCCCAGGGCATGAGCCCCATTTAATTCTCATTAAAGATAATCACACCTCAGATCCTAAGATGGGCTAGAGTCTGGGGCTCTCCTAGCCCTTATCACCACAGCTGGGGGCTGACCCAGCCCTTCATCCTCCTGCCCTTCTGGGGTTTCTCACCAAGGGTGGGCCAGGGTTGGAAGGGGAGCTTCCTGGTATAGCAGAGGAGGTTACAGACAATGTCCCCTCTGGCTTTCTCCAGGCAGGTTGGTGTGACCAGGAGCTCTGCTGTCTGTGCTTTCTCACTCAAGGACATCAAGCATGTCTTTGAGGGGAAGTATAAGGAATTAAACAAAGAGACTTCACGCTGGACTACTTACGGGTTCTCTGATATCAGTCCTCGGCCAGGCAGCGTGAGTACTACCCATCCCACTGAGCAAACCCTGCCTCCCCAGATACATAATATGCATGTCAAAGTACCTATCACGGCATAATAAATGCCCAATAAATGCTAGTGTTCCCCGCACCCCCAGGTCCTGTCTGCTCAGATATTCACCCATTCTGGCTGCCCACATTCCACATGTGTCCAACCCCATCCTAAACACAGAGCAGCACCTCTTCACCCCAGCTGAGTGAACCCCAAATACCTGGGTATATCACTAAGGAAACGGGCTGTGCCAAGGACTGTCTTGGGCATCTTCACCTGCATTTCTTATTTAACTTTTGTTTTTTGATCAGAGTGTATATGTACAGCATTTAAACAATCATATAGATTTACATGGTTAGTTACAAAAAACAGCCCTGTTTCCTATCCTCAGCACTTTTTCCTCTCTAGAGACAACCACCTTCAACTCTTTTAGCTGATTCTTTTGATATTTATCTCTAAATCTTGAAATACTTTTCTTGCTACTTCTTGATGTTTCAGTGTCAGGCAGTGTCTATTGAATTCCCATTCTGGATGGTGAGGATTTAACCATGTCCCCCACCTGCACTCAGCGATGTGCTAAAACTGGCTTGCAGCAACTAGCAAGAACTCTTTGTGCATCTCTTTACAAATCCGAACTCAGTGACAATACGTTGATAGCTTGAAATCAGCCATGGTGGGAATAATACATCATGGAAATCAGCAAGCACTTCAAATCAGAGGTCCCCCCACTCGTCGTTCCCCAGAGCTGCCTTATCAACACACCACTGCACCCACTCCTCATCTCCCAACATTGTTTTACAGTAATTTTGGTTAAATCAATATTTGTATTATGACTCATTATTCACAACTGAGCCAGGTAGTAAGACATGATTATTTTTCCTTTTTGCATAATTTAAAATTTTTCCCTGGGGTTAGTAATTATCTTGATTATTATTATTTTTTTTTGCTTTGTTTTCTAAGCTCTTATCTTTAATTCAACCCCAAACTCTTCCTCAGTTATCTGAATCTCTTTTAAAAACAGATCCATTATGTATTCTAAGAGTTTCATCTTCCTGGAGATCCTTCCTATCTGCTGTAGTCTGTACTACATCTACATCTTAACTACATCCGGGACACAGCTGCCATCCTGGAATCTCCCTTCCTCATCATTCTGGGCATTCCCTTTGCCTCTTCCTTGTGACAATCTGGTGTTTCTTGCATCCCACAACTTCCTCTCTTTTCTTTTTTTTCACTATCTCATTTTAGTGGAGATTCCCGGAAAGGGATACATGACAGGTAAATTTTTTTGAGACCTTGAATGTCTGAATATGTCTTTATTCTACATTCACGTTTGATAGTTTGCCTAGGTGTATCTAATTCGAGACTAGAAATGATTTTCCTTCCAAACTTTGAAGGCTTCCTCTATTATCTTCTAGCTTCCAATGCTGCTGTTGAGAAGTCTAAAGCTATTCTGATCCCCAACTCTTTGAATGTCACCTGTTTTTCTTTTTCTCACTGGAATCTTGTAGTACCTTTTTTGTGTCGCTGGTTGTTTTGAAATTTCATGATTGTGCCTTGACGATATCTGTTTATTCATTGTCTGGACATTCAATTTGCCCCTTAAGCCTGGAATTTTAGTTCTTTCAGTTCTAAGAAGTTTTCTTGAACTATTTCCTCCTGTTCCCTTTTCATTCAACAAATATTTTTTGAGGCCACCTGTCACTGTTCTAGGCACTGGGGATATAGCAGTGAACAAAATAGACAAAAGTCTCTTTCCTCATGGAGCTGACATTCTAATGTCAGAAGGTTTTTTCACTTCTTTCTGGACCTCCTGGACTAGTCCTCTACCTTTTAAAATCCTTTAAAAGATTTTTTCCATGGCTTTGGTTTTGTTCTACTTTCTGAGAGAGTATCTCAATTTTATCTTCTGATCCTTCTATCAGATTTTTAATTTCTGCTATCAGATATTTAATTTACTAGATTTTTTGAGCTTTGAATATGTCTTTTATAAACATGTTCCATTATAGAGAATTTTAAATATATAAAAAGTGAACAGAATAGTGTAATGGACCTCCATACAACCGTCAGCCAGCTTCAACTCATAGCCGATCAAACTGTTTCATCTATACCCCACCCACTTCTCCTCTTATTATTTTGAAGCAAATTCTGGTCATTGTATCATTTCATCTGTATTAGTTTCCTGTGGCTGCCATAACAAATTACCACAAACATGGTGGTGTGAAACAACAGAAGTTTATTCTTTCACAGTTCTGAAGGCCAGGTGTTTGAAATCAAAGTGTCAGCAGGGTTGGTTCCTTCTGGAGGCTCTGAGGGAGAATCTATTCTATGCCTCACTCTGAGCTTCTGGTTGGCTGCTGGAAACCTTTGGTGTTCCTTGGCTTGTAGGCACATCACTCCAATCTCTGCCTCTGTCATCACTTTGCCTTATCTCTGTATGTCTCCTCCACTTCTCTTATACAGACACTTGTCATTGGATTTAGAGCCCATTGTAATCCAGAATGAGTCATCTTTTTAAAAAAAATATTTTATTTATTTATTTGGCTGCGTTGGGTCTTAGTTGCTGCATGCAGGATCTATCATCGCATTGCACGGGCTTCTCTCTAGTTGTGGCATGCGGGTTTTCTCTTCTCTAGTTGTAGTGCACAGGCCCCAGGGCGTGTGGGCTCTGTAGTTGTGGCACGCGGGCTTAGCTGCCCTGCGGCATGTGGGAACCTAGTTCCCTGACCAGGGATCAAACCCACGTCCCTTGCATTAGAAGGCAGATTCTTTACCACTGGACCACTAGGAAAGTCCCCAGAATGAGTCATCTTAAGATTTTTAATTATGTATACAAAGACCCTTTCTGCAAATAAAGTCACATTCACAGGTTTTAGATGGACATGGCTTTTGGGGGGCTACCATTCATCCCATTACCTCATCCATAAATATTTTAGTATGTATTTTCAAAGGATAAGGGCTTTGAAAACAACAACAACATAGCCATAGTACCATTATCACACCAAAAAATTAGTAATAGTTCCTTAATCTAATATGCATTTAGTGTTCAAATTTCTAATAGTCTCACAGATATCATAAGGGTTTTTAAAAACTATGGTTTGTTTATTGGAATCAAAATCCAAATAAGATCTGTAAATTTGGATTGGTTGTTCTTTTCAGTCTCTTTTAGTCTGTATGTTCCCTTTCCAACTTCTTTTTTTCTCTTGCAATTTATTTGTTATGTAGAATTTTCCACAGTCTGGATCTTGATTTTGCATCTCTGTGATGGAGCTTAAGTATTTTCTGTAAATTGGTTGGTGTTTGGATCTAGAGATGTAATCAGATTAAAGTTTGATTTTCGGGAACAAAACTACCTCATAGTGGTAGTGTGGTCTTCTTTCAGGAAGTATGTAGCCTCTGGCCACACTCTTTGAAATAACAACTCCTCTTTTGTAGCATTATGTTCTTGTTTCATGGGTATATTATCTTCATACTTATCTCTCTTAAGATAGTAATGATATTTTGCTGTAGTTTTCTTTTCTCTGAATCATTTCTGTTTCTTCTTAGGTTTTTGTTTATTCATTTTTTCCATTTCCTTGTTTTGATCTCTTTCATGTTCATGGTTTCACTCACATATCTGGTAATCCTTGGCTATCTACTCATATTTAAGAGGGAGGGGACCATGAAGCTGTTTGGAAACTCTGCACCCTGGGCATGACTTGGCAACTTGAGCTCTGTGATAGCTCCACTGAGAATGGTCTGGCTGGACTGCTTTGTTGGGGACCTTCAGTGTCAATATCTTTAAGTCTTTCCTCTTGGACCTCTAGTCAGTTTTCCTGGAGTAGATTCTTCCAGTCTTCTGCCTGGAGGGAGATGGTCTGGCTCCTGGTGTCTGGGAGCCATGGGGAAAGAGGGCTGGGTGTGGGGGAAGAGTCTCAGCAGGTACTGTGTCTACTTGGATTTAATCCCCTGCTTTCATGGTGGTGTCACCCATCTCCGCTGTACTCCATTCAGAGTCCCTCTGTCTTACCCTCTCCAGAGAATAAACCTCCAGTTTGGGGCTAGGGTATGGAAGGGTCAGTCACTCAGTGGCATGGAGCTGGGAGGAAATCTGCCTACTTCTTAAAGAGACTTTCAAATAATCTTCTTTATTCAGCCCCTCCTTTGCCCCATTTCCAGAGGTGACTGGGGCCACTAATCCATGAACTTCAGGAATTCTGCCTTATAAATCAGATAGTTTGGGGTTATCCCTGGGCTGGCTTAAGAAGATTCTTTTATCCTGCTAAATCTTTTCCTATTTGTTCATTTGCTTTCCACCTTCCAAAATGTGGCTGCTTTTGCCTCCTCTCCTGTTCTCCCCATCCCTGTAGGTTTGTGTCTTTAAAAAAAAAAAAAAATCCCTTTGGGAGGAAGTGAGAGTAAGTGCCTATGCTCATTCTGGCATCAAAATGAAATACAGATGTTATTACATCACTTTACAGATGAGGAAGTTGCAACTCATAGAGGTGGGGTAACTTGTCTGAGGACATATCTTGTAGGTGACAGAGCTGGGGCTGGTGTTAAGACAGTGCTCTTGGAAACGGAGGACAAGAATCGTGACCAAAGATCAGGACACAGGTGTCCCAAAGCCACAGTATGCTGGTGTTGGCAGGGCCTTTCGAGAACAGCTGGTCCAACCCCCTCATTTTATGAGTAAGAAAAAGAAGGCCCAGAATGGAGAAGGGATTCTCCCAGAGTCACGCATCAAATTCATGCCACACCATGATGAGAAACACTCCCTGTTCACCACCCCTTTCTGTGACATCATTCATTCAATTACTGACTCAGCGAACATTTATTGGGCACCAACTGTGTGCCAGGTCCTGTGTTAAGCCTGGACTTAACAGATATGAGTTCACGGTGGTCCTTGTCTGCAAGGGACCCTCACTCTACTTCCTGCTGGTGGCCAGGCATCCTTGGTGAAGGTGATGGTGGAGGAAAATAATGACAGCTAATGTTTATGAAATACTTACTTTATGCCAAGCACTGTTCTAATTACTTTTCATGTGTTGGTGCATTGCATCCTCACAGCAAGCCTGTGATGTGTTGGTAATAGGCCCATTACACTGTTAAGGAACCTCAGGCACGCTCAATTCAGAGGCTGGAATTCAAAGCCAGGCAGTTCCCGAGTCCAGCTTTAATCCCCATCCTGAAATGAGGACTGCCAAGAGGAAAGGAGGCAAAGGATATTAGCCAAGGGGGAGGGAGGGAGGGAAGAGGCAATGGGTGAGTTGAAGGAAGGAGAAAGCTGACCTGATCTGCCTCCTTCCCCTTCAGTGCTTGGAGGGCCCCTCCTCTGATAAAGCCTTGACCTTCATGAAGGACCATTTCCTGATGGATGAGCCGGTGGTGGGGACACCCCTGCTGGTGAAGTCTGGTGTGGAGTACACACGGCTTGCGGTGGAGACAGCCCAGGGCATCGACGGGAATAGCCATCTGGTCATGTACCTGGGCACCAGTGAGTAAAGGGCTGAAGGCCCTCAGGGGACCAGAGCAGGGACTGCCACTCGGGCTGAGGAGGGAAACCTTTGAGTTCATTGACTCAGGCATTCATTCAACAAATGTTTTCTGAGCACCTACTTTGTGCCTGGCACCCTGCTAGGCTCTGAAAATACAGTGGGTCCTGTAAAATACAGAGAAGGTCCTGTCCCTACCTTCTCTGAGCTTTCAGTCTGGTGGGGGAGAGAAACATGGAGGGCTTTGGTGGCCTTAGCAAGAACTGTTTATCTTATGGGGAAGACATGCTAGAGAGGTGAAGAGTGAGGGAGGATAGAGGGGGAGCTGGAAACAGCGAGAGTAGAGATCACAGATCATGCTTCAGGAAGCTTGGCTGTGAAGGGGAAGAGGGGAAGGGGAGGTAACTGGAGGAGGGCGTGGGATCCAGCCAGCAATCTTTTTAAAGATGGGAAAGATCGTCAGGATCCGGTAGAGAGGGGGATGGCGAAGAGATGGGCAGGTGAGGGGCTAAATGGCAGGTTAAGTTGCAGAGGCAGCAGGAAGCCTGGTTCTAGAACCAGGGGGAGGGACTGGTCGTGAGTGGGGGAGGTACAGACCTCTGCTGGGATGGGAGTGAAGGAGTAGAAGAGGGGATAAGACAGGAAGGGGAAATGTATAGACTTGATGGGGGAAATGGGCAAGACATAGAGGGAGCTCTTTTGTGAAGGCTTTTGTGTTTTCTACGAAGTAGGAGGACACAGGGTCATGAGTGAGGGGCGGGGTGGGGGGAGATTGAGGGGTAGAAAAGGTGGGACGTTTGAGGAGAGAGGAAAAGATTCAAATATTCATCGTAGAAAGAAGGAGAGGGACTTCGCTAGTGGCACAGTGGTTAACAATCCGCCTGCCAATGTGGGGGACACGGGTTTGATCCCTGGTCCGGGAAGATCCCACATGCCACGGAGCACCTAAGCCCGTGCACCACAGCTACTGAGCTTGCACTCTAGAGCCCGCGAGCCACAACTACTGAGCCCGTGCTCCTAGAGCCCGCGCTCCACAACAGGAGAAGCTACCACAATGAGAAGCCCGCACACCACAATGAAGAGTAGCCCCCGCTCGCTGCAACTAGAGAAAGCCTGCGTGCAGCAATGAAGACCCAACGCAGCCAAAAATAAATAAATTTATTTAAAAAAAAAAAAGAGAAAAAAGGAGAGACAGTCTGCGGGGGAGATGGGGAAGATTGCCAAGCATATATTATATTGAGGGCCTGGCTGAGGTGGATGACCTTGAGCTTTAGTGGAAGAAACCCATCAGGTTCATTCATTCTTTTAGGACATCAGCTGTGCATATATTGGGTACACAATAGAGAACAAAACAGACAAAAATCTAGCTCCTTTTTGGAGTGCGTGGGGACAGACAATAAACATACTGAAGAGTCAATTACTGGGTACATTATGGGATTAGAAAATAAATGGAGCGGAGTGTGGTCAGGAATGCCAGTTGGGGTGGTAGTAATTTTTAAAAGGGCGGTCAGGGTAGAACTCACTGAAGTGCCTTTGAGTAGAGACACTTGATGGAGGTGAGGGAGGCTGGTGATGTGATTTTCTACAGAAGTGCTCAGCAGCCCACTTCCCCATGTCCATGGAGAAAGGGGACGGTTGGGTTCCTCCAGGCATGGAGTTCTATCAGGCAGTTGCAAAGGAAGGGCCGAGAGGCAAGGGATTTCCAGCCATTTACAAGCAAGCTCCATCTCCGTGGCCTAGAGGGAAACGGTCTGACAGATCTGTGTCCAGTGCACACTTCAGAAGGAACTTTCTGACAGCTGGGGAAGCCATCTGGAGTCAGAGAGGGAGCACGAGAGGGGTGTGTAGATGGGGTCAGACAATTTCAGCTCTCTCTGTCTCTTCACAGGCACAGGGTCCCTCCACAAGGCTGTGGTGAGTGGGGACAACAACGCTTATCTGGTGGAGGAGATCCAGCTGTTCCCTGACCCTGAGCCTGTTCGCAACCTGCAGCTGGCCCCCACCCAGGTGGGAAGGGACCTGACCCTCAGATGGCCTTCTAGTGGGGCAGACCTTGGGTGCTGGGTTCTTCCTAGGTGTGGCGAGGACGCCCTGACACTCTCCATCTTTCTTCCAGGGCGCAGTGTTTGCAGGCTTCTCAGGAGGCATCTGGAGGGTTCCCCGAGCCAACTGTAGTGTCTACGACAGCTGTGTGGACTGTGTCCTTGCCCGGGACCCTCACTGTGCTTGGGACCCAGAGTCCCAAATCTGCCGCCTCCTGCCCTCCCCCATCCCGTGAGTGCCAGTTACCCAGCTTATGGTCTTCCTCTTTCCAGGTGCTACTAACACATTGCCTGCAAGATTCCCCCGGCCTGTGGGGGGCTCCTTCAGGGATGGAGTTGCATCAGGCAGTCCACTCTGGGCTTCTCTTCCCCTCCTCTCTGTTCTACCTAGTCTCCCAGACCCACCTTCTTCCCCCCTGCACTTCGCTCTCTTGCTCCCTCCTCCTCCCACTCTTGGCTGTTTCAAGGGATAATTTTTGCTTTCCCTGCCTTCTCAGGAAGTCCTGGAAGCAGGACATGGAGCGTGGGAACCCAGAGTGGGCATGTGCCAATGGCCCCATGGGCAGGAGCGGAAGGCCTCGGAGCCGCCCCCAAATCAGTGAGTGTGGGACCAGGGGAGGCACAAAGGCTCGGGAGGACTTCTGGGAGGGGATGGGCATTTCTGCCTCAGTTTCTCCCCCAGCACCTGCCTGGCTTGAGACCTGATACCCAGAGTTGGAATGGATTGGGATGTAGGCTGTAGGGAGGAGGGATAGGAATTCTAAGCTGGGATTCAGGGTTGGGGTTGAAGTTGCTTCTGGTGTCAGAGTTGCAGTCAGATGGACTGGGGAGGTTAGTATGGGGCCCAGACTGGAGATAGGAAAGGGGTCAGAGTTGAGTTTAGGAGTTGAAATAGAAGTTGGAGGTGGGATTTGGGGCCCACATGTCGGGTAGAGACTCCCTCCTGCCTGCTCTCTCCTTAACCTTTGGCCCCTTTCCCTTACCTACAGTTAAAGAAGTCCTGGCTGTCCCCAACTCTATCCTGGAGCTCCCCTGCCCCCACCTCTCAGCTCTGGCCTCTTACCACTGGAGTCACGGCACAGCAGCGATCCCGGACATCTCTTCCACAGTCTACCATGGCTCCCTCTTGCTGCTACTGCGAGATGGGGTGGGGGGTCTCTATCAGTGCTGGGCCACTGAGAATGACTTCTCATACCCTGTGGTCTCCTACTGGGTGGACAGTCAGGACCAACCCCTGGCCCTGGATCCTGAACTGGCGGGCATTCCCCGGGAACGCATGGAGGCCTCGCTGACTGGAGTCGGTGGTGGGGCTGCCCTGGCTGCCCCGCGGTCCTACTGGCCCCACTTCCTCACCGTCACTGTACTCCTTGCCTTAGTGCTTTCAGGAGCCCTCATCCTCCTCCTCGCCTCCCCTTTAGGGGCACTCCGAGCCCGGGGCAAGGTCCAAGGCTGTGGGACCCTGCCCCTCGGGGAGAAGGCCCCATTGAGCAGGGAGCAGTGCCTCCAATCCCCCAAGGAATTCAGGACCTCTGCCAGTGATGTGGACGCTGACAGCAACCTCCAGGGCACTGAGGTGGCTTAAACTCTGGGTACAAGCTGGAGCTGTTGGGTAGGGCAGGGCGCCTGGCCGTGCTGGCTGGGGGTACCGGGAGCAGTGCAGCCCTGACTAGGGTGGGCGTAGCACAAAAGACCACCTTCCTCCCACAAAAGGACCTTCTCTGCCATTCTGTGCCACCGATAGCACTCAGTGGGACTGGGCACAGCGGTCTGGCTCCCCTATGGGACTCCCTTCTGCCAAGCACGTGGCCTCTCTAATGGGGGCTGCCCCAGGCCTGGACCTAGGCTATGATAGGAGGACCTAGAGAGGATCCTTCAGTTCTGGCCATTCCGGGATCTTCCAGAAACATACTGCTACAAGAGACCCTAAAACACCAAACACCTAAGCAACTGTAAGATAGCACACCACACCTGGAGACTCCACTCTAAAAGCAGCTGCCACCTTGGACACCAACACTCCCCTCTCCCAAGGCTCTCCAGGACTCTGCAGGGAGCTGCTCCCTTCCTGCTCCCCTTATCAACTCAACCAGGGAGGTCTTTCCTGAAGTCTCACCTCCTTCCATCTTGCTTCAGTTGGGGGCAGATTTAACCCCTTCTGGCCTGGCTAGAACACAGGGGTAATCTGAGCCTTGTTCACTCCTTTTCCCTGACTGACCCCTGCACCCCTTTCCTCTCCCCTCTCCTTTGTTTTGGGATTCAAAAACGACTTGTCACAGACAGTTTATTTTTTATTAAAAAGACAAAGCTTATGACTGGTGCTGTTTTTGTTGGAGCAGAGCGCTCCAGCCGAGGACCGCGGGAGGTAAGGGGAGCAAGCAGTCCGAGGACATTAGTAGGTTTGTAGGGTGATTGTTCTCTCCAGCTCCAAACCACCTTTTTTGCCCTGCCAGCTGCCTCCCAGCCCCCAGCCAGCCCCACAGCCCTTTCTTCCACTCCAGGCACTGCTAGAGAGTGCCTGCAACTCTGCCTTTGGGGCCAACACACGTCTGTGTGTCTGCCGGCCAGGCAGCACCTCATCCATCACGGACTCCGTGCTGCAGTCCCACAGTTGCTGTCCCCAGCTGTCCCACACTTCTCTTGACTCCTCCTCAGCCCCCCTTTCCCACTGCAAGCTGTTGGTTTCAACCCTTGGTGGATTGAATTTATAGCAAGACTGTGCAGTCACCCCCATCCTGGCCACATCCTTCCCAATATCTGACAAACACTCTGTCCACGCCCCCTTATCACCTTCCCCCTCTCCCTCCTGTCACGAAGGCACATGTCCCTCCTCCAACGAAGGCTAACAGGTGCATTTGCCCCTTCCGCTGTGCCAAGACCCCCTGCATCGCCCTCCCCACTTTATTACTCCCTCATCGTTAACCTCCCTTCTTCCGCCCACAAGTGTGCTCTCTGTACCGAAAAAGAAAACAAAGCAATAATCCTTCCCACAGCTCCACCCTTTCAGTCTAGCCCCTCCACCCTCACTAACTCTTGCCTGTTACCACCAATCACCAGGCAGGGTCCGTTCTTGCTGCCCCCCACCCCACCCCACCCCCAGTGTCGCCCTCACCCTCTTTAATGCCCTGTGGTCTGTCTGGCTTTTCCCCCACCTCTCTGCTCAGATGACTCTCCACGATTTCCCAGAAGCCCCCCCACTGGCCTTGACCTCTGTGCAGTCTTTACACCTTGGCCACACCATTCTTCTTACAACTCTTTTCTACTATGGCTTTTTCTTCAAAAAAAAAAATTTTTTTTTTTTTAATTTTCAATTGTGGTAAAAAGCACATGGTGATATAACATTTGTCTCCTTAACCATACAGTTTAAGCATACGGTTCAGTATGTTAACGATATTCACATCGTTGCATAACAGATCTCTAGAACTTTTTCATCTTGCGAACCTGAAAGTTGATGTCCATCAAACACCACTCCTCCTCCTCCCAACCCCTGGCAACCTTCTGTCTATTAGTCTGACTATACTTTAGGTGCCTCATATAATCATATAGTGTTTGGCCTTTTGTGACTGGCTCATTTCACTCACCATACTGTCCTCAGGGTTCATCCATGTTGCTGTATATGACAGGATTTTCTTCCTTTTTTGAGGCTGATTAATATTCCATTGTATCTATAGACTACAATTTCTTTATCCATTTGTCTGCTGCTGGACATATGGGTGGTTTTCACTTCTTCACCGTTGTGAATAATGCTGCAATGAACATGGGCGTGCAAATATCTCAAGATCCTGTCTGCTAGGGCTCCTTTATTGGCGTTATTTGGCTTCTCTTGGTATTTCTCCCCTTCTGGTTCCTTTTCTTCCTCCCATTACCCAATGCACTTTTACCCTGAGGCCTGGCTTTCACTGTTCCAAGCACCCTTTCCAGACCTTCTCTCTTGTGGCTCCCCATGACCTCTAGGCCAACGGCTGTGGGGTAGTGGAAAGGGAATGAGGCCAGGTTTGAGCTCCTGGGGCCTTCGTCTGCTGTTAATAGACTTGGACAGCTCTTCCTGTCTGCACCTCAATTTCTTCACCTCTCAGAGGGAAAGGATGCACAGGAAACTTCCTGCTTTAAGCATTATGGATCCCTCACTGTCAAATACATAGCTCCAGAGCTGAGCTTTCTCCTGTCCTCCAGCCAGTTCAAGGACAAGCCTGCTGGACATCTTTATCCAGGTGACCCAAAGGCTCCCAGAACACCTTTTCTCTGTTTCCCTTCTCAGCCTCCCACCAGCATCACTCTGGAATGTACTCTTTCCTCATCTCCCTCCAAGGTATAATTTAGAGGCTATCTCCTCCGTGCCATCTTCCCAGCCCGCCCCAGTCCTGGCTGATTACTCTTCTCTAAGATTTCCCCAGCACTCACTCTCTACATCATTCATGAGGTACTTAGACCCAACCATAAGAATGTAAAACACAGCTTTTCACGAAGATGGCGCTGAAGGCGAAGAAGGAAGCCCTTGCCCCTCCCAAAGCCGAAGCCAAAGCAAAGTCGTTAAAGGCCAAGAAAGCAGGGTTGAAAGGCGTCCACAGCCACAAAAAAAGAATGTCTCACGTAATCTACCTTCCAACGGCCCAAAACACTGAGGCTCAGGAGGCATTCCAAATATCCTCGGAAGAGCGCCTTTCAGGGAAACAAGCTTGACCATTACGCCATCATCAAGCTCCTAGTCAGCCATGAGGAAGAGTGAAGACAACAACGCATTGGTGTTCAGTACGGATGTCAAAGCCAACAAATACCAGATTAAACAGGCTGTGAAGAAGCTCTATGACATTGACATGACCAAGGTCAACACCCTGATCAGGCCTGATGGAGAGAAAGAGGCATATGTTCGACTGGCTCCTGACTATGATGCTTTGGATGTTGCCAACAAAATTGGGATCATCTAAGCTGAGTCCAGCTGGCTAATTCTAAATATAAAAGTTTTCAGTATATATAAAAGAAAGAATATAAAACACAGAAGGGGATGGCACATGCAGTTACCCCTGCTGGACTCTCAACACCCTGGGGGCAGGAGGTATCTCAACCCCATCTCCGCAGCCTAAAGCGTGAGGCACTATGCTCTAGTGAGAGGAGGCACCTGGGAAATGCTTACTGTTTATGAGAGCAAAACCTTGTCAGTCTCATCCTACCTGACTTCTCTGCAGCCTTTGACACTGGTGACAATTCCTTCTTGTAACACTTATGCTTTGGTCTCTGGCTGCAGTGCTCTTGCTTACCTTCCTAGCTCTCTGACCACTGCTCCTCAGGTCTTTTAAGCACTTCTCTTTTCTTATTTCCCTTGAAAATTCCCCTTGGACAATATCTTCTGTGTCTATTACTTCCACTCTCACCTCTCAACCGAGGATGCCCATTTATTCATTCAGCACACATGCACAAAGTACTTGCTATGGTTCAGAATCTGGCCTAGGGACTTCCCCGGCGGTCCAGTGGTTGGGACTCTGTGCTTCCACTGCACGGGGCTCAGGTTTGATCCCTGGTCAGGGAACTAAGATCCTGCATGCCAGCGCAGCATGCCCACCCCCGCCCCGACCAAAAATAAAAAAGAATCTGGCCTAGACAGCTGGGGAGAAACCTGAATCAGACCTGCTTCCTACCCTCACAATCTGGCAGTAGGGACAGACTAGCAACAGTCAGAGCCCAGGGTGGGGTGGGGAAGAGCTATCGTCGGGGACAGAGTACTGCAAGCTCAGGCTTCCTGTCTCCCCCTCTAGCTACTGGTTACAGCCACCTGGATACACCACAAACATCTCTGATGCAACGTGTCCCCAGCTGAATTTATCAACCCTTTCAAACCTACTTGCCCTCCCTTGTTCCCCATGCTAGTTAACCTCACTGCGATGGAGAAGCTTGGGACCTCTTCTCTCTCACCCCTCCACATTTAGTGGGCCACCAGTCTCATCTCCTCTTCCTCCTCTCTCTCCCTGGAATTCCTCAGCACCTCTCCATTCCCACAGGCCCAGATCACTGACCATGACGGCCAGAGCTGACCCCTGACCAGCCTCTGCCACCTTCTCCTGCTCCCATCCTGCATTCTACTCTCCGATAAAGGGTAGTTTACTTTAAAAAAAAAAAAAAAAGGGCTTCCCTGGTGGCGCAGTGGTTGAGAGTCCGCCTGCCGATGCAGGGGACACAGGTTCGTGCCCCGGTCTGGGAGGATCCCATATTCTGTGGAGCGGCTGGGCCCATGAGCCATGGCCGCTGGGCCTGCGCGTCCGGAGCCTGTGCTCTGCGGCGGGAGAGGCCATAGCGGTGAGAGGCCCGCGTACAGCCAAAAAAAAAAAGAAGAAAAAAAAAAACCTGCCTAAAACTCCAAATGGCTTTTCATTAAATCTAGAATTAAAAAAATGAAACCCCCTTGGTATGGCATGGCTTGCCTCCAGCTCCTCCATCCACATCTAGGCACTACTTGTAAATCCTGAGCCCCTCTATACAGCTTTCTGGAAAGCTTTATTGAGTGCCTAGCACTATTCCAGGCCTTGGTGACACAGAGATGAATAGACATTCTGCGTAGAGGAACCAACAGTGAGGTTCTTTGGGCATGCTGTGTCTCCCTTCTAGAACAGCATCTTCTCTGTGTATTCTTCTCTACCCTCCCATGCAGAGTTAGTGACCTATGCACACTTCAGTATAACCGTTTTCATACAGTGCTGCTTTTTCATTGTGTTTCTGTGAGCCTGGCATATGGTAAACACTCTCTCAGTGCTGAAATCCATTCACCTATTCAACAAATATTTACTGAACACCTACTATGTGACAGTCACTGTTGGGTGCTGAGGGCAGATCAGTGAACAAAACAGACACTATTCTTGCCATCACGGAGCCTATATTCTAGTGTAGGAGATAGATAAATAAGTAAAATAAATAGTGTACTTTATAAACAACTTTTTTTTGTTTTTTTGGCTGTGCGGCTTGCAGGATCTTCCCCAACTGGGCCACAGCTGTGAAAGCCCAGAATCCTAACCACTAGGCAACCAGGGAACTTCTGATAGGGTACTTTATTTTATTTTTTAAAAAATATTTATTTATTTGGCTGCATTGGGTCTCAGTTGCAGCATGTGGGATCTTTGTGGTGGCATGTGGGCTCTTCATTGCAGCACACGGGCTCTCTAGTTGTGGCACGCTGGCTCAGTAGTTGCAGCGCGTGGGCTTAGTTGCCCCATGGCATGTGGGATCTTAGTTCCCCGACCAGGGATCGAACCCACATCCCCTGCATTGGAAGGTGGATTCTTAACCATTGGACCACCAGGGAAGTCCCCCGATAGAGTACTTTAAATGGAGATGTGCTATGGAGAAAAAAATTTGAGTTGGAGAAAGAAGGTTGAGAGTGGAAGGAGTGTCTACAAGTTTAAATAGGGGATTCAGAGTAGGTCTCATTGATAAGATGATGTTTGAACAATGAAACAATGAAGTAAGTGAAAGTAGGAGCTATGTGGATGCCTGCAGAAAGAGCTTCTAGGCAGGAGCAACAGCCAATGCAAAGGCCTTGAGGCAGGAATGAGATGAAATGAGAAAGATGCTGTGTGTGCATGGGGGAAGATTGTAGGACCCTGTAGGCCACTGTAGAGACTTTGGCTTTTACTGTGAATAAATGGGGGAGCCATTGGAGGATTTTGAACAGAGGAGGAACATGATCTGACTTAAAGCTTAAAAGTATCTCTCTGGCTGCTTTATTGTGATTGGTACATAGCAGAAGCAAGGGTGGAAGCAAAGAAACCAGTGAGGAAGCTACTGGAATAATCCAGGTGATAGATGATGGGGGCTCTGATTAGGGTGTTAGTATGTTGGTGATGGGAAGTGGTCAAGCTCTGAACATTTAAGAAAAAATTTTTAATTGAAGTATAGTTGATTTACAATGTGTTAATTTCTACTGTACAGCAAAGTGATTCAGTTACACATATACATACATTCTTTTTCATAGTCGTTTCCATTATGGTTTATCACAAGATGCTGAATATAGTTCCCTGTGCTATACAGTAGGACCTTGTTGTTTATCCATTCTATATACAATAGTTTGCATCTACTAATCCCAAACTCCCACTCCATCCTCTCCCCACCCCCCCAGCAACCACAAGGCGGTTCTCTATGTCTGTGAGTCTGTTTCTTTTTTGTAGATACATTCATTTGTGACATATTTTAGATTCCACATGTAAGTAATATCATGTGGTATTTGTCTTTCTCTGTCTGCCTTACTTCACTTAGTATGATAATCTCTAGCTGCATCCATGTTGCTGCAAATGGCATTATTTTGTTCTTTTTTATGGGTAATATTCCATTGTATATATGTACCGCATCTTCTTTATCCATTCATCTGTCTATGGACATTTAGGTTGGCTAATTATAAATAGTGCAATGAACATTGGGGTGAATGTATCTTTTCGAATTATAGTTTCCTCCAGATATATGTCAACTTTATTTTTAGTTTTTTGAGGAACGTCCATACTGTTTCCTATAGTGTATGCACCAATTTACATTCCCACCAGCAGTGTAGCAGGGCTCCCTTTTCTCCACACCCTCTCCAGCATTTGTTATTTGTGGACTTTTTAATGATAGCCATTCTGAATGGTGTGAGGTGGTACCTCACTGTAGTTTTGATTTGCATTTCTCTAGTAATTAGTGATGTTGAGCATCTTTTCATATGCCTATTGGCCATCTGTATGTCTTTTTTGTAGAAATGTCTATTTAGGTCTTCTGCCCATTTTTTGACTGGATATTTTTTTTAATTTATTAATTATTTTTGGCTGCATTGGGTCTTCGTTGCTGCACGTAGGCTTTCTCTAGTTGCGGCAAGCGGGGGCTACTCTTCGTTGCAGTGCGCGGGCTTCTCATTGTGGTAGCTTCTCTTGTTGCAGAGCATGGGCTCTAGGTGCGCAGGCTTCAGTAGTTGTGGCTCGCGGGCTGTAGAGTACAGGCTCAGTAGCTGTGGTGCATGGGCTTAGTTACTCCATGGCATGTGGGATGTTCCCAGACTGGATAGAACCCATGTCCCCTGCATTGGCAGGCGGATTCTTAACCACTGCACCACCAGGGAAGTCCAGGTTGTTTGTTTTTTGTTATTGAGTTGTGTGAGCTGTTTGTATATTTTAGAAGGTAAGTCCTTGTCCGTTGCATCGTTTTCAAGTATTTTCTCCCAGTCTGTAAGTTTGGACATATTTTTAAGATAAAGCCAATGGTATCTGATGATGGATTGCATGTGATATATGAGAAAAAGAGAACCTTTAAGGATGGCTCCAGGAACTATACTCAATATCTTGTAACAACCTATAATGGAAAAGAATCTGAAAAAGAATATATGTATATATAGTTATCTGAATCACTTTGCTGTACACCTGAAACTAACACAACATTGTAAATTAACGATACTTCAACTTAAAAAATTGGTTAAAAATTTTTTTAATAAATAAGATAAATAAAAAAGAAAAGGATGGCTCCGGGATTTTCAGTCTGGGCAGCCAAAAGGATGGCGTTGCCAATGAATTGAGATGAATAAGAGAGCAGGTAGGTCAGATTTCAGGGAAGAACAAGAGTTCCATTTCTGACATGCTAAGTATCAGTCAGGATTCTTCAGAGAAGAGAAACAGAACCATTGGGATATATATATATAATATATTATTTATATATATAAAATGTATATTTTTCCCTGGCTGAGTAGTATTCCATTGTATGCATGTACCACATCTTCTTTATCCATTCTTCTGTTGATGGATATTTAGGTTGCTTCCATGTCTTGACTATTGTAAATAATGCTGTTATGAACATTGGCGTTGATGCTGCCGTCTTTATTTATTTATTATTTATTTATTTATTTTTGTCTTCATTGGGTCTTCTTTGCTGCGCACGGGCTTTCTCTAGTTGTGGCGAGTGGGGGCTACTCTTGGTTACACCGCACAGGCTTCTCATTGCTGTGGCTTCTCTCGTTGTGGAGCACGGGTTCTAGGCGTGCGAGCTTCAGTAGTTGTGGCACGCGGGCTCAGTAGTTGTGGCTCGGAGGCTCTAGAGCGCAGACTCAGTAGTTGTGGCGCACGGGATTAGTTGCTCTGCGGCATGTGAGATGTTCTCAGGCTAGGGCTCGAACCCGTGTCCCCTGCATTGGCAGGTGGATTCTTAACCACTGCGCCACCAGGGAAGCCCTATTTATTATTTTTTGCCATTTAAAAATTGAAATATAGTTAATTTACAATGTTGTGTTAGTTTCAGGCGTACAGCAAAGTGATTCATATATATATATATATATATATATTCTTTTTCAGATTCTTTTCCATTGTAGGTTATTATAAGATAATTGAATATAGTTCCCTGTGCTATTCAGTAGGTCCTTGTTGTTTATCTATTTTCTACATAGCAGTGTTAATCCCAAACTCCTAATTTATCTCTCCCCCCACACTGGTCATGCTGAAGTCTTTTTTTTTTAATTAATTAATTAATTAATTTATTGGCTGTGTTGTGTCTTTGTTGCTGCAAGCAGGGGCTACTCTTCGTTGCGGTGCGCAGGCTTCTCATTGTCGTGGCTTCTCTTGTTGCGGAGCACGGGCTCTAGGCACACAGGCTTCAGTAGTTGTGGTATGTGGGCTCAGTAGTTGAGGCTTGTGGGCTCTAGAGTGCAGGCTCAGTAATTGTGGCGCACGGGCTTAGTTGCTTCAGCATGTGGGATGTTCCCAGACCAGGGCTCGAACACATGTCTCCTGCATTGGCAGGCGGATTCTTAACCACTGCGCCACCAGGGAAGCCCCATACTGAAGTCTTGATGCAGAATTTCTTCCCAGAGAAACCTTAGTGTTGCTCCAAAGGCCTTTCAACTAACTGGATGAGGCCCACCCACATTATCAAGGTAATCTTTACCTAAAGTCAGCTGATTGTGGATGTTAACCACACCTACAAAATACCTTCACAGCAACACCTATTAGTGAATAACTAGTTACTATAGCCCTAGCCAGATTGACATAAAACTAACTTTCACACTAAGCTTGAAATGTCCACTAGATATTTTGAGGCAATTGTCAGTACAAATCTGTTGTTCAGGAGGGACCTTTCCTAGAGGTATCAAATTCTTTAATTGTAGTAAAATCCCATAACATAAAATTTACTATTAGTGATATTTAGCCATTCATAGTGCTGTACAATCATCACCACTATCTAGGTCCAGAACACTTTCATCACTCCAAACGGACACTCTGTACTAATTAAGCAGTCACTCCCCACTCTTCCTCCCCCCAGTCCTTGGCAACCACTAATCCACTTACCTGCTTTTTGTCTGTATAGATTTGTCTGTTCTGCATATTTCATCTAAATGGAATTACACAATATGTGACTGTTGTGTTTGGCTTATTTCACTTAGCATAATGGTTTCAAAATTTATCCACATCATAGTATGTATCTATATTTCATTCCTTTTTTTTTTTTTTTTTATTCACTGTGTAATATCCCATTGTATGGGTATACCACCGTTTGTTTCTACTTTTTGGCTATAGTGAAGAAGACTGCTGCTGTGAACATTTGTGTACAAGTTTTTGTTTGAACACTTGTTTTCAACTCTTTTAGGTATATATTCAGAGCGAAATTGCTTGGTCATATAGTAATTTTGCTTAACATACTGAGGAACAACCAAACTGTTCCCACAGCAGCTGCACCATTGTACATTCCCACCAGCAATGTCTGAGGGTTCCAATTTTTCCACATCCTTGCTAACACTTGTTACTTTCTAGGTTCTTGTTTGCTTGCTTGCTTGCTTTAATTTTAGTCATCCTCGTGGGTGTGAAGTGGGATCTCATGGTTTTGATTTGTTTTTCCCTAATTATATTGAACATCTTTTCATGTGCTTTTTGGTCATTTTTTTGAAGAAACATCTATTCAAGTCCTTTGCCCATTTAAAAAAATTGGATTGTTTGTCTTTTTGTTGTTGAGTTGTAGAAATATCTATTTTGAAATGAATCTCCACCCCCAGCCTCCCAGTCCCTTATTTAAAAGGCTCTGCCTCTTCTTTTAAATCCATGCATAAGCAAATAGTTTTAGAGCTGGAAGAGACCACTCCACCTCCAGGATGTTCCCTATTCCTGCAGTTTTTTGAGTTCCCAAACCTTAAAATTGGTTGTCTAAACTTAGTCCTTCCTGCTGCACACTGGCCTGTTTTGGCTCTGTAGATGAGAAAAATTACACAAAAATTTACAGATTAGATTTGAATTTAAGGATTCCAATAGATCGGAAACACAAGGTGACCCATTTAGAACAAGATCTTCAAGAAGCGCCGGGTGACTTTAAATTTCCAAGAATTAGAAAGACAACGCATGCGCTGTAGAGCTAAGGGCATGTCGAAGCCAATGAAGGCGTGGCCTCTGCCCGCATTCAAGATGGTTCCCAGGACCTTCCACCCTTGCTGCGGGGGCGGGGCGAGAGGCTAAAGGCTCAGAACGCCATTGGTGGAGTTGCACACCGTTCATCCCCGCCCCCCGTAGGGGGCGGGAGTGACAAAGTCCCAATTTCCGGTTCCGTCAGTACCAGGAGCCCGGTCGAGATGGAGGAAGATGCGACCGCAGGCCATCAGTCGCCCGAAACAGAGGATAGAGTGGGAGCTGCGGCCTAGAGATCCGCGCTTGGAGTTCACCTCAGACGGGGCGGAACCGCCCTGATGTGAGAAAGTAAGAAACCACCGACTTGGGGTGCCAGAGGACTAAGGTCTCCGAGGACCTGGACCTGTCAGGGAGGCAGCGGGTGCCTGAAGTGGCCGGCTGCAATTCAGTGGGAGCCCACCACGCAGTTTGGGGAATGAGGGGCGACTCCAACGAGTCATCTTTTCCTGTCGGAGGAGCATGAGTTTCGCTGACAGCGAAAGAAGCATGGCGAGAGGCATGGCGAGGCGGCATCTCGGGGGCCAGGACAGAAGCAGCTTAAAGGGGGTGTCATGTGGAGTAGGTGAAGAGGACTGTCATGTGGTGTCTGTCATGAGGGATCACGTGGGCACCTATGGAAGACCGAAGGAAGGCTGGATGGAAATCGCTTCATGCCCCAGAGGGGAGGTTGTCTTGAAGGGAGAGGTTGGAGGCATGCCAGGGAACTTCCCTAAGGAAATGCATGTTCATTAGGACAGGTGGGCAAGCATGTAAATATATTCACATTCATGTGGTAGATAGCTCCCAGGATGCAAAGCCTTGATGCAGTTGCAGTAAGAAGTACAGAGGAACAGAAGTAAGAAGCAAAGATGTTTCCAGCACAGAAGTGGGGACCAAACCCCACGGATGTCTTGTCAGGAGTTGTAGGTGGCTATTTGACTTGCCGGGGGGGGGGGTTGTTGACTGAAAAGATTTGAATAAGTCTAGAAGTCATCACTGAGCCCAGTCCTGGTGACAAGTCAGGATGGAGTCAGAGGGCTCCTAACCTAGTCATAATGGTCTGGACTCCTAGAGTAGTTGTTATCATTGTTATAATACTGACAATCCTTAATATTTAAGGCAATACTTTCCAAACTCTGATATATGTATTAACCACCCAGAGATCTTGTGAGCATGTTGGTTCTTATTCAGCAGGCCTATGGAGCATCCTGAAATTCTGTATTTCTAACAAGCTCCCAGATTATGCCCATGCTGCTGGTCTGTGCACCACTCTGAGTAGCAAAGATTTAGAGCAGCACTGCCCAGTAGAGCTTTCTGAAATGGTAGAAGTGCTTTGCTGTTAACAAAGTGCTTTCACACATTAGCTCATGAGAGTTGCACCACAGTGACATAGCTATGGCAGGCTTTACTAGCCCCATTTCACAGATGAGGAAACTGAATTTCAAAGAAGTGACTTGGTTCCAATCCTACTAGTAGGTAATGGAAGTGGAACTCAGACTTGGATCTCCTGACTACTAGTGTTCTTTTCATCAAATGACCTTACATTCCAGGTGACACTGCCTTGTCCTGAACCAGGATCTTATTTCAGAACCTAGTGAACAGTCTGGTGTGGTTTTTCTGGTACAGGGAGAAGGGAAGTGGAGAAGGAGGTATACCTACTTGGGCCAGTTTGTCCCTTTCCTCTGATGGGCTCAGCAGTGGGGGTTCTGCCTCTGACATCTCATTTGATGATTTCAGGACATCCTGGGTCATCTGTTGGGTCTCCATATGAAGCACTTTAACCTTTGTGTCTAAGCTGTGTTAAAAGATGGGGGAAAATTCAGAATTGGAGCCATGAACACAAATAAGGATCTGGGAAAGAGCCATAAAGAAGCTGGGCTGATTGAATTGGAAGAAAGGAAGGCTGAAGGAAGTGAGCATACAGGTATCTGCATGGAGGATTTTCCAGAGGGTGAAACACAAGGAACTGGTTTTGATATTTCAGCGGGAAGTTTGGAGGTTAAATAACAAGGAGCAGGTTGAGATCCCAACTTTTAGGAGCAACCCACCTTTCAAAGGGATAGAGGGGGTGGGTGCAGTGCCTTCCCCTTCAACTGTAGAGGCTCAGCCCTCTGTGGCATGACCCTTAGTGGCTTCTTCTGTCACCATGGTAATGATAGAAATTACCTGCTTTGGCCGTGGAGAGTCCTCCCTTCTTTCTGGGAATTTAAAATAGACTGGCACATGTGAGAGATGGAGGAAAGTGGGGAAATGGGGCGCTGGGTGCTGCTGTAGGATTTCTCATCAGGAGTTGTTGGCACTCTGTCATTCAGTTTGATAAGTTGAGACGGTGCCCACAAAACCAGGTCCTAGAACAGAGTCCTTCGTGGCTCTGGCTCTCTGCCCTGCTCAGCACACAGTATCCATGAGCTGGGCAGGAGTCCTTGCTTGAGCCCTGCCGTATTTGTCCTGTGATGACAACAGGCCTACCCAGCCACTCAGCTCAGTCACTCCACAAGCACGCTGGGAAAGCAGAGGCAGCTCTTGGTTTCAATGGAATAAAGCGGAGAGAAATCCCTGGGCATCTGCTGCCAGGAGCTTATGCTTAACCCTTGGGTGACTGGCAGTCATGAGGGCATTAATTCTGCCTCCCAAGGGTGGGAATGGCCTGGCTTTATACCGAACAGAGTGATTTGTGCTGGAACTCCTCATCTCCCATGAATTAGAGGGCATGATGGCGTAGAGGAGCAAACTTGGCTCATATCCTGCCTCCGCTAACCAGCTGTGTGACCTTGGGCTTGTTCCTTTTAACCTATTTGTTGTACCTCAATTTCCTCATGTAGCAGAAGTGTCTTAACTGTGTAGAGGTTAAGTTGTAAGGATTACTTGAGGTAATAGGTGTTCAGTAAATCCTATTGTCTCTCTCTCTTCTCCTCCTCTCTCAGTGGAAATGGACACATAACCTTGGGACCCTGGATGCCAAACACCCTGTTTGTTAGTGATACAGTGATCCCTTTCTCTTGAAGGGCCTTAAAGGAGAAGTTTGCCGCACTGGACTTGATGGGTGTCCTGGGCTGAGGCTGGAGGAAGGGCCGCTTTTGCCCACAGCAGGTGGCACATCAGTGTTCCAGGGGTTCTCCTCCTAGAACCCCATCTCTAGCTCATTTCCCATGGCCTAGATTCTCTGTTCTGGTCAACCCAGTTGTTTCAAGCCATTGTTTTCTCCCTTTCACTGTCCACATGTATTCCTCCATTCAAGCTGCTTTGTCCTCCTCCAGGAAGCCTGTCTTGGTTACATGTGCCTCACCCACACATGAGGTTTTCCCTCAGCTCACATGTACTCACTTTGCACTGCAGGTATCTTATACTTTAATGAAAGTGATGCAGTCCAGCTCAGGAAATTCCAAAAAGCTAACCTTGCTTCCCCACTGACTTATATGGTAAACCAAGAAGCTGCTTAGGCTGGTTGGGACCTTTGGTTGGGGAAGGTGGTTGAGGATGAACTCTGGTTATACACTTGACATGAGATTTGTCAAGGCTTTGGTGCTGGGACTGCCTGTGTAGAACACTTCACCTCTCTAGAGTTGTCCTTTTGATGTGGCCACCTCCTTTCCCATCCCTTAAGGATTTCTCTCAGAGCTTAGGGAGGCCCTGATTTCCTGCTTCCTGGACTTTAACTTCTCACTTTACCCTTCTGGCTGAAAATGTCCAGTATCCTACACAGGAGCACATTACATTGTCACTATGTGTATGTCCAATATATGATGTCCTCTCATTTGACATTTCTTTTTTTTTTTTTAATTATTTATTCATTTATTTAATTTTTGGCTGCATTGGGTCTTCACTGCTGCACGCCGGTTTTCTCTAGTTGCTGAGAGTGGGGGCTACTCTTTGTTGCGGTGCGCGGGCTTCCCATTGTGGTGGCTTCTCTTGTTGCAGAGCACAGGCTCTAGGCACATGGGCTTCAGTAGTTGTGACACACGGGCTTCAGTAGTTGTGGCTCAAGGGCTCTAGAGCACAGGCTCAGTAGTTGTGGCGCACGGGCTTAGTTGCTCTGTGGCATGTGGGATCTTCCCGGACCAGGGCTTGAACCCAGGTCCCCTGCATTGGCAGGTGGATTCTTTCTTTCTTTTTTTTTTTAAATTAATTTAATTAATTTAATTTATTTTTGGCTATGTTGGGTCTTCGTTGCTGCATGCGGGCTTTCTCTAGTTGCAGTGAGCGGGGGCTACACTTCGTTGCGGTGCACGGGCTTCTCATTGTGGTGGCTTCTCTTGTTGTGGAGCACAGGCACTAGGCGCGCGGGCTTCAGTAGTTGCGGCATGCGGGCTCAGTAGTTGTGGTGCACAGGCTTGGTAGTTGTGGCACACAGGCTTAGCTGCTCTGTGGCATGTGGGATCTTCCTGGACCAGGGCTCGAACCCATGTCCCCTGCATTGGCAGGCAGATTCTTAACCACTGCGACACCAAGGAAGCCCCTCATTTGACATTTCTTAAGTTGAAAGCTCCTGATTTTATACAGTTATTACAGTTGTAACCTTATTAGTTTTGTTTGAAACTTTAGTCAGTGGATACACTTAACATGAGGGCCACATGTACATTAATTTGCCCTGGTTTCTTTATCTCTGTGTCTTATATCTGTTCCCCAGAGGGATACTGTGTCTCTTTGAAGAGACTGAGTTTCTCAAAAGCAGAGTCTCTATATCTTTTCTGTCACTTGAATCTCCCTTCACTACCTAGGGGCTGAGGTTATTATTTATATGCTTGGGGATGAAAGAGGCCAAGCATGTTCTCTACCCTGTAGTTAAGACTTTTCAGGGAAACTGCTTAGCTCTCAGGTGGTTCTCTTCTTTCTCTAGAGTGAGTTATCTAATAACCAAAGAGGACTCTGACCTTTGGCTTGTTCCTAAATTTCTAACTCCTTTCATTAGAAGGAAGGGAGGTGTGTGTGGGGGGGTGCCTGTGGAGTGAAAGCCCCACTTGCCTTCTTCCTCGCACTTTCTTCTAATGCAGACTGGAGAAGGTGTAAGTGTAGTGAATGTGGGTCAGGAGGAGCTCAGAGGGGCCAGCACGGGAAACCAGAAATAAAGTGAGGTGAGTCAGCTGGTAAATGGTGGTAAAAGAGGCACCCTGCTGAGGCTCAAAGGCCCAAGGCTGAAGGCCATGTCTCCTCAGTAGGCCCAGGAGTGTCAGAAATGGAGCACTTCCCTTTAGCCTTTAGGAACCTCCAGAATGTCACTTAGTGACATCCCCATTAGCCCACTTAAAGGCCATGTGGTTGGTTTGCCCACAGCATCCTGAGCTGTCTGGGTGAGCTAGAGAAGGAAAAGGAGACTGGGCCATGACACCAGGGCCTGGCCAGAGGCAGAGAGACCAGAATAGCTGATCTGATAAGCTGGGGGTAGGGAGCTGAGGTGGGAGTGGGCCCACGGGAGTCACTGAGGTGAGAAACAATTTTCAGAAGAGGGGTCCTGAATTGGGACAGACTGGTAAAGGAGAGAGAAGAGGGCACTATCCCGATCCATGAAGGAAGAATCAGGCAGGGGTTGGCAGAGCCAGACTGGGTGAAGTCTAAACTTTGGAGAAGTGAGTACCCCAGGAGCTGAAGCCTGAGAATGGGGTTTCAGAGCCCATCCAGGAGGGGAAAGTGCAAATTCTGATCTCCTTCACATTCCCTCCACCCTGCTCAAATCCCCAGGTCTCCAGACACAATGGAGGACAAACGTAACATCCAGATCATCGAGTGGGAACACCTGGACAAGAAGAAGTTCTACGTGTTTGGTGTGGCAATGACAATGATGATCCGTGTCAGTGTCTACCCATTCACCCTCATCCGCACTCGCTTGCAGGTTCAGAAAGGCAAGAGCCTCTACCATGGGACCTTTGATGCCTTCATCAAGATCCTACGGGCAGATGGTGTGACTGGCCTCTACCGGGGGTTCCTGGTCAACACCTTCACCCTCATATCTGGCCAGTGCTATGTTACTACTTATGAGCTCACCCGGAAGTTTGTAGCTGACTACAGCCAGAGCAACACAGTCAAATCACTGGTGGCCGGTGGCTCGGCCTCTCTCGTGGCTCAGAGCATCACAGTGCCCATTGATGTGGTCTCCCAGCACCTGATGATGCAGCGCAAGGGTGAGAAAACGGGCCGCTTCCAAGTGCGAGGGAATCCAGAGGGACAAGGGGTAGTTGCCTTTGGCCAAACCAAGGACATCATCAGGCAGATCCTGCGGGCTGATGGACTTCGTGGCTTCTACCGGGGCTATGTGGCTTCGCTGCTTACTTACATCCCAAACAGTGCTGTCTGGTGGCCCTTCTACCACTTCTATGCAGGTAAGCAGGGGCCAGGAGGGTGGGGGTGGAGGATGGTTACTAATGGACAGAGATGCTTTTGCTCTGTGCATGTTGAATCCAGGAGGATTCAGAGATGAGTAAGACATGGTTCTTCCCTTCAAGGAGCTAATATTATAGTGGAGGGAATCAGACAAGTAAAGTATATGACTGTAGGACATAGCGTATGTTCTCGATGAATCAGGATCAACTCAGTTTAGTGGAATATTGGCAGAGAATCATAAGGTGGGGAGGGACAAAATCCATAGGATTTAAAGGTGAAAGCAGTGGAGCAATGGGTAATAGCTTTTGAATTGGATGCCTTTCCTTACTATTTTTTTTTCTTTTTTTAAAAAAATTATTTATTTTATTTATTTATTTTTGGCTGCGTTGGGTCTTCGTTGCTGCGCACGGGCTTTCTCTAGCTGCGGCAAGCGGGGGCTACTCTTTACTGCGGTGTGTGGGCTTTTCATTGCCCCGTGGCATGTGGGATCTTAGTTCCCTGACCAGGGATCGAACCTGTGTCCCCTGCATTGTAAGGTGGATTCTTTACCACTGGACCACCAGGGAAGTCCCTCTCCTATTTTTCTAATGGTACTTTTTTTTTTTTTGGTAGCTCTGTCTCTTCTTCTGTTTAACACAGTCTTTCCTCTGGAGTATTTGGTAAAATTCAGATACATGGGCTCCATCTCGACCCTTTGTATCAGATTCTTTGGGAATGGATGCTGGCAATCTTAATGTTAGAGAACCTTCCTAGGAAACGTGAGAATTTTCTCTGGAGTCTGTCCTCACCCCTCTCTCCTCATTTGATTTCATTTACAATTAGAGTTGTCCTTTTCTAATATGTCCAAAATTTCTATTTCTGTTCCCAAACTTACGTGTCCAGAGCTCTGGACAGACATCCTGGCTGTTGGACCTTTTGACCTGGAGGCATGCACTTACATCTGAAATTTGTTTCAATTAACCATTTTTCATCCCAAGCTGGCTTTCTCTTCTGACTTACTTTCACGTGTCAGTGGCCATGTTATTCTCCAAATCACTGAAACTGAGGCCTTGGGCATAGTGCTTGGCCCCTTGTCCTTGTCCCCACATCTAGTCCTAGTGACACTGGAATGTCTTGTCCAACTTTCTCTCCATTCCCACTGCCTTTCCTGAAAACCATTCTCTGTACCTACCCTCTTGGACTATTGCATCAGCCTTCTAGCTGTTCTAAGTCTCTTCCTTCCTATCTACACACAAGTCCCTAATGGATTAACTTTATTTATTTATTTTTAAAATTTTATTAATTTATTTATTTTTGGCTGCTTTGGGTCTTCGCTGCTCCGTGTGGGCTTTCTCTTGTTGTGGTGAGCGGGGGCTATTCTTCATTGCGGTGCGCGGGCTTCTCATTGTGGTGGCTTCTCTTGTTTCAGGGCACGGGCTGTAGGCGCGAGGGCTTCAGTAGTTGTGGCTCGTGGGCTCTATAACACAGGCTTAGTAGTTGTGGCGCACGGGCTTAAGTTGCTCCACGGCATGTGGGATCTTACCGGACCAGGGCTTGAACCCGTGTCCCCTGCATTGGCAGGTGTATTCTTAACCACTGTGCCACCAGAGAAGTCCCCCTAATGGATTAACTTTAAACTCTGGTTGTGATGTTCAGTGGCTCCCACTGCTTACTCAGTAAAATCCAAACTCTTCAGCCTGGCTTCACCTCCCCTTTTCAGTGAAACATCCTGCTGTTTCCCTATGTATAGTCTATGCTGCAGCCAGGCCAGTTCACACACCGTTCCTCCACCATGCATCATCTCTCCCACCTCTGCTGTATTCATATCCCTCTGCTAGATGCCTTCCAGGTCCACTTACCCTGGTGAAATCATGACTCATTGCCTCCTCTCCCATCCTCTCCATGTATCTCTCAACTCAGAAATGATCTTTCCCTCCTTCCAACTCCCATGACATTTGCTTCAGTCTTTCTTAAGGCAGTTAGAACATTTGCCTTGATGTTATTTGTATGTGCCTATCTCTTCTGTTATTTGCACAGGTTCTTCTTTTTTCTTAATGCTTTTTTTCCCCCAGCTTTATTTTGATATAATTGACTGGAAAGTTTCTTGGAAGGGGGTGGAAACTAACATTTACTGAATACCCACTGTGTACCACACTCTGTGACACTGTGTGTCTCAGGGCCTGGTGAATTGTAAGTGCTCAGTAACTATTTGTTGAGAGAGTAGACTGGTTTTTGTCACTCCATTTTGCTTAAAATCTACCAATGCTGCCTTATGGGTATTTACAATAAAATCTAATGCTTCTCACGGTCAATACAGGTCTATGTGATCTGGTCCCTGTCTGCTTCTCCAGCCCCATCTTGTGCTCCTCTGCCCTTACTCACTCTGGTCCATTCTCACTGCCCTTCTCTCAGTTCCTGAGACACACCAAGCTCTGTTCTCACCTCAAGGCCTTTGCAGATACTGTTCTTTCTGCCTGGAATAGCCTTTCCCCTGTTGTTTGTGTGTCTGGGTCCTTCTCATGCTTCAAGCCTCAGCGTACATGCCATCTTTGCAAAGAAGACTTCTTTTTAAAAAAAATAATTAATTAATTAATTTGTAAATTTTTGGCTGTGTTGAGTCTTTGTTGCTACGTGCGGGCTTTCTCTAGTTGTGGTGAGAGGGGGCTACTCTTCGTTGCAGTGTGTGGGCTTGTCATTGCGGTGGCTTATCATGTTGTGGAGCATGGGCTCTAGGTGCGCAGGCTTCAGTAGTTGTGGCACACAGCCTTCAGTAGTTGTGGCACACAGGCTTCAGTAGTTGTGGCTCGCAGACACTAGAGCACAGGCTCAGTAGCTGTGGTGCACGGGCTTCGTTGCTCTGTAACATGTGGGATCTTCCCAGACCAGGGATTGAACCCCTGTCCCTGCATTGGCAGGTGGATTCTTAACCACTGTGCCACCAGGGAAGTCCCAAGAAGACTTCTTTACCCAGTTGGAAAGAGGGCTCTTCCTGTTTTCTTTTTTTTAATTGATTTATTTTTAAATTTTATTTATTTATTTATTTTGGCTGTGTTGGGTCTTCATTGCTGCATGCAGTCTTTTCTCTGGTTGCGGCGAGTGGGGGCTACTCTTGTGGTGTGTGGGCTTCTCATTGCATTGGTTTCTCTGGTTGTGGAGCACAGGCTCTAGGCGCGTGGGCTCAGTAGTTGTGGCTCATGGGCTCTAGAGCGCAGGCTTAGTAGTTGTGGCGCACAGGCTTAGTTGCTCCGTGGCGTGTGGGATCTTCCCAGACCAGGGCTTGAACCCGTGTCCCCTGCACTGGTAGGTGGATTTTTAACCACTGCGCCACCAGGGAAGCCCTGTTTTCTTTTGTAGCACCTTGTTTTCCAGATGCTGCCTTCCAGTGGTTGTGAAATGTTTTCTTCTCAGGAGCAACAAGACACCCTTGAGGCAGAGCCACCAGTTCACTTTGTTTCTTTCTGTATGCTGACCCTGGGGAAGAAAGTGATTAGAAATCCAGGGGAGAGGTGGTTCTGGTAAGGCTTAAGGAATTCTGTCATGCCTTCGGACTTGGAAGCCCTCGCTTCTGTCCTGCCAACCTCCACCATCCTACTTGTTTCCTAATCTTTAGTTGCCTGGCCGTAAATTACCAAAACTAGGAGCATAAGAAAAAAAAATATATATATATATATTTTTAAATCGAAGTATAGTTGATGTATAATAGTTTATAAACTACAGGTGTACAATATAGTGATTCACAATTTTTAAACGTTATACTCCATTTATAGTTATTACAAAATATTTGCTATATTCCCTGTGTTGTATAGTATATCCTTGTAGCTTGTTTGTACCTCTTTTTTTTTTTTTTTTTTTTGAGGTATGCGGGCCTCTTACTGTTGTGGCCTCTCCCGTTGCGGAGCACAGGCTCCGGACCCGCAGGCTTAGCAGCCATGGCTCACAGGCCCAGCCGCTCCGCTCCGCGGCATGTGGGATCTTCCCGGACCAAGGCACGAACCCGTGTTCCCTGCATCGGCAGGCGAACTCGCAACCACTGCGCCACCAGGGAAGCCCTTAATCCCCTACCCCTATATTGCTCCTCCCCGCAAGAAGAAATTCTTTTTTTTTTTTTTTTTTTTTTTTAAGAAGAAATTCTTAAAGGTATTATGGTGACTGAATTGTACAGAGAAAACTGAGAGGGAACCTTTGAGATGATAAATCTATTTTACATCCAGTCTCACTCAGAGTAAAAGCCAAAGTCCATGCAGTGGCTTCAGGGCCCTACCTCTTAGACTTCATCTACTGTTCTTTCCCTCATTCATTCGGCTGCAGGCATACTGGCCTTGGTGCCAAAGACCTCAGGCATGCTCATGCCTCAGGGCCTTTGCATAGGATGTTACCTCTGCTTGGAAAGTTCTCGCCACACATCTATAAGGCTTATACTATCCTTTAGGGCTTTGCTTAGACTTCACCTTCTACCCTTTCTGCCCTTGGCATTCCTTATCTCCTTTTCCTGCTCTATTTTTTTCTATAATTAGCACACAACATGTCTGACATAGTTGTATATTTTGCTTTTTATTTATTTATTGTCTGTTTTCCCCCACTAGAATGTAAGTTTCATAAGGGCAGGGATTTGAGGCTATTTTATTCACTGTTGTATCTTTAGAACCCAAAGTGACTGGCTCGTGGTAATCACTCAATAAATCTTTGTTTAATAAATGAACGAACTCTTGTCTCTCACCTTCAGAGAGGGAAAAGCAAAATAATTCAATTGCAGGTGAACTTCCTAGTGACACTGGGATTGGGTGAATCTGGGTATTATTCCATCTTCTTCATCAGCATTTTGAAAAATGAATTTTCCTTTCTTTTTAAAAATTTATTTATTTATTTATTTTCGGCTGTGTTGGGTCTTTGTTGCTGCGCGCGGGCTTTCTCTATTTGGGGCGAGCGGGGGCTACTCTTCCTTGTGGTGCGCCGGCTTCTCATTGCGGTGGCTTCCCTTGTTGCGGAGCACAGGCTTTAGGCGCGTGGGCTTCAGCAGAGTTGTGGCACGCAGGCTCAGTAGTTGTGGTTTGCGGACTCCAGAGCTCAGGCTCAGTAGTTGCGGCGCACGGGCTTATTTGCTCCACCGCATGTGGGATCTTCCCTGTCCAGGGCTCGAACCCATGTCCCTTGTATTGGCAGGCGGATTCCTAACCACTGCGCCACCAGGGAAATCCAATTTTCCTTTCTTGATATAGGCTGAAGAAAAGTTCTCACTGTAGGATATGATTTTCTCTTTTAATTGTAATTGTTTTTATTTTTTAAAACATTCATATGGTTCAGAATTCAAAAGGTAAGAAAGGGTATGCAGTGAAAACACTCCTCACCTACCACAGTCACCCAGCTTCCTTCCTTAAAGACAATTAGTGTTACCAATTTTTAATGTATCTTACCAGTTATCCAGTGCATGTATAAGAAAATATGTGGTGTGTGCTTTTCTAGCCAGTGAGTTGTGAAAAGTAGAGCATAAGCATAAGAGTTTTACATCAGGAGTGATTTCTGAAAGGAGTCAGCAAGCAAGGAGGTTTTGAAATCCCCTTCTCCAGAGGAATTTTGTCCTATGCAAAATGACTTCTGGAAGGGGCCTGAGATTTAAAAATTTTTGTTGGTTCAGGGCTTCCCTGGTGGCGCAGTGGTTAAGAATCCGCCTGCCAATGCAGGGCACACCGGTTCGAGCCCTGGTGCAGGAAGATCCCACATGCTGCGGAGCAACTAAGCCCGTGCACCACAACTACTGAGCCTGCGTTCTAGAGCCCACGAGCCACAACTACTGAGCCCACGTGCCACAATTACTGAAGCCTGCATGCCTAGAGCCCGTGCTCCGCAACGAGAAGCCACCGCAATGATAAGCCCGCGCACTGCAACGAAGAGTAGCCCCCACTCGCCACAACTAGAGAAGGCCTGCGTGCAGCAACGAAGACCCAGTGCAGCCAAAAATAAATTTATTAAAAAAATTTTTTTGTTGTTGGTTTAGATGGAAGCAAAGATGGGAGTTATAGGGTCTAAGGTGGCTAAGGATGGAGGGTTTGTCATCATTGGGCCAACTGGTAGAAAAGGTTTGGGGCCGTGTGGAGTGGAACCTCATGTCTTGAGGCATTATCTTTCCCTTGATTCCAGAGCAGCTCTCGTCCCTCTGCCCTAAGGAGTGCCCTCACATCGTCTTTCAAGCCATCTCGGGGCCTCTGGCTGCAGCCACTGCTTCCATCCTCACCAATCCCATGGATGTCATCCGAACCCGAGTACAGGTAAGACCAGTCTTCTCCCCTACCCTCCTCCCAGATAAACCATTAGAGGTGTGATCTTCAGGCCCTCCAATATTTCCTGACCTCTTTGTGTCATGGCCCTCTAGTCTAGCCAGCCTTCTCCTGGTCATCCAAGCCTCTTCCTTGTGGTTATGCTTACCGTCTACAGAAACCAGCTGAGCACTTTGAATCACCTAGAATGTTTCTGTCATCCTGTCTGCTACCTTGCATGCCTCTACTCCTTTCCTTGCCCATGCCTCTAGGAATTCTTACTGCTTTCTTCTAGGCTTTCATCATAATAGCATAGCCTATCAACCACCTTTTCCTTACCTTGTAGCTTTGTGGTTATTAGAAATATGATTTTAGTTAATTTCGTAAGTCTGTCTAGCTTCTCCACTTGGCTATGTGCTCTCTACAGTGAAAATGACTGTCCTTGAACAGGTTTCACAGATTGTTCTGTGTGGACTCAGCACAAACACAGACAAAGCCCTGGGTGGTGTTGTCCAGAAGTTATAGTCCCTGTCTTTAGTCAGCTTAATGACAATTTCACAGCCCTGAGTCCAAGGAAATAGAATCTGAATGATAATGTATAATATACACATGGTAGGTTTTGCTATATAAAGCTTTAGGTGGAGGGACTTCCCTGGTGGTCCAGTGGGTAAGACTCCACGTTTCCAATGCCAGGGGCCTGGGTTCGATCCTTGGTCAGGGAATTAGATCCCGCATGCATGCTGCAACTAAGAAGCCCGCATGCCACAACTAAGAAGCCCACATGCTGCAACTAAGACCCAGTGCAGCCAAAATAAAAAAATAAATAATAAAATTTAAAAATAAATAATAATAAAAGAAAATAAATAAATAATCATAAAATAAATAAATATTTTTTAAAAAGCTTTAGGTGGAGAGAATGGGGGAATTTTAATATCTGATTTGGGTAACTTAACAGGACAGCTGTCCAGGAGAGTGTGGTCATTGAGTTACAGTGAGAAGGAGAGGGAAGGAAAATAACCTTAGCAGATGGAGGTGAAGTCAGCTTCCCTGATACCAGGATGTTGGGATGGAGATGGCTGGTAAATCTAGGTACAGTTGACTCTTGAACAACATGGAGTTTAGGAGCACTGACACTCCGCATAGTTGAAAATTTGAGTATAACTTGGCCCTCTGAATCTGTGGTTCGCCATCCACAGATCGCATAGTACTGTAGTGTTTTGGGGTTTTTTAAGTATAAATAAAAATGAATTTTTACTTAAATCATTTTGGTATAGATTATAGTCAAAGATATTTAAACACATTGTGGGTAATATAAGCAGGCAGTTCAATTTTAAATTCAATTTTTTATGTAGTAACTCTGCTACCTATGTACAATTTTTTTTTTTTTTTGCGGTACACGGGCCTCTCACTGTTGTGGCCTCTCCCGTTGTGGAGCACAGGCTCCGGACGCACAGGCTCAGTGGCCATGGCTCACGGGCCTAGCCGCTCCGTGGTGTGTGGGATCTTCCCGGACCGGGGCACGAACCCGTGTCCCCTGCATCGGCAGGCGGACTCTCAACCACTGCGCCACCAGGGAAGCCCCCTATGTACAATTTTGATTTATTTCCAGAGAAGTAAAATAATCTCTTTAAATTTAATGTTAGCTTAAGCATGGAATTCTTAAATTAACCAAGTGTGTACTTTAGAGAAACAGGAATATATCTTGACATGTTTAGAGAGATATGCAATCCATAAAGATTAAATAGCAATGGTAAAGTCTTCCCGGTTATTATATTTATTTTATTTATTTATTTTAAATAAATAAATTTTATTTATTTATTTTAAATAAATAAATTTTAAAAAAATTTAAAAAATTTTATTAGTACTGTAGTGTTACTTGTTACTGCTGGAAAAAAACATACTGCATATAAGTGTTGTTCGAGGGTCAGCTGTGTATTGGTCCCTAGGAAAGTATGCGCCCCCTCCACGACCCACACGTTTGAAAATGAGTGGCATCTGATTGGTTTGCAAATAATAAAGTGTATAGGTTCCATCCTTATTCTCTCCTGAGCCTTGTTCTGGGTGTTCCATGAGGAGATTCAAGGAAAAGGACAGGTCCTTACTTTGAGGAGTTCCCAGGCTGGAAGAGACAGCACATATGAGGACCAGGGCCATAGCTAAAAAAGCCCTTGACATGGCTGTGGATAAGTGGAGGATTAGGGGAGTACAGGTGGTCAGAGGAAGAAGGGAAAGGGAGAATGTGGAGGAGGGCGCTAAAGGAGGCGGAGAGGAATGGGGAGACGTTCTTAGTCAGAGATGGGACCACCTTGTGAATAGAGGGAAGTATAACAAGGAGTGTGTCTGTCCTGCATTGGCTGAAGGTCTGAAGGGGGTAATCTCTAAAAGTGTAATTTGGTGGCAGGTATGGGCGTGGGGGGGAAGAAGAGGGCAAGACTATTAAGAAAAAAGAGAGAAAAGATTCCAGTATGATAGGGAAGACAGGTCACAGGGTGTGTGGGAGATGACAGGGTTGGAGGGGGAGGACTCTAGCCATGGGGCTTCAGAGGGATTGAGATGATCAGAATCAAAATCACTGGTAGAGAGAGCTGAGACAGGCTGGGACCTGGGCCCCTTTGCTGCAGTGCTGCAGGGCTTGCACATGGACACACCTCTCCTTGAGCAACGGAATACAAAGAAACTATATGGGACTAAAAACAACTGTGTGCATGCCCAGTTGGGGCAAATTCTGGACCCAAAACATACAAAGAAACCAAAAAACCCAACTGCCACTTTTGAAGTGCCGGGAGCAAAAGCAAGGTACTGTGCATGCTCCCTGCACACAGCACCACCTAAGGGGCGGCAAAATACCTAAGCCACCCCTCTGGCCGGACTCCTGGACACACCCCTACCCTCACCCCATATAAGAAACAAGCTTACCTCCCTTTGGGGAGTGAGCAAGCAAAGGAAGCTCTTGTTTGTTCTTGCTCCCCTCTTGTGCAGCAAGGGCCCCAGTAAAGCCTTGCCTGAATTTCTTGCCTGGCCTCTAGTCAATTTCTATTGCTTCGGGAAGGCCAAGAACCCTGGCCCGTAACAGAGCTGCAGAGGCCCTTAGAGGTGATTTAATCCAGCCTCCCTGAGACCAGAGAGAAGCACTTGGTCCAAAGACTCATCACTATGTAGTTTATCTAATGATATTAATTATAACTAACATTTATTGAATACTTACTGTCTGCCAGGCACCGTTCTCAGCATTTACAAGTATTCTTTTGTTTACTTCGTAGAACAACCACACAGGGTAGGTATTATCATTACTATTTTATATTTGAGGAAAGTGGGGTGCAAAGTGTTAAGTAAAGTACCTGAGATTATGCTGTTAGTAAATTGTGGAGCAGAATTCATACCAGGCAGTCTGGCACCAGAGCCCATACTCAGTCACTGTGCTGAACTGTCCCGCAGAAGCAGAGTCCAGCCCTCTGATTCCCAAGTCTAATTCTTTCCACTTTAGCCTAAGGCAGAGGGAGATTGGGTAGAGGGGCTTTGACTGCAGACCGTCGTCCTCCAATGCGTTGACTTTTCCAGGTTGAGGGCAAGAACTCCATCATCCTGACCTTCCGACAGCTGATGGCAGAAGAGGGGCCTTGGGGCCTCATGAAAGGCCTCTCCGCCAGAATCATCTCAGCCACGCCCTCAACCATTGTCATTGTGGTGGGCTACGAGAGCCTCAAGAAACTCAGCCTCCGACCTGAGCTGGTGGACTCAAGACACTGGTAACCAGTGATGGGGAGAGAAGCCTGCTGTTTCCCACACTACTCTGAGTCAGGGGCAGAGAGGAGAGGGTAGCACCCTCTTCAGGTGCCCCACCAGATACCGAGTCCAGCCCTGGGTCAGGGACAGAGACTTTGAACTGCTCTTGCTGAAGAGGCTCCACGCCTGGATCCCCTGCTCTCATTTTAAAATTTTCTTGCCAAACTGGGCTCACTCATTCAGTACAGGTACTGTCCTGCCCTAAGGAAATCCACTCTCCCTGCCAATCCCACTCCATCCATCCCCTGCCAACCCTTCTCTGCCTTCCCCCTCCATCTGTGTCCCTGAGATCCTGAGAAGAGCTGCACATAGAACTTGCTTACTACCACTGGTTCTTCCTCTTGGGCTTTCAGCCCAGATTCCAAGCAGTTGCCATCAGCCCTTTCCTGCTTCATCTCTTAGGCTTGCTTATTTTTATTTTGGGACTGAGCTGCCCACCAGACTACTCTGCTTTTCCCTGCCACTGGGGGCAAGGTGCCAGGCACTTTTGCACAGGGAGTGGGAGCAGCAAAAACCTCTGGTTCTCCAGAGCACTCATCCTCTCTTTGGAGAGTTATTAGGTTGGGGAGAAATGTTGATACTTTATTTTGTGTGTGTATTTTTCTGTGAACCAGGCTACTGTCTTAGTCCTGCTAAAGCACCAATCCTGCATTCAGAGCCCACCCCTTCCTCAGACAGGTGGAAAAATATCATGTAGCTTTTCCCTCAATCCCAGTTATCTATCCCTCCCAGTCCCTTCAGTCCCAGCAGCCTCAGGATATATAAGCTGTTTTTTTCCTCCTGGCCCGGATGACTACAGTGGTGGGCACAGCTCTAAATAGATCAGACTGTCTGGGACACACTGGACTTGGAACACTACCCTGAAAAGTCTGGTTTAGAGAGTAGTTGGTTTGGAAAGTGACAGGAGTATATGTGTGCCCTAGTGCATCTCCCTCGACCAGCTGAGCCAAACCTAGGAGAGGGCAGTGGAGGTTCTCAGCCCCAGGCAGTCATAACACACATATATACCCCAATCACTTGGACTCACAGAAACAGATGTTGTCTCACAATGGGAGTCTCTGAGATGTGGAACTGTTTGTGTTTTTCTTGTCTCTGATCTGAGGAGTCATCCCGGTCATGGTACCCTCTGGAGAGATGCTTGGAGGCGGGTAAAGGGCGGGTCAGGAACTCACCCAATACCAGGACCACTGCATTTACCAGCCTGATACTGCCGAGGTGATCTGTTGAAGCTCTCAGGAGCTAGATGATGAGTGCTCCTTCCCTGCCTCATCCTTCCCCCACAACACACACCTCCTCTACCAAGCTTGTGTTGCAGGTGAGGAGAGGTGCAGTAAATGGAATGAGAAGAAGGCATATCAAACCCTGCACTTTTACTTGAGACATCTGGCTTGGATGACCCTTCAAACTTTCTTATTGGTCCCACCCCCTGGGAGAGGCCATGGTGCCAACTTGAAAGGTGCTAGCTACCTGAAGCCTTGATATTTCTTATGGCTGCCCCACATTCTATCCCCCAGGCAAGATCAGAATCTGAATTCTCTACCTTCACCACCACCACTGCCCATCTTGGGCTCTATCTTTGAGGGTTATTTTCTCTTTCACTTATTTTTATTTTTGTCTGTCCCTTCTTGCGCTTTGTCAAGAGTCCTCCAATTTCTATTCACAAATGGTCATCCAAAGGGTTGGGCCCACAGATCATGAATCTTCCTGCCTCTCAGTCACTCCTTTACCCTAAGAACCACCAACATAATAGAAGCCGGGGGTCCCTCCTTTCTTTTTAAACTCATCCTAGTGAGACCTTTGGAGGTTGGTTTTCTCAGCTCCGCACCTTCCCCTCCCTACAGTCTTGTCTTCAGTCCTTCCCCACCATTGCAAAGTGGGTAAATTATCAGGGACAGGAGGTAGTCTCCTGCTTCTCATGTCTTAGGTTGTTTCCATCCCAGACTCCTCCAGACTCTTTCTTCTGTTTTATTTTATTGTACAGTATTTCAGTCTTTCACCTGTTTCCTCTGTCTGTCTCTCTCTGTCACACACACAGTTTTAAAGGATGATGGGCATTTACTAAAAGGGACCCCTGGCCCCTACTTTCCCATCTAATATTTTAGGGACAGGGATTGGGTTTGGTTAAAATGCCTTGGTCGGGGTGGGATAGTGGGCTTCCATTTTCCCAGGACCATGGATCTGGACCAATTGGAATTTTTGATATATTGGTCTGTAGCCAAAATTGGAAGAAACTTTCGGGAGACTGGGCAAGACGGGAAACCTGATGGGAGTATTTAAGGAGAGGGGAATAAAGTGCAGATGCAGTTAACATTTGATAAAATGGACTCGTGAATATTAACAGCGAACATTCACTGTTGCACTGTATGAAGTCTCCGAAGTGTAATTAAACGTTTTTATTGAGTCCTTGAGCTTTGCGCTTATTTTGCCCGCTTGCCGAGAAAGTATGTTACGTAAGTGTATTGTTCTTGTATTAATACGTGTGTAACCCTCCGCCTCCGGCAGTTTCCCCTCCCCGCGGCTCGGTGATAGACATTCACTGCTTCCAATCGGAGGCGCGCAGTACCGGGAGCGGCCAATCGGGGGCTTCGGTGGGCGGAGCGGCCGGGCCAGTTAGCTTTGGCGGTTTTATTTCAACATGGCCGAAGCGAGCGGCGTCAACGTAGGCAGCGGCTGTGAGGAAAAAGGGCCTGAGGAATTATCTCAGGAATCTGCGCGCCCCGGCACTACCATCTCGAGGGTGAAGCTTTTTGACACCATGGTGGACACTTTCATCCAGAAGTTGGTCGCTGCTGGGAGGTAAGGTGGAGGAAGTGAGGCTGAGTGCCAATCTCGCAGTAGGTTGAGGTGGGCGAGAGGCAAAAAGAGGGTTTGTCCCGCCAGAGTCTAAACCCCGCGAGACCAGGACGGCCCCAGGGGAACCAGCCCAGTCACGTGGGTCTGGGGTTCTGGGTTATTTATTGGCAGTCATATTCTATTCCCAATTCCGAAGCTTCCGGAAGTCACGTGATGTTTACTATTACATAATTAGGTAATGTGGAGCACATTTAGGACAAGTAGCTATTCCTTCCAGTAAACCTAGGTTTTGTTTTTTGTTTTTTTTGTAAATAATGGATGCACTTATAAATTTATTTTATTTATTTTTGGCTGCGTTGGGTCTTTGTTGCTGCCTGCGTGCTTTCTCTAGTTGCCACGAGTCCGGGCTGCTCTTCATTGTGGTGCGCAGGCTTCTCATTGTGGTGGCTCCTCTTGTTGCGGAGCAGGGGCTCCAGGCGCACGGGCTTCAGTAGTTGCAGCATGTAGGCTCAGTAGTTGTGGCTCGCGGGCTCTAGAGCGCAGGCCCCGTAGTAGTGGCGCAGGGCTTAGTTGCTCCGTGGCATGTGGGATCTTCCTGGACCAGGGCTTGAACCCGTGCAGTTTCTTAACCATTGCACCATCAGTGAAGTCCCCAGTAAGCCTAGTTTTGATTATAGGTGGTTGAGAGGAAAGACACAGGCTTTGGAGTTAGATTTAGGGTTCAAGTCATGGCCCAACTTAAAGTGAGCGAGACTTAACTGCTCTGTGCCTGCGTTCCTCATAAATAAAATGGGAACAATAGTACTTTTCTCATAGGGTCGGTCTTTCTGAGGTTTAAATGAGTAAAAACTCGGAAGGCTCTTAGAACAGTGCCGGCTACGTAGAAAGCATTAGACTTCTAGCTGTTGTTATGGAAATAGTAATAACCTTCACTGGGTGGTTGTGAGGACTAAATGTATTGCCATAGAAAGAAACACTTCCTCTCTTGATTTCTACTTTATATGAGCAATATTCTAACAATGCTGTTGACCTGAATTGTTGGACACTTTAATCAATAGAAATTGATATGGGCTTCCCTGGTGGCGCAGTGGTTGAGAATCCGCCTGCCAATGCAGGGGACGTGGGTTCGAGCCCTGGTCCGGGAGGATCCCACATGCCGCGGAGCAACTGGGCCCGTGCGCCACAGCTGCTGAGCATTCTCAAGCCACAACTGCTGAGGCCCGCATGCCTGGAGCCCGTCCTCCGAGGCGGGAGAGGCCACCGCAATGAGAGGCCTGCCCGCTGCAGCGAGGGGAGGTCCCCGCTCCCTGCAACTAGAGAAAGCCCATGTGCAGCAACAAAGACCCAACGCGGCCAAAAATAAATAAAATAAATTAACCCCCCCCAAAAAAAATGAATAAAAGAAAAAATATTTTTTTAAAAAAATAGAAATTGATAAGAGGCCAGAGGAGAAATTCAGGCAAGGCTTTATTGAGACTCATGCTGCTGCATGAGGGAGTGAAAACAAGTTACAGGTGTCCTTGCTCATTTTTCTGAGGGGGAGTGAGCTGGTCCCTTAAATGGGGTGAGGGTAGGGGTGGATCCATTGGTCCGCTGGAAAGGTGGCTTAGGTGGTCTGCCCACCCCCTCAGTGGTGCTGTGTGCAGGGATCATGGGCAGTACCCTGCTTTTGCTCCTGACACCTCGAAAGTGACAGTTGGCTTTTTGGTCTTTTTGTATCTTGATCAGAATTTGCACCAACTGTGCATGTATGTAGTTGTTTTTAGTCCCTTATAGTTACTTTGTATTGTTGTTTGAGGAGACATTTGCCTAGGTGCAAGCACTGCAGGAAAGCGTCCCAGGTCCCAGCCTGTCACAACAGTATTGGACACTTTAAAGGAAGAGTTTTGTCCATGGTCCCATACCCCAGAACATTAATGCTGAAACACTGTTATCAGAACTTTAAGGGGTCTGACCACAGCCTGTTTTCCATCCACCCTCTATGTCCCCACTACCCCTGTTCTTTAACATCATCAAGACTCTCATCTGCTCCCTATTTCCTTCCCTCCTGGTTTTAGGACTTTACCTTTCCTACAAAAACCTTATGATACATCTCTTCACTCACTGATTCACTGAGCAAATATTTGAATGACTGTTCTGTGCCAGGCGCTGTGTCAGGCGCTGGGGATATGATAAAGCAGACAAGGCCCCTGTCATATTCAGTGGGTAGAGACATGAAGTAAACAAAATAATCATAGAGTTTGGTAAGGTAATGAACGAGCAACTTAAGGGAAAGGAAAGCACTAGATAGGACAGTTAGGAGATTCCACTCTGAGGAAGTGACATTGATATGAAACAAAGAATAGGAGGGAACCAGCTTTTCAAAGAACTAGAGAAAAAGCTTATGGGAAGGAAGGACAGCTTGTGCAAAGGTCCTGAAATGGTCAGGGCGTTCTAGGAGCTGGCAGAGTGAGAGGAAAATCAGAGGAGGCCACACAGGCAGGTGACAGCCTTATCAAGCAGGGCCTAGTTTCCATAGTAATAAATTTGATAAAATAATTTGTAATCATTTTTATGGCCCATTCATGACACACCATCATTTTATGTCCAGGCAAGACCTCTCCATTGATTGATTGATTGGCTTTCCCTTACTCATTCTTACCCTCCTCTCTCCTCCCCACAGGCCCTGCTTTCTGTTGGCTATATGTCCTCCATTTATTCATGTATTCATGTACAAATGTTTTTTGGACATCTCCAGTGTCTCAGGCTCTGTTTTAGGAGCTGGAGATACAGCAGTGATCAAGATAGGAAGGTCCCTGCTCTTGTGGAATAGACTTTCTTGTGCCACAAAGAAAAATAAATCAGCGTGAAGGAACAGAGAGCAATGGGGAAGGGGTCTAGGTTAGTGTGAGTGCAGGGAGGTGACATTTGAATAAGTCTGCATCCTTGTAAAGTGTGTTATTTTGGCTGTGTATTTTTTTAAAATTTATTTATTTTTGGCTGCGTTGGGTCTTTGTTGCTGCATGAGGGCTTTCTGTAGTTGAGGTAAGCGGGGGGCTACTCTTCCTTGTGGTGCGTGGGCTTCTCATTGTTGCAGAGCACGGACTCTAGGTGTGCAGGCTTCGGTAGTTGTGGCCCATGGGCTCTAGAGTGCAGGCTCAGTAGTTCTGGCGCACGGCTTAGTTGCTCTGCGGCATGTGGGATCTTCCCAGACCAGGGCTCCAACCCATGTCCCCTGCATTGGCAGGCGGATTCTTAACCACTGCGCCACCAGGGAAGTACCCTGTCTGTGTATGTTTTAAATTTATATGAATGATAGTTGTGCTGCATATGTCTTTTTTCACTTAATAGATTTTTTTTTTTAAGATCTAAGCATATACTATAAATGCATATGGTTCAGAGCTCTCAGTGCTGCTTGTCATTTCATGATATGCATCCAGCACTTACCCATTCCCTATCATGGTACCTGGTTGCTTCCAGCTCCCTCCTCCACAAATTATGTCAGGATACATCCCCTCACAGACTAGTGCTAGAATTTCTCTGAGGTATATAATGGATTGGAATCACGGGATCCAAGGGTTTATATCTACCTATGTTTTGTCAGATTGCTTTCTGGAAAAGCTGTTCCTTTCTCCTGTGTCCTCACCATCACTGGGTATCTACCATTCTAATATTTGCTCTTCTGAAGGTGTGAAAGGGGTATTTCATTATTATTTTAATTTGCACATTTCTGATTCCTCATAGGTGTGGGCAATTCCTTATATACCTCATTAGTCATTTGGCTTCCTTTTCTGTGAACTGCCTACTTATTTTCTGTAGTGTTTTTGGGGTTTTTTTGGACCTTTTTTTTTTTAATTGGGTTTTTTATCTTGATGATTTGCTGGAGTTCCCTGTATAGTCTAGATATCAATCCTTTGTCTGTTTCAGACTGAAGAGGAAATAGCTGTCTCTATTAGATGTTAACTTTGTCTATGATGTCCTTTGAGTAACAGAAATCCTTCATTAAATAAAAAATTACACAGATTTTAGTTTCTTACACTTTACCCCAGGAAGATGAAGCAGAAAGAGAAAGGTAGTCATCCCAAGGGACCTTCTCCCAAGCAGTATGGATACTCATGACTCTTCTCAGCCTTTGCACTAACTTCGCATCCTTCAAACAGTCATAATAAATTGCTAAGTATTGCCTAATCAATTTGTATTTTAAAACCCTTAATTTTCATGTAATTCATGTTTTTCATTTTATGGCTTGTGCTTTTGAGGTCTTGTTTACAGAGGTATACCAATGCCCAGGTCACAAAGATAATCTCCAGTGTTTTCTTCTATTGGCTATTTTATCATTTTACTCTCTGCTCTAAATCTGTGATCTGTCTGGATTCAGGTGTAAAGTGGTAGTCTCAGTCAGTCTTATTTTTGTTGTTTTCCCAGTCATTGTCAACTAAACAGTTCGTTCGTCCCCATTGCTTTAGGGAGCCCCTTTTATCGTATGGCAAGTCCCTCTGCCTATTGTGTCCCTGGGTCTCTCTTCTGCCCCAGATCTATTCACCTGTCTTTGTGCCAGTGCATATGGGTTCTTAATACCAAACCTTTGTAGCAAACTGTAAATCTGGTACAGCAAGTCCCTCTTCTCTCTTCACTTTAAAATTGACCCAGCTATTTGAGAACCTTGATTTTTTTCCTTGTAAACTTTAGAATGAATTTTTCTGGATCCACAGAACATTCAGCTGCAATTTTTGGTATGTATTTTTGGCAAATTAAGGAAGTCCCTGTCTCATTCTAGTTTTCTGAGAATTATTAAGAAGATCATGATTCTTAATGTTGAACCTATCAAATGTTTTCTTCCCCAGTTAAGAAGATCATATAATTTTTCTTTAGTTCATTAACGTTGATGATCTACATTGGAAGATTTTATGGAAGTTAAACTATCTTTGCATTCTTGGAATAAATCTACTTAATTATGATGCATTTAAAAAATACAGTTGGATTTAGTTAGATCAGTGTTTGTATGCCATAAGTGAAATGGGCCTATGGTTTCTTTTCTTTCACTGTCCTTATTAGCTTATAGCACCAAAGATATATTAGCCACATATATCCCTCTTCAGGAACGATTTATATAAAATCAGGATTATCTAGTCCTCAAAAGTTTGGAAGAGCTCATTTATGCCTAGAACTTTCTGGGGTTGTCGAGGACTGGCAGTATTATGTTAAAGAGCAGTGATGCAGTAGGCACCTTTGTTTTGTCCTCAAAGTGTCCCCATAGTGTTTGTTGCAGATTTTTGGTGTTTCTGTTTCTTTAACGGCTACAAGTCTGTTTAGATGTTATTTCTTCTTGCGACAGATTTGCCATTTTACAGGTTCCCCCCCAGAAATTTGTCTCTTTCACCTGTTATATTAACTTGTAACTGTTTGAACTGTTTGAAATTATTAATTTAATTTTCATTATTTCCCTTTTTTCCATTATATGCTGTTTATTTTCGACTTTATGTAGCCAGAGTTCTATCTTATTAATCTTTTTAAAGAATCAGCCTTTTTTTTTTTTAATTTCTGTGTTTTGAGGTTACTATTGGTCTCTTTGTATCTATCCTTATTTTTTTTTAATTTATTTAGATTTATTTTATTAGTCTCTTCACAAATTCTTCCTTCCTTTCTTTCTTTCTTTTTTTTTTTTCTTGGCGGCGCCATGCAGGTTGCAGGATCTCAGTTCTCAAACCAGGGATTGAACCCAGGCCACGGCATTGAAAGCCTGGAATCCTAACCACTAGGACACCAGGGAACAGCTCCAAAATTCTTGAGTTGAACATTTAACTCTTCTTTTTCAATCGTTTTTGTTTTCTGAAAAATGTGTTTAAAACCATAAATTTTCATATAATTACCGCTTTTGCTGGTTTCTACAAATTCTTATATCTAATATTTTCATAGTCATTTATGTTTTTAAATTGAGATTTAATTCATATACCATAAAATTCACCCTTTAATGAGTGAAATTAGTATATTCAAAAAGTTGTGGAACCGTCACCATTATCTAATTCCAGAACATTCTTTTCACTCCAGAAACGTTGTACAGCATTCATTAGCAGTCACTTCCCATTTCTCATCCCAGTCTCCCAGCTCCTGGTAACCATTTACTTTGTGTCTGTATGGATTTGCTTTTTTTTTTTTTTTTTTTTGTGGTACGCAGGCCTCTCATTGTTGTGGCCTATCACGCTGCGGAGCACAGGCTCCAGACGCGCAGGCTCAGTGGCCATGGCTCACGGGCCTAGCCTTTCCACGGCATGTGCGATCTTCCCGGACTGGGGCATGAACCCATGTCCCCTGCATCGGCAGGCGGACTCTCAACCACTGTGCCACCAGGGAAGCCCTGGATTTGCTTTCTCTGGACATTTTATATAAATGGAACCATATAACATGTGGTCTTATGTGTCTGGCTTCTTACACTTAGCTTAATGATTTCAGGATTCATCCGTGTTATAGTATATATGAGTACTTCACTCCTTTTTATGACTGAGTAATAATTCCATTGTATGAATATACCCTATTTCATTTATCCATTCATCAGTTGATAGACATTTGGAGTTGTTTTTAATTTTTTTTGTCTATTATGAGTAATGCTGTTATGAACATCTGTGAACAGGTGTTTTCAGTTCTCTTGGGGATATACATAGAAGTGAAAATGCTGGAGTGTATAGTAATTCTATGTTTAACTTTTTCAGGAATTGCCAAACTATTGTCCAAAGCAAGTGTACCAATTTACATTTACACCAGCAGTTTCTGAGGGTTCTGATTTCTCCACATCCTCACCAATACTTGTTAGGTCTATCTTTTTAATTACAGCCAGTAGTCATCCTAGTGGGTGTAAATTGGTATCACATAGCATCTTGGATTTGCCTTTTCCTAATGATTAATGATGCTGAGCATATTTCATGTGCTTATTGACCATTTGTGTATCGTCTTTGGAGAAATGTCTATTCAAATTCATTGCTCATTTTAAAAAAATTATTTATTTTTATTTAGTTGTGACAGCTCTTGCAGCAGGCGGGCTCCTTAGTTGCAGCAGGCGGGCTCCTTAGTTGCAGCAGGCAGTCTCCTTAGTTGTGGCTCACTGGCTCCTTAGTTGCGGCACATGGGCTGCTTAGTTGTGGCATGCATGTGGGATCTAGTTCCCTGACCAGGGATCGAACCCAGGCCCCCTGCATTGGGAGTGTGGAGTCTTAACCACTGTGCCACCAGGGAAGTTCCTCATTGCTCATTTTCTAATTGGGTTATTTGTTGTTTTATTGTTAGCTTGTAAGAATTCTAATTTTGAGAAGTCCAATTTAGATTACTTATTAATTTTATTTATTTAGGTTAAAAATTGAGAAGAGTTTTTTCTTTGGTTGCTTGAGCTTTTACTGTCATATTTAAGAAAACATTGTGTAATGCAAGATCACGAAGATTTACACCTATATTTTCTTCTATATAGTTTTAGCTCTTACATTTAGGTCTTTGATCCATTTTGAGTTAGTTTTTGTATGATATGAGAAAGAGGTCCAATTTCATATTTTTACATATGGGCATTGTCATTTAATTTTATGTACTTTGTAATTTTCCTTACCATTTCCTCTTTAACCCAATGATTATTTAGTAGTATGTCATTTGGTTTCCAGACATGTAATTTTTAAAAAGTTTTCCTTTTGTTGCAATTTCTAATTTTATAGCATTATGGTGAAATAACACAGTTTGTGGGATGCTGATTTTTTGGGAATTTTTGACACTGGCTCTATATGGCTAAGTCTATGGGCAGTTTTTGTCAGTGTTCCGTGTACACTTGAAAAGAGTGCAGTTTCTGTTTCTTGGGTATAAAATTCTATACTTATTTATTAGTTTGAGCTTTTAGATTTTATTATTAAAATATTTTAGGAATTCCCTGGCAGTCCAGTGGTTAGGACTCCATGCTTCCACTACAGGGGGCACGGGTTTGATCCCTGGTCCGGGAACTAAGATCCCGCATGCCACGAGGCGTGGCCAAAAAAAAAAAATATATATATATATATATATTTTTTTTTTTATATGCTCATTTTAAGAATCTTCTTGATTGAGCCATTCATTTCTTTTTTAAAATCTCCCATCACAGTTGTTTATATCTATTTTTCCCCATAGTCTATCTTTGTTGCATTATATAGAGAGGTTATTATTTTTACTAGGTGCAAGGGAGTTTATTATTCTAAGAGAAATGGAAAGCCATTGATATTTTTTAAGTTGTGACTGGTCTTTTTTTTTTTTTTTTTCCGTGTGTGGGAGATGGCTCTCCACTGGCTTAAAAATCTATTTATTTGAAATGCTCTGAATACAGTGACTGATCTTTAAAAGGTACTCTGACTGCTGTGCAGATGATCGATTGTTGGTAGGATTCTTTTAAGGTCTTTCTAGGCTTCTAGTCTCTGATTTTTTTGAGACCCCAGCCCACATCATGACAAATTTATTTATTTAAATTTATTTATTTACTTATTTATCTTTGGCTGTGTTGGGTCTTCGTTGTTGCTTGCGGACTTTCTCTAATTGTGGCGAGCAGGGGTACTCTTCGTTGTGGTGCACGGGCTTATCGTTGGGGTGGCTTCTCGTTGTGGAGCACAGGCTCTAGGGCACGCGGGCTTCAGTAGTTGTGGCATGCAGGCTCAGTATTTGTGGCTCGCAGGCTCTAGAGCAGAGGCTCAGTAGTTGTGCATGGGCCTAGTTGCTCCACAGCATGTGGGATCTTCCTGGACCAAGGATCAAACCTGTGTCCCCTGCATTGGCAGACGGATTCTTAACCGCTGGACCACCAGGGAAGTCCGACAAATATATTTAAAAAGCATCTAGTATCTTGACTGAGGTGGTGGTTACACATGTGATAAAGATACACAGGGGCTTCCCTGGTGGTGCAGTGGATAAGAATCCACCTGCCAATGCAGGGGACACAGGTTCGGTCCCTGGTCCGGGAAGATCTCACATGCTGCAGAGCAGCTAAGCCCGTTGCCACAACTACTGAACCTGTGCTCTAGAGCCCGTGAGCCACAACTACTGAAGCCCGTGTGCCTAGAGCCCGTGCTCCGCAACAAGAGAAGCCACCGCAATGAGAAGCCCGCGCACCGCAATGGAGAGTAGCCCCTGCTCACCGCAACTAGAGAAAGCCTGGGCACAGCAACGAAGACCCAACACAGCCAAAAATAAATTAAAAAAAAAAAAAAAAAAAAAGATGTACACACACAAACAAATGTATGTGTAACTGTTGAAATCTGAATGAGTTCTTTGGATTGCACCAATGTCAGCTTCTTGGTTTTGATATTGTTCTATAGTTGTGTAAGATGTTAATAACATCGGGGAGGATACATTTCTTTGCAGCTTCGTACAAATCTATAATTATTTCAAAAAAGTTTACATACAAAAAATATTCATCGTAGCTCCATGTTCAGTGGAAAATAGTTGAAAACCACCAAAAATGTCCAATATTTGAAGAATGTGGTTATGTAAATATAATAACTATCTAATAAAATACTATGGGGACTTCCCTGGTGGCGCATTGGTTAAGAATCCGCCTGCCAATCGGGGGGACACGGGTTTGATCCCTGGTCTGGGAAGATCCCACATGCCGCGGAGCAACTAAGCCTGTGTGCCACAACTGCTGAGCCTGTGCTCTAGAGATCACTAGCCACAACTATTGAGCCCATGCGCCCTGGAGCCCATGCTCCGCAACAAGAGAAGCCACCGCAATGGGAAGCCTGCGCACCACAAGGAAGAGTAGCCCCCACTCGCCACACCTAGAGAAAGCCCATGTGCAGCGAAGACCCAACACAGCCCAAAATAAATATAAATATACATTTTTTAAAAAAAGGTTAAAAAAAAAAAGAGTGGTTTGGAGGGGAAGATGAGGGAAAGGGGAACTCCAAGAGGATGCTGACTCTTCATGATAGTGGTTTAGTGGAGGGTTTTACCATCTACTGAGATGGGGAAGAAACACTCCCCGCTGAGAGCTGGGGGAGAGAAATGGGTCTGGGGTTGGAAATCAAGACGTCTGTTTGGATAGGTTCAGTTGGAGATGCAAGGCAGCCACACTTCTGTTTCACAGCTCTTTTGCTCCCTCATTCTTCCAGCCCACCGGCTGTCAAACCGAACTTCAGTATCCTGTCTGCACTCCTCTGACCCTACACTCAGCCCCCGAGCAGCACTGTAGAGTCTCACCCATGGTGGAAAATGGTGCCTTCACAAAGTCATGTTCTTGGAATTCATGTGGGCCCTCAGTGAGCCCATGATCCTCGTGTCTCCAACCAGTTCTCTTGCCCTTCTCCACAGTAGCTATTTAAAATTTTCATCATGTCCCTCAGGCCCTTCCCCTGCTCTGCTCCCTGTACCCTCTCAGTGAAAATGACCCCAACACCTGGTTCATAGAATTGAGACCACCAGGCAGGAGTTTATACATTTACAAATTTGGCTGAGAGATGCCCAATCTTGCATCCTCCTAGCGACCTCCCCATCAATTTCCTTCCCTTTACATCCCAGGTTGTGGCTTTGGGTCTTTGCATTCCCAGGTTCTAGTTCTCCATCTCCAGTTTTTTCCTCAGCTTAGGGCAATTTGCCACCATTCCCCTAAAACCTTCCTTTCAAGGTCACTAATAACTCTTTGTTGCTAAATATTTTGGATATTTTTCATCTTTAACCTACTTGCTTTCCTTGCAGCATTTGACTGTTAACCACTTCTCTGTCCTTGATATTTCTCTCTTGGCTTGCAACACCATTCTCTGTCCCTTTACCTCACTAGTTGCTCCTTCTTGGGCTCTTCTTTCTCCACTTGTCCCTTAAATGTGTGAGTATTGCCCTTTCCTTACTTCACCTACACATGTTCATGATCACATACCATTTGATATCTTGCTGCTGCTGAAAGTCCTTTGTGACTGTTCATTGCTCCTTACCATGGCTTCCAAGGCCCCACATGTTCTAGCCCCTGCCTACTTCTTGTTCCCCTCTCTAACTATACTTGGTTATACTAACCTCATTTCCTAGAATGTCAAGAGCTTTCTCACCTCAGGGCACTTTGCACTTGTTGTTTCCTCTGCCAGCAATGATTTTCCTCCATCTCTTCCCTGACCTTCTCTAAAGCCACCTTTCGCCCCTGGTTATTCTTTATCATGGCACCTTATTTTATTCCTTCATAGCACTTATCACAGTATATAGTTCTACTGTCTGCCTGTTTGTTTGTGGTCTATCTTCCCCACATAAAACGTAAGGTCCTTGAGGACAGGATCTTATCTGTCTTGTTCACCACTCTCTACTCATTGCTTATTATGGTGCCTGGCACATAGTAGATATTCAATAAATAGTTTTGGAATAAATGAGGGTTCCCAAGCCACATCTTCCTCCTGAGCTTCAGACCTCTATCTCTAACAGTCTACTACTAGAAATCTCCACTTGGTGTCCCTCAGAACCATTAAGTTCAGCAAAACAGGATTTCTCCTCCCTCTGTGGTCCCAAACTTGGTTGAAGATACCACCATCTACTCATTCTCTAGGCCAGAGATTTGGGAGTCCTCATTGACCCCTTACTTCCAGTCAACCACCAAGCCCTGTTGGTTCCAGCCTGTCTCCTCAGTGTCCTCTCCATCCTTTGCAAATGCTTTAGTTCAGCCCCTCACTATCTCTCATACGATTGTTGCACCAGCTTCGAAAATGGCCCTCCAGCTTCAGTCCTGCCCCCTCCAGTCTACAGCTCAGATTTGAGCGTGTATTTCTCCTGCTTAATTGGCTCAGGGTTGCTTCCAGAATCAAATGTCAGCTCCTTAGCTTAGTGTAAAAGGCCATTAACTCTTTGGCCCCTCCTGTCTCTCTAGCCATGGTCAGGGCCATGGGTATGCAGCATATGCACACTTGCGTGCAGGTGCAAACATACACGCACATAAGCTCTTCTGCATTGAGTGCTGCACTGTCCCCCCACCCTTGCCACCTGCTCTTTCCACTTACTGCTTCTCGCTAGAACAGGCTTCCCCTCATTTTGTTAAGTAGGAACTTATGGCTGGTTTCCACATAGAAAGGGCTCAGTAAAATGTCGTATGAATACAGACTTTTAAAATGTATCCAAATGCTTGACCCTCTCCCAAGTCATTAGAAGTCCTCAATCCCAAAGACCAAGTATTTATAGCGAGGACAGGAATCTTTACATAGTAAAAGCTAGTTTATTCACATGTCATTTATCCAAACGGATATTTTAAACCGCAGGTTGGTTTTCCCTACAGCTCAGCATATTTTTCACATTCATGTTAGCTTAACTAGGGGGGCAAATTATATGATGCACTCCACAGTGACTGGAAGATTATTGGCCTCGCTGGGCTATCAGATCTCACAGACCCACAACCCTGTCTTCAGTTAGGGTGTCTTCATTTCATTGGATCGGCTGACACAAAGACGCCTGAATCTGTCCTTTCTCAGGCTTCAGAACATAGAAACGTGGCCATGTTGGAACTTACCATTTGCGACCTCTCCCTTGTCCTCTGAAAATGAAGGATTCTTTTCTGTCCTTACAGCCTCCCGGACCTTCTGAGAAACAGCTGTTCTCTTAAAGCAAGCAGATGAGGCTTGCTATGTTTTGTTATAACTCAGGACCCGCCAAGAGAGGCAGTTGATTAGAGTTGGTGTTGGTGGGGCCCCGGTTGAAGTTAGCACTGTTTGGGGTACCCGTGGCACCTGGCAGCTGTGCCACATGTGTTGTCAGTGCCGGGGGGGCTGAAGGGAGTGAGAGGTGATTGGCAGTTCCTAAGTTCTTAGATGCCAGACTGGTCCAGTGCCTGTCCTGGTCCAGTCTTGCAGCCTGAGATGTGCTGCAGTGTGATTTGTGTAAACTGACTTAAAGCCTACGTCTGACAGTGACCGAGGAAGGAGAGCTGATTGCATTCGTACATGAACTGGTAGAGTTTTAAACTAGTGGCAGAGACTGTTGGTGTTCATAGGAAACAGTTTTTCACAGGAAAGAGTGGTTTGATATGTAAAATGTTCCGATAAATAAGTGTGTCAGAACTATCTCACCATCTTTGACTGTCCAGATGATGCGCGCTACTGGCGGTGATTCGTTTCTGAAGTGTGGGTATGACTCACCAGACCGTGGTGTGCGGCTGCAGCCCCATCATGCTCATTCTCTCTTCTTTGTGTGTTTCCAGACCATCTACCTCACTCTATCCCCACTGTGTCTGCCTTGCTCAAGTCGGCAATCACCTCAGCTGTGCCTCCTGAGTCTACCCTCACACAGCAGCCGGAGGGAGCTTCTAACATACAAATATGATCTTGTCCCACCCCTGCTTAAAACCCTTTTCTAGCTCCTCCCATCATGATATGGTCTAGACTCTATGTGTCTGGCGTACCAGCCTGCAGACTGTGTGTCTTGGAGGCCAAGGCACCTGATCCAGAGCAGATGGTTCCACATGTCCCAACTCTGTGACCTTGGATAAGCTTCTCTCTGCCTCAGCATTCTCATCTGAAAAATGGGCATGGTGATAATAGACCCTACTTCATAGAGTTATCGTGAGGACTAAGTGAGTTACTTCACTTAGAGTGCTTAGAACAATGCCTGGTTCTAGTCAGTGCTCAGTACACATTTCTTGTTATTACATCTTCTTACACAGGCATGTCTGTGCACTCTTCAGCTGCGCTGCCAGGGCCTTCTGTCCTCTGACCGACTCCTGCTGCTCTCATAGGTCTCAGACGTTGCTTCCTCCAGGAAGTCCTTGTTGGTTGCATCACTTGCAAATATTTTCTCCCAGTTCGTAGAGAAACTGGTTTATGGTTTCCTTTGCTGTGCAAAAGCTTGTAAGTTTGATTAGGTCCCATTTGTTTATTTTTGCTTTGATTTCTATTGCCTTGGGAGGCTGGCCTAAGAAAACATTGGTACAATTTATGTCAGAATGTTTTGCCTGTGTTTTCTTCTAGGAGTTTTACGGTGTCAGGTCTTATATTTTAAGTCTTTAAGACATTTTGAGTTTATTTTTGTGTATGGTGTGAGGGAATGTTCCAACTTAATTGATTTACATGTGGCTGACTGACCTCTTATTTTCATCAAGGAACACTTCTGTTTTCTTTTCCCCTCTTGCTTTCTCAGTCCTGGGGCTGAGAAAGGGGGGAGGGGGAAAGACCAAACAGAGAAACCCCTTCCCTCCCCTCCCCTCCCCTCCCTTCCCTTCTCTTTTCTCTGCTTTCATTTTTTAAATAAATAAATAAATTTATTTATTTATTTTTGGCTGTGTTGGATCTTTGTTGCTGTGCACGGGCTCTCTCTAGTTGCGGCAAGTGAGGGCTACTCTTCTTTGCGGTGCGTGGGCTTCCAGTTGCAGTGGCTTCTCTTGTTGCAGAGCACGGGCTCTAGGGTGCGCAGGCTTCAATAGTTGTGGCTCGCAGGCTCAGTAGTTGTGGCGCACGGGCTTAGTTGCTCCGCAGCATATGGGATCTTCCCTGACCAGGGCTCAAACCCATGTCACCCGCATTAGCAGGCGGATTCTTAACCCCTGCTCCACCAGGGAAGTCCGAAAAACATTTCTTAATGAAACAGGGCAGCTGTACAGGTGGTGGTTGGAGGGTGGAGAGCATGAATTTCTGTCACTGCGCTCCCCAGCTTCTATCCGTCTTGGTCTGTCTTTGGCCTCCACTCCTTTACTGGTCGGAAACGCCAGTTCTCACCCGCCCTCTGGCGGACAGTCTGTGGAACATGCGTTCAGTCGGGCAGCAAACCGGTTACCATGGAGAAGGAAGGCAAGCCAGGGCTTCCTTAGCACTAGTACACGTGTTTACTTGTCTGTGCCTCTGTCTTTCCATTCTTACACAATTTATCTGCGTATATAAACTGACAGATTGACTAGCCACCAGAGTTTGATTCTGGCCTTAAGTACTTTAAGTTAAACTTGTGTGATAATTCAGTTTACAATGAGTTTTTAGTGCAGTAAAAGACATGCTTTATCAGTGAGTTCAAAAACAGTGATGGGGCTTCCCTGGTGGCGCAGTGGTTGAGAGTCCGCCTGCTGATGCAGGGGACACGGGTTCGTGCCCCGGTCCAAGAAGATCCCACATGCCGCGGTGTGGCTAGGCCCGTGAGCCATGGCCGCTGAGCCTGCGTGTCTGGAGCCTGTGCTCTGCAACGGGAGAGGCCACAACAGTGAGAGGCCCGCGTACCGCAAAAACAAACAAACAAAAAAACAGTGATGGTATCTCAGATATTGCACAAGAAGTATTTAAGAGAAAAAAATAGGTTAAAATCAGTTAATGTAATCATCTCTGTTTTGAAGCAGTAAACGCAGCTTTTAAAAGTTACTTTCGGGAGGGAGACGCAAGAGGGAAGAGATATGGGAACATATGTATATGTATAACTGATTCACTTTGTGATAAAGCAGAAACTAACACATCATTGTAAAGCAATTATACTCCAATAAAGATGTTAAAAAAAAAGTTACTTTCATTGATGACAAATGTGGTCCTTTTTGTGGGACCACAGTGTAGCCTTTTCTTTGTAGTGGGGGCCAATGGGTTCTTCCTGCATATGCAGTTGCAACCAAAATGCATTTACTAAGCCCCTGCTTCTGCAGACTTCTCAACCCTGGGAAGCCAAGTTACTGACTGTGTTCTACACTTCTCAGGGGGTGGTGAGGACTGTTCCTTTGAGAATAGTAATAATAATTGTAGCTAACATGGAGCATTTCCGGGCGTGCTCTGCACTGTACTAAGTATTTATATATGTAACCTCATTTCATCCTCACAGTAATTTTGTGACTTATGGATAGTTATTATCTCCATTTGACAAAGGAGGAAACTGATGCTTATAAAGGTAAAGAAGTTGTCCAGGATCACTCAGCTGATGAGGGGTAGAGGTAGGATTTGAACGTAGGCAAAAGGACAGGCAGTCTTTAGAGCCGTACACTTACCCAGCACAAAGCTGGATGGCCCCTTGTGTACCCTTGGAAGGCCGAGGCCAGGAGACCGTTCCAGCAGAGGGCAAAGGGGGGCTTGGCAGAGGGGCCATTGGGGATGCTCTGTGAAGAGGACTGCTCTGTCCAAGTAGCCCAGGCCCTGGTACCCTGGGGTCCAGGGTAGGGGAGGTGGCTGGGAATGGACCAAGCCTGAGGCCAGGCAGCCCAGGTCTCAGCTCAGCCCCAGTTGCCTGGTCTACAGCATGTCTTGAGTGTGCTATGTATCTGACACTGTTCTGGGTACCCTGGAAATCCCAGCACCATTGCAGATGGCGTCCCTATCCACAAAGACATTAGAGTTTACATGAGAAGATAAAAGTTGACATTTGGAGGGGGTGGCAATGAATGTTTTCTAAAATGCATCACTTTTCCTGTTTCTCTGTGAATGTATGTTTTTGGGAAATTCACAAGGGCATTCACAGCATTCCCAGGTCTGTATTGTCTCCCAAGAAAGGAGTCCCTGGGGGCTGGGGGGAGAGGGAATTGCATGAAGTTGATCAAAAGATACAAACTTCCAGTTATAAGATAAATAAGTACTAGGGATGTAACGTACAACTTGATGACTACAGTTAACATTGCTGTATAGTATATGTGAAAGCTGTTAAGAAAGTAGATCCGGGCTTTCCTGGTGGCGCAGTGGTTGAGAGTCCGCCTGCCAATGCAGGGGACATGGGTTCGTGCCCCGGTCCGGGAGGATCCCACATGCCGCGGAGCCGCTGGGCCCCTGAGCCATGGCCGCTGAGCTTGCTCATCCGGAGCCTGTGCTCTGCAACGGGAGAGGCCACAACAGTGAGAGGCCCGCGTACAGCAAAAAAAAAAAAAAAGTAGATCCTACGAGTTCTCATAACAAGAAAAATCCTTTTTTTTCTTTTGTTTCTTCTTTTTTGTTTCTATTTGAGATGATGGATATTAACCACACTTATTGTGGTAATCATTTACCAATATATCTAAGTCAAATCATTATGCTGTATACCTTAAACTTACAGGGTGCTGTATGTCAATTATGTCTCAATGAAACTAGAAGAAAAGAAAAGAAACCTAAATGTCCATCGATAGATGAATGGATAAAGAAGATGTGGTAAATATATACAGTGGAATATTACATAAAATATATACAGTGGAATATATACATATAAATATATACATATAAATATATACAGTGGAATATTATATAAAAAGAAATGAAATTTGGTCATTTGTAGAGATGTGTATGGACGTAGAGTCTGTCATATAGAGTGAAGTAAGTCAGAAAGAGAAAAACTAATACCATATATTAATGCATATATGTGGAATCTAGAAAAATGGTACAGATGAATATATTTGCAGGGCAGGAATAGAAACGCAGACGTACAGAACGGACGTGTGGACACAGTGGGGGACGGGGAGGGTAGGATGAATTGGGAGGTTAGGTTTGACATAAATACTCTACCATGTGTAAAATAGACAGCTAGTGGGAACCCTGCTGTATAGCACAGGGAGCTCAACTCAGTGCTCTGTGATGACCTAGATGGGCGGGATGGGGGGGAGGGAGGTCCAAGAGGGATGGGATATATGTATACATATAGCTGATTCACTTCACTGTACAGCAGAAACTAACACAACATTGTAAAGCAATTATATTCCAATAAAAAAAGAAAAGGAAAGAAATCACTTTCCTCCTGACCTCCAACCTGGCTGTTCTCCCTCCATGTCCTTGGAGCATATGTTTCCCATCGTGTGTGTTTGTAACAGTGTACATGTTTCTGGGTCCTTCACTTTCACTGAAGTCTCAGAAGGGTTGACGGGCAGCACTGGTGGGCAGAATTATCCTCACCCCTGCCCTGGGCCCTGTCTGCTGCCAGCCGCCTGAACTGGGTGGAGATGCATCCAGCTCAGATGTGCCTGGCGAGTGGGCTGGGAGGAGGAACAGGATCTCCCGTGTTTGAGCCAAACCCATTTCAAGCCACAATTACCCGGTTTCAATTCCAGCTGTGCTTTGTCAGGTGTCATGTATCCCTCCACATTCCTCCATGTAGCCACATGGCTGCGTGGCTTGTGGGGTCAGTGGCAAAACAACAAGATGTCTGGGGCTCTGCTGCAGGTTGAAATGATGCCTGTCATCTTTGTATTGTCCTTTTGGTACCTAGGTTTAGCCTCCAAGGGGTACTGATGTCTAATGTGTACCCTCAGAAGGATGAGAGACTGTCACCCTTACCCAGAGGTGTGCTGGTAGGTGCGTACAGCCAGCTCTCCTGAAATAAAGCCCTGGCTTGCAGTGTTTGCCAGTTTCTGAGGTGTAAATACTCCTAAGCTTACCAGCGTAGCATCACTACACACAGTAGAGAAGAGATGGGCAGCAGCACACCTGTTTCCACAGATCGAGACCATAGATGGAAACAGCTTCCAGAGCAGAGTAAAATGTGTAGAATGATTAGGAAGTCATATGTTTTGAGCAGTTAGTATCTTTTTTTTTTTAAATAAATTTATTTATTTATTTATTTTTGGCTGCGTTGGGTCTTCGTTGCTGTGTGCAGGCTTTCTCTAGTTGTGGCTAGCGGGGGCTACTCTTCGTTGCAGTGTGTGGGCTTCTCATTGCAGTGGCTTCTCTTGTTGCGGAGCACAGGCTCTAGGTGCGCGGGCTTCAGTAGTTGTGGCACGTGGGCTCAGTAGTTGTGGCTCACGGGCTTAGTTGCTCTGCGGCATGTGGGATCTTCCTGGACCAGGGCTCGAACCCATGTCCCCTGCATTGGCAGGCGGATTCTTAACCGCTGCCCCACCAGGGACGTCCCGTTACCTTTGTTTTTAATATAATTTATTGTAACTTTGTATAATTTAATTTTCAGTAATGGCTGTGTTTAACAACTGGCTCACAGATTTCCTGGAAATTTAACGGTTATCTCTTGCAAGCCACTGTGAGCTGGCCTCAGCGCACCACTGCTCTCACACTGCACCTGTTTCAGAAGACATTGTTTTGGGGGTAGGAATTAGGCCAGGAGGCCCAAAGAGCCATGAGAAAAGGAGGACCCAGTAGTGACTCCCTGGGTGTGGTGGGGGCTATGCATGGGGTTCCAGGTACCTAACCCCCTGTTTGTCCAGAGCCCAGCAGCCTGGCTCACATGGCTGAGGGGTATCTGGGCCCATAGCGAAGCGTCAGGGTGGGTTTTTTGTGTTCCAGGACTCCTCCTCAGACACTTTTCACCGGTCCCTTGAACATTGCTTCATCAGAGAGGGCTTCACCGACCACCTCCCCACTTAGAGGTGATCCCCATGGTACACACTCTCAGCCCCATGACCCTGGTCCTTTTCCTTCCAGGCACTCTCCACAAGTAATCTTCTCCACATTCACATGTGAGTTTCTATGTTTGCTGCCATCTCTTCCTCTACTGGAAGCTCTAGGAGGGCCGGGCCAGTCTCACTGACCCGGAGCACCCAGCACATAGCAGGTGCTCAGTGAACACTTGTGCAGGGGAAGGGCCTGAGAGAGCAGGCTGAGAGACACGCACAAAAATGAGGAGGGAGAGGAGACAGCCATTTACCTTATTTGAGTTTCTTTTTCCAAGAAGAACAAGCCGTTGGCAGTGTACTGGGTACCCTTTGACCTTTCCAGCTACAAGGGGTGTATCTGCTGCCAAGTGACAGAGACCTGATTTTAAATGGTGTGAACAATAAGAGAAATCCATTAGCTCACTAACAAGAAGCCCCAAGGTAGGGTTGCTCCAGGTGGGTGTTTTCAGCAGCTTGACGATATTCTCAGAGACCCGGCTTCTTTCCTCTTTCTGCTCTGCCTCCTTAGGGTAGAAACTTTGCTCTCAGACCAGGCCCTCCATGGTTGCTGGGAGCTAGAGGCATCACCTGGATATAGTCATGCCCTACAGACATCAGTTCCTTCCGGTGTGGCTCTTTTTAGGAGTAAGGAAACCTCTCCCAGAGACCACATGTCCTGTCCTAACGCAGCCCTGCAAGGGGACTAGGATGACCAGAGCTTCTCAAAGTGGAGTGCCCAGACCAGCAGCACCAGCAGCACCTTGGAGCTTGTTCAAAACTGAGGGGGTGGGGCCCAGCGATCTGAGTTTTAACAAGCTCTCCTGGTGATTTGGTGCTTGGTAAGGTCAAGTTTAAGAACCACGGCTGGCCTAATTGTGACCCACCCTTCAGAGGGTGAACTCAACTGGGGCTCTGCTGAGAGGAAGTGGGGAGACTGGTGGGGCTGAGCCATCCTCAGAGACTGGAGCTGCAGATGAGACACTTTGCATCTACTGCCTTTAACCAGCACCATGAAGGAGACAAGGCTCAGAGTCCTGTGATGAGGGGCAGGGCTGCCCAGGCAAGAAGAGCCTATGACTCTGAACCCCCCAACCTTTGCCTTCTCTCCTTACCCCCAGCTACCAGAGATTCACTGACTGCTACAAGTGCTTCTACCAGTTGCAGCCTGAGATGACACGGCGCATCTATGACAAGTTTGTAACTCAGTTGCAGACATCTATCCAGGTGAGTGGCAAGAAGCCCAGCAGGTACTATTGGCTCGGGTCCTGCCTCCAGATCGTCAGCCCCCTGAAGGCAGGGACCCTGCCGTCAGCCCCTCTCTACCCTCAGTCCCTGAAACTGTCCTCTGTGCCCCCAGGCTGCAGTGGCCATCATCCGTTCCCTCCAAATGGCAGGGGTATCTTGAATGCCTCTTGTCTCATTGCCCTGTGTTGTAATTGAGTTTATAGTTGTTGTCCCACCTGACCTTGTGAGCTCAGCGAGGGCACGCCTGGGTCTACTCCTCTGTGTTTCTCCAGCACCTGGTGCAGAGCCTGGCACAGAGGAGGCATTTAGCAAATTGTTGAATTCATTGGAACTGCATACCGGAGGGGATACAGAAAAGGACAGGATTCCATTCCTGTCTTTAAGTGATCCCTCTTGGGAGTTTAACTTCCATGCTGTCACACTCCAGGATGGGCTTCGTTAAGCATCAGAATGTATGTGTGCTGTCCGCAAAGGGTGCTCAGCTGTGGGGACAACAGCAGGGATGCAGCCTTCAGAGATGATGTGCAGGAGGAGAGGCTTGCTGCAGGCTCTTTTTAAATGTATTCTATTTTATACTTTATTTTCTTAATTATAAAAGTCACATGTAGAAAAGTTGGAATGTTTGTATAAAGACAGAACTTAAATTAGCTAAAATTTTACTAAGTGCCGTTAGTAGTTCAGCATATGGAGTTGTCTGGTATTACTATAGCTCTTTCCTCTTTTCAGGAGGAAATCTCTGAAATCAAAGCGGAGGGAAACCTGGAAGCTGTCCTGAATGCGCTAGATGCGATTGTGGAAGGAAGCAAGGACTGCGAGGAGCCGGCTTGGTGAGAAGGGTGATGCCTGCCCCCCGGCATGGACAGGTGGAGAGGACCAACACCAAACAGTGACCCAGAACAGAGAGACAAATGCATAGCCCCTCTGGGGCAGGAGAGCTGGGGGCAAGCGCATGTAGTCCAGGGGGTTGAGGTGACTGGGATGAGAGAAATCTTCCCAGGGAGCTCATTTCAGGACCCATCTGGCCTGCAAGAGAGAGGGTAGAGGGAGTGGGATGAGGCACAATAGCGAGGTTTGGAGTCTTATGTCGATTAGTCTGGCCCAGGCATCTGGTTTTTATTCATTTGTTCATTCAACAAACACTTAGAAGCACTTACTATACGCCTAATACTGTTGTAGATGCCAGAGATTCAGCAGTGACTAAGACACGAAAGACCTTCTCTCCCGGGGCTGTCATTCCAGTGGGCAGCCCTGCTGCCAGGTTGTTCTGGGCAGGACGGAGAAGGAGGCCCTGGGGACAGGAGTGGAGAGTTGAGGCCACCGAGATGGCAAGTGGCCTGAGCTCCTGCCTCCTGCCTCCATTTCCTGCCTGAGTAGAATCCTAGGTCAGGAGGAGTAAAAACCTTTTTTGTGCTTTTCAATTTGCTAATGCTTTGTGACATTCATAACTTAAGAGAATTAACTTTTATAACTGAGAAGGAATTTTTAAAGAACCTACAGTGGCTTCTACCCCACTGCCCATCAGAACTGGCCTATCTCCTCACTCTGGGCACTCAGCACCCCCTAAACTCTTGCCTCCTCAGACCTGTCTTTCCTTTATCTTCTCACATTAGCCAGCCAGGGCCTCTTGGGGTCTGGGCCTGCTCTCAGGCCACCACCTTCCCCCATCTCTCCAGCTCACAGTCCCATGGTGTGGATGCACCAGCAAGGCACATGGTCACAAGGACCGAGGAAATCATCTCCAGCCCTGGAGGTTTACAGCTGGAGGGAGTGTCTGTGGATGAGGAGGAGGGCTAAGGTGTGGGTTGGTGAGAAGAGGAGAGATGGGTTCCTGGGAGCTGAAGCTAAGGGACAAGGGGTTAGCGTCCCCTCAGGAGCAGGAGCCATGCGGTTGGATCTTGGGAGTGAGAGGGACTGCAGGAGAGTCCTGGAGAGCCAGCCAGCTGGAGGCTGAAGGTGGGAATGCCACTGGCTGGGTTTGGAAGGAGAAGCCTTACCCCACACAACGACTCTCTGTCCCCACCCCTGCGCCCCCTGCGGCCCTGCAGGCGCCCTAGTGGGATCCCAGAGAAGGACCTGTGCAGCGCTGTGGTGCCCTACTTTCTGCAGCAGCGGGACGCCCTGCAGCGCCGTGTGCAGAAACAGGAGGCCGAGAACAGGCAGCTGGCAGATGCCGTCCTGGCCGGGCGCAGGCAGGTGGAGGAGCTGCAGCTGCAGGGCCAGGCCCGGCAGCAGGCCTGGCAGGTGAGTGTCCCGGCCCTGCCCTCAGGCACGTGCTCCCCTGCTGCAGCCGAGGAGAAAACGGGCCCAGGGAGGGCAAGTGACTTGCCCAGGGATGGCTCCTCCATGTCAGGATCAGGGTTAATCCTCTGTAGCCATGGTGGTTCTACTCCATGTGATCACTGCCCAGTACTTTTAAAATGTGTACAGTAGAATGACTTCTAGAGCCGTCAACATACCTAAGACATATCCTCCATGCAACAAATATGTGTCCCTTGAGGGTGAACTCAATTTCTGAAAGTGGCCCACAGTCACTTGGGGCCAAGTTGGTGAATAAGGGGGAAGAGAGTAATCAGGCTGGGTGACGCAGATAGCACATGTGGCTACAGAGTGATGAGATGGATTTTCTCGCCAGCTCAAAATGTAGTTCCAAAAGAGGGTTTCTAGTGGGGCTTGAACGGTGGCCCATTATTGGGTTCTCCTCATCATTTAGATGTCCAACTTACGTTTACCTGTGGCCACTCGACAGGTCCCTTCCTGGGGCAGACCCTCCTATTCCCGAGGGGAATAAGTCCCCAGATCCATGGCTCTCAGGTCCCCTGGCCTTCTTCCCAAGACCAGTCAGGGGCAATCTGAAGGCCCTGCCCCAGCCTCAGCAAGGCCCCAAGCCTCAGGGAGGCGGCAGCAGGAGAAAGGCTGGTGCCTTGCTCTGCTTCCTCTTATCTTCACCCCCTCAGCCTCCTCCTGTAACACACTGGCCCTGGGAGTGTGTAGTGTAGTGTAGTGTAGTGTGGTGGCCCAGGCCCTACACAGCAGACACCCAGGTGGTGTAACCGAGGCCTCAGCCTAGTGCCGTCTCCTGGGACAGGTTCCACAGTTGAGAGTTGTGTCTCGGGTACTCTCGGGGCTGCCTTGCTGAGTCCTCCGGCAGCTTTGCCATTGGCGCTTCATCACCATGAGGCCAAGGGTCACTCCCCTGTCTAGGCTTTGGCTTCCAAATTGGCCAAATAGTGATCCCCAACGCCCTGCCAGCTCTGACATTCAGTGCTTCTATTTTAAGAGGAAGAAGGAAGCCCCCTGCTCTTATAGCCACACCTCTCCCATTACAGCTACAGATGCTAACCATTGTTTGGAGTGGGTCAGCTGGATTGAGTGTTGAGTGCTGAGCCCTGTGTGGGCTCAAAGAGCCCTTTTTCACTACAATTCCCATGTCTGTAGCCCAGCTGAAAGTCCACTTAATTTAAGAAAGTTTCTCTGCTAGAAATCTCCAGTGAGGTCAGAGGATCGGGGGACACTTAAGGGGCCCTTTTTGAAAATTGGCTCTTCTCTGGGGAGGCCCAGCCTAGGTGGCCATGGCACCCAGCCTGCCATAAACAACTGCTGAGTGGGGCGGATTTCCTAATATGCCTTGCTGGGCCTGTGATATGAGTTTCAGACCCCTTCCTTATCATCCTGGGGGAAACCCAGGCCTGGAGTCAAGGACAGTAGAGGGAAAGGGTTTGGATTTTCTCATCTCCCAGTCTGTCTGTTCTCTCTCATTGATGTCAGGCTCTACACAGAGAACAGAAGGAGCTGGTGGCCGTGCTGAGGGAGCCTGAGTGAGGAGGAGAGGGCCCGGCCCAGGAGCAGAGGGCAGTCAAGGTCAAGGGCCTGTGGTCCAGGATGCTGAGCCTGAGTGAGCTGCCTCCGAGAACAGTCCCTAAGCAGTGATGAAATTTGCCGGAGAAGGAGGCCTCAGCTGTCTCCACTGCCGTTGTGCCTCTGGGGCTCCCTTGGGGTCAAAAACACACACTACCTTCAGATTCCTCACTGTTTTCTTCTAACTTTAGGATTCTTGGCCAGCTCCCGCCCTGGGAATTAGGCACCATGCTGCCTCTCCTTTAGGTTCAGGCCAACCCCCCACCCTACCCCCATCACACATATCGCCTATTCCTGAGCCCTCCCTAGGACCTGGCTTGGGGAATCTGTATTCAGTTTCCACTGATTGCCCCCTTGCTGGCCAGCCCAAGGGCCCTTGCTATGTTCTCTCCACATCCGCAAATAAACTTCCTCCACTACACTGTAATCTGTGAGGATGCTCCCTCTGCCTGGGCCTCTCCCAGTACTCTCCTGGGCCAAGATCCCACCCTGGACTCCAGAGTCCTGGCTCCAGTCGAGGCCCCAGTTGCAGGGCTCTGAGAGCCTCCAGGCTGGGGAGGGTTGGTGGGGGGTGTATCTGACCATCATGTATGGAAGGGCAGTGAAGCCCCTTGTCACAGAAACCAGGAGCCTTGGGTTCCCTGAGGCCAGGACAAGCTTCCGGGGGGTTGTCACTCTGTCCATGCGCCTGCCCTTCTCTTTGCCTTGGGTTGATTCTGAGAGGCTCTATGGTGGGCCTCCCTAGGTGTTTGTTTGCGCCTGGTGAGTGCTCAAACATGGAGCAAGTGGGCCCTCCAAATGGCTGGGGCTTTGTCCTCCGGCTTCTCACAACCCCCTCTTCCCCAGCCAGGGCCACAGGGCATCAGGAGTGACTTAGCCAAAGGCAGGGTGGGTGTTTCCTCCAGACTGGAGGGTGAAGGGAGTGGGGGTGGGTGGGGGCAGAACTTTCTTCCCTGGCAAGGGCTTCACCCTAACTCTGTAGAGAGAGGCCTGGTTGGGTCTGTCTAGGAGCAGCGGGGACACTCGGGAAGATGGCAGGGTGGTCCCTGATCATCAACCCCACCCCCCCAAGTTGAGCCTAGTGGCTCCTCTCTCCTCCTGGACACGCCTAAACATCCAGCCACCGGCCGTGGGGTGGAGGCAGCAGTGCTTCATCTGGCAGGTCTCCACCTGGTGAGTGGGTGGTGGGGGAGGACACCCTCCCTCTTCTCCAGGCTGAGCTGAGGCAGAAGTGGCTTTCAGGTCTGGGGTGGGGCTTTTCAGGCTGGATGTTCTGCCCCTCGGAGGACAGGTCCCCAGGGTTGTTGGCAGTGGGGAGGCTGTGAGGGCAGGAAAAGGATCGGGGTGGGGCGGTCAGGAGCTCAGAGGTGCGAGGGGCATGGGGAAGGGGGTTCCCACCTCAGTGCCCACCTGGCCAGTCGCAGACAGAAGGGCTGTCCTTACCTCACACCTGGCCACACCTGTGTTGGCTTTTGGCTCTTGGCCCTGTGCTGCCCCAACCCCTTCCCCCATCCCAAGGCTCAGGGCCTGAGCAGAGTCGAGCCGCCCCCATGCCAGGCCTGCTGTTGAGGTCTCTCTGGGGCAGAGGCCCTCGGGGTGAATGAGGGCATTGGCCCTCCCTCACTGAGTTTGGCTCCTGCCCACAGGGCTGACAGTGGAAATCAGCCTGTGGGAGGCTGTAGCCCAGCTTTGTGCAAATCTATTTTGGACCTCTGGGCCCCCCTTCCTCTCTAGGCTCCCCCTCCTACCCCTCCCAGTCTGCCCCGCTGGTGCTCAAACTGAGGCTGGGGCTCCGAGGGAGAGTGAGTAGGGGCTGGGAGACCTGGGGCAACCCCCTTGAGGAGGGGCTGGGGACCTTGTCTGGAGGCTGGCAGTCTTGGACCAAGTCTTGGACCTTCCTCCATCACTCCCAGGGGCCTGCCCAGGCAGCCGCAGCTCCAACCACAACATCCTTTGGGGTTTGGCCTAGGCGGTTGACCCCCAAATAGCCCTGGTAGATTCCCCCAAGACCCGCCCGCACCCTTGCCTCTGGGGCACAGCCCAGAGAGTATAAAACAGTGCTGGAGGCTGGGAGGGGCAGACCAGCTGAGTCCTGAGCAGCAGCCCTAGCACAGCCGCTGACAAACACACCATGAGACCCCTCATGTTCCTCGCCCTACTGGCCCTGGCCACACTCTGCCTCGCTGGCTGGGCAGGTGAGTGCCCCTACCCCTGCCCCAGCCCGCGGGAGCTGTGAGGGGAAAGCACCATGGCCTCACCTCTCCTCACCCCTTCCACTGGCAGTCCCTATTGGCAGTCTAACCACCTTTCTGTGGGCTCAGTCCATTTGCCCCCACTGCTGTCCTTGTGGAGGGAGAGGAGGGGAGAGGGGAGGAGAGGGAGAGCCCTAGGGATGAGCAGGGGTGAACTGGGCTCCTTTTTCTTGCAGATGCAAAGCCCAGAGATGAGGAGTCTGGCAAAGGTGCAGGTATGAGGCAGGGCCTGATGGGAAGCTGTGCCCTGTATCACTCAATGGTGCTGCCCACTGCCAGCACCCCTGTCTCACCCTGGTCCCCTCAGTCCCATTCTCCCCTCCTGCCCCGTCCCATCTGGCTCTCAGGAAGGCCAGCCTACTCCCCACCTTGTCCACCCAAACTCGGAGTCACCTGACCCCTGACCCTCTGCTCCACAGCCTTTGTGTCCAAGCAGGAGGGCAGCGAGGTGGTGAAGAGACTCAGGCGCTACCTGGATCATGGGCTGGGGTGAGAGAAAAGGAGGTGCTGGGCCAGGGCCCTGCATCTCCAGGATGGGCTGGGAGGAGCGGCCGCTGTGGGAGGACTCTGGAGCCCCAAGCGCAGTGGGAGGAGGGGCGGGCATTTTGCATGGAGGCTGATGCCAGTGTGTTGGGCTCTCAGAGCCCCAGCCCCCTACCCAGATCCGCTGGAGCCCAGGAGGGAGGTGTGTGAGCTCAACCCCGCCTGTGACGAGCTGGCTGACCACATTGGCTTCCAGGAGGCCTATCGGCGCTTATACGGCACAGCCTAGAGCTCTCAGCCCTGACGGCCTGGCTGGCAGCCCCCAGCTCTGCCTCCTCTCCGGGACCCCTCCCCCTCCCCTCTCCCTGACCTCCCTGCCCGGCAAGTGTGAGATCCCAGCAGCTGGGAACATCATCCCAGCTGCTCCAGAATAAACTCCGGAAGAGGAACTGGTGGGGCTGTGATTCTTTGTCCATCTATGGAGTGTGAGGAGGAGGTATTGGGAGGATGGGGAGTGGAGAGGAGGTTTTACCTTTTTCAGTCCCAGAAAGTGCTTCCCAAAATCTGTTGTTGAGTTATTTATTTATCCCTGCCTCAGTCCAGAAGCATTGAAGGTGGCTTCCTAAAGTCTAAATAGGGTTCTCCTCTCTAGCCCAGCACCCTCCCCCACCTCAACCCACTGCCCCATCCGTGACACACCCAAATAGACCAGATCCCAAAGGCCTGGACGCCTGGAGTACACGGCTGTGACCAGGACAGACAGCCTCATCGCCATAGGCAAAGAGCTTCCGGTAGATGGTACTGCCTGGTTTGGGGGTGGGGGCAGTAGCGGGCCTCCTGGCCTGGTTAATAAGCATTCAGGATGGGCCTGGGTTAGTCATGTTAGTTCTTGCCTGGGCTGAGCAGAAACTCCAGGAGCACCAGAGATGGGACCAGATGAAAGGGCCCAACACCTCCCCATCCCAGCCTTCGATGGCAGGTGGGGCAGCTCCAGCCTGGACACACGCACCTCCCCTCTCAGACCCTCAGCACTTCCCCCAGCCCCATCAAGAGCACCCTCCTGACCCTCCTACTCTCTACCAGCCTCCCAGCCCCTCTCCTCTCCTCTGCCTTCTGATCTCCACACTCTCTCCTCAGCCACTCCTCTTGGTTCCAGGCTCAGAAGTGCCCCCGTCTTAGCAGGCCTGGGTCTGGGCTCCTCCCCAGCACGGGGTGGGGGGGGCGGTGCGCCTGGCCTCTGCTTCCCTCCAGGGCAGGCTCAGAGCTGGGGCCTCACTGTAGTTTGGCCTTTGTATTCCTCTCCAGCGGGCCACCCTGCAGCAGGGGGCACGTACTGGGAGCCCGAAATAGGGAAGCTGTGAAAGCAGCAATGATGAGCAGGTTCCCGGCCACTGCCAAGCCCAGTGTGGCCACTGTGCCCGCCAGGCCCAGCGGCGGTTCCTGCATGGCCAGCCAGGCTCGGCGAGATCCCATATCAGCCAGCACCGCCTCCAGCTGGAAGTGTGTGCCCAGCACTGCACAGATGTGGAATAGCTGGTGGCTGTGGCCTGTGGGGAGGATGGGCAGGTAAGGGCACATACCCCATCCCCAGGGCTGCCCCAACTCATCCTGTGACCCATGGTGAGCACCACATCCTCTGGGCCTGCTACTCCCCTAAAACTGGGAATAAGAAACCCAATTCCCAGAGTTATTGGCAAGAGTGAGTGAGCTGCTGTGCACAGAGCCCCTGGCCTACAGGCTGCTGGTTTTGTTGTTATCTGAGGACTGGGGCTGGGCCTGGACCCTGAGGGCCCTGCCAGGAATACTCTCCTTTACTCAGTTCACTCTGTGCTCTGGGGAGCTGTCTCCCCATCCCCTCCTGGGCCAGGCCAGGTCTGCTCTCACCGATGTAATCAAAGCGTCCTGGTGCTAGCCGCTCAGGCAGGTGGGAGGCAAAGAGGAAGCCAGTGAGCAACGCGCAGAAGAGGTGGTAGCCGTGGCTGGTGCTCAGTGCCTCCTGCCCACAGCTGTGGCCCCTGCCCCAGCACAGTCCGAGCTGGCAAAGGAAAAGCAAGGTTGACGGGGAGGGGCTTTGGGGGTGTCTGGGGTCTGGTGAGGATGAGGAGGGGGAGGGCACAGCTGGACTGGGTGCTGGGCTAGGAGGGTGGGCAGCAGGGCTGAGTCAGGGATCGAGGGGGCAGGGCTGGGGGTGGGCACTGTGAGGGTCAGGACAGGAAAGCAGGAGCCTTACCCGATAGAAGAGCGGGAGGTTGTCGAACAGAAAGGGATAGGTGAAGGCAGCCGTGCGGAGGATCTTACTGAGCGCAGGGCTTTCTAGCTCGGGGAACCTGGGAGGCGGGAGTGAAAGGCTGGTCACCATCCTTATGCTGGGGTGGGGGTCAGAGGAGGGCAGGGGACCTTTGGCCAAGATGGAATGTCAGTGTAGCTTAGTGGCTATGAAAGCCCTTAGGCCACATGACTTCTCTGTGAGTGACGACAGCTGTTAGACGGGGATAGACACCTGCCTCTTAGGTGGCTGTGAGAGTTAGAGACAGCGCAGGGATGGTGCTGGTGCACAGGGTCTGGGCACAGGAAGTCCTCAGTAAACGGTCCCATTGTTACCAATGTTGTTCAAGAGCAGTGAAACGCAGGCACACCCCAGTGGTCCTGGGTGTCCAGGTGTTTGTGGGTGCTCTGTCCTGTCCCTCCGCCTTCCCCTTCACCACTGGCCGAGAACCCACCGGGAGTAGCAGGAGAGGCCGGTGCACAGGAAAGAATTGAGTGCGGCGGCGGGTACAAATAGCTGGTGCAGGCGGCTGTGCAGCCAGGAGGCCGGCATGGAGTAGGCGGCATAGGGGAAGGCGCAGCCTGGCGGGGCGGGGGAGGGGAGCTGAGGCCCCGCCCCGAAGACCCCCGCGCCACACCCCCGCCCCGCCCCGGAACGCCCCCGCCCCCCTGCCCACCGCCCCAGCCTCTGCCGCGGGGCTCACCCAGGCTGTAGAGGCTGAGCGCGCCGTAGTCCAGGAAGTAGCAGATGTGACGCGCGCGGGGTGACATGGAGCTGAAGGTGTGCGCGCAGCACGACGCAAACGGGTAGAGGCAGGCGGGCAGCAGGAAGACGAGCAGCGGCCAGTGGTAGGGCTCCGACCGGAAGCCCTGGCCTCCCGCCAGCGCCAGGAGGCGCCACAGGAAGTACCTGCGGCAGGCACGTGCTCAGGCCACCGGACCCCCAGCGACTCCCAGTGCAGCCCGCGGGCCCGGACGGTCCCGGTCCGCCTGAGTACCCCCTTGAGCTCGAGGCCCAAGCCTGGGACAGAGCCTCCCTCACCAGGTGGGCAGGAAGTGAGTCCAGATGTTGACGGTCTCGTTGGTCATCTGGAAGGAGCTGAGGACACAGTCCAAGGCCGAGCTGGTGGGGCGGCGGTAGCCAGACATGATACCATCTTCCCAGAACACCTGGGGTTGTGGGGGGCAGGGGAGGAGAGGAGTCACTGTGTCCCACCCTTTCTCTCCAAGGGACTCCACTGTGTCCCACCCTTTCTCTGGAAGCAGGGTGGAAGGGAATGGGCTGGAGATCACAATGGCCCCAAAGTCAAACTAAATCCAACCCCATCTCACCACAGTTTCCAGTACCCAGAGAGCAGGTGAGAAACAGAAGAGGCAGAGTAAGGGGACAAGATAGGATGGACACAGGGTGCTCTGAGGAAGCCGACTCTGGATAAAAGAGTGTTCTGGGCTCTAGGGAGCAGGTCACAAGCCTGTTCCTTAGAGAGCAGAAGAGTCCCACACTGAAACGGCAGGGATAAGAGCCTAGAGCAGGGACTTCTGCACTTGCAAAAAGAGAAGAAACTTTGCCCCAGCCAGTCCCCTGAGAAGTAGGAGTTGGTGAATCCCTCACCCTGGGGACCTGGTGGACGCGAAGGAGTTGGGGCAGCTTGAGACTGAGCATGGTGGCCCGGCACCTCCACGTTGACCTAGAGACAAAGGGCGGGGGGGGGGGGAATTAGGTATCTGCCCCCATCCACAGGTCCCTTTTCGCCCAGGTCCAGGCTGAACCTGGCTGGTCACTGAGTCCCAGGGTAGGCTGTGTACACGGGCATGCATGCGGGTAGTAGCTGGCCACCAAGCTGCTTCCTTCAGGCCAGGGGAGGCCCAGCTTCCCCAGTGGTCATAACCCCAACCCCTCCCCAGCCTAGCCTGGGGACTATTTAGTTCCCCCATTGAGAGGGGCTGGTCAGCCTCGACTCAGCAAGGAGCGGAGGGTCCTCCTCAGCCAGAAGGCTGCCTCAGTAACCCTGGACCCTGGAGCCAGGTCCCCAACCCCCGGTTTTTGTCTCAGAAGAACCCTGACTTACGGAGGACAGCACAGAGAGAGCCTAAGTACACACCACCACCGCCATCGCCAGCACCAGAAAGCCCCTTGGCTCACAGTGCCTGGGCTGAGCACAGAAAACTTAGGGTGCTCAGGGAGAATTCTTGGAGAGGCCAGATGCCTACCGGTGGAACAAGGAATTAGGAGGATGCCTGGCTCTTCTCTGAAGACTACACTTGTGCCCCGGGGGGGCATTTGGGGTCCCTGCCCCACCTGAGCCCCGGCCCCTCAGCCTCAGACCTGTGTGCTGCCTCCGGGTGGCCGCAGCTTTGCTGCCCGCCTGCCCGCCTCTCAGGCCGCCTCTCCCAGGCACATTCCTTGGCACAAGTGGATGGGCTGGGCCACCAGGGCGGGTGGAGCTGCCCCAGGAGGAGGGAGAACAGGACACTCCTCCCACCTCTCCAGGCCAAAACTTTCCAGCCCCGCCCCGTGCCTCTTCCTGTCATCGCTTTGCCTACTCTCTGTGTGCATGTTTGCTCCGCACACACTCTGGGCCCTCACACCGCCAGCCTGAACCCCAAGCCTCCGTTCCTGCCTTTCAACATTTTGGGGGCCCTCTGCCCTTGAGCTGGGTGCTGGGGACCCTGCTGGGCACAAGGCCGACCTGGTCCCTAGTCCCTGCACCCTGGCTGAGATTTGATAGATGACCCTGGGAATTCCCTGGCGGTCCAGTGGTTAGGACTCTGTGCTTTCACTGCCGAGGGCCTGGGTTTGATCCCGGGTCGGGGAGCTAAGATCCCGCTACCACAAGCCTCGGGGCGCAGCCAAAAAACAAAAAGAAACTAAGATGACCCCTCCCGGAAGTGGGATGGGGGTATTCTGACCTATCCTGAGTGCGGCCCAAGCTGCCTGGGGGAAGGGTGGACCAGGAAGATGCTGGCGTCTAGCTCCCCTCAGGGTCCCTTCCCTCAGCACTGGGGTTCAGAGGTCTCTGAAGTAGAGTTTGCGCTGTAGCCATGGAAATGGGGGAGGGGCCGGCCGGAGCAGGCGAGCGGCCTCTAGTTCCCCAGAACGGGCGTCTTGGCCCCAGGTGAGCTTCCTTACCCAGAGTTTGATGGGCGCTCCTAAGCTGGTGGGTCGGCAGGCCCCGGGCTCCACGGGTGGAGTCCCTGGCTCTTGCCAGCCGGGCCAATGGGAGGGAGAAGAGAGTGGCGGGCAGGCGGGCCAGGCCTGGGCGGGGAGTGGGAGACAAAGGGGAGCCAGAGAACAATCCCAGCCTTGTCCAGCCTCCAGAGAGCAGTGCGGGGTGGCCCAGCCCCATTAGCAGGCAGCTCACTCGGGCTCCAGCGCACAGCCAACCCCTACAGCTTGACCCCACCCCACTGAGAGCGGACTGGCCGGAAGAGGCCAGGGCCCTAGCCAGGATGCAGCCAGGGTGGTGCAGAGCGCCCCCCTCAGACCAGGCTGCCCCACGGCTCCAGGGTTCCAGGCTCTCCCAGGAGCTGAGAGTGGCTCTCTGCCTCAAGCTGGGCAGAGGCATCCAAACCCTGAATATGAATTCTCCGAAACCTCTTCTCACTGTGCTTCGCTGCCTCTCAGCGCCTGGTGCTGGGCAGAATCCAGAGCAAATGCATTTGGTAAAATGTTGGTTCAACCTCGAGGGGTTCACCAAGCTTCTCCACTCCCCAGACGCACTTGAGGTGTCAGTCCTTGCGGAGGGATGGGGTTGAAGACTCAGAGGCTGGTTTCAAGGTTCACCCTCACCTCTCCATTGAGGAAGTTTCTCCCTGATTCAGAGGACCCAGCTGAAAACCGCAAACCACCCCCAGGGAGCAATGTAGCCTTCAAAATAGTTGACCCTTGAACATAGGTTTGAACTGCGTTTATATGCAGCTTTCTTTCACTAAATATGTACTCAGTACTACACGGTCCCCAGTTGGTTGAATCATGGATGTGGAACTGCAGATACAGAGGGCAGACTGTAAAATCAAGTGCAGATTTTTGCTTGCATAGGGGTCAGCGCCCTAAAACCTCATATTGCTCAGGATCATCTGTATATTGTTTTCACCTATCACCCTTGTGAAGGCAGCAGCTCAGTTCAATGAACTTCACATCTATCAAAACCATCTCTGGAGTTTGTGCTCCAACTGCTGGTTACTTGCTTCAACTGGGCCACCTCAAAGAAACCTTTCCAAACTGCCATTTCAGTACGTAATCTCCCATGTCCCAATAAAATTGTACAGAAAGGCACCAGGAGACAAGGAGTGGACTTCTGGGGGTCTTTATTAAGTGATGCTTTAGTCTCAGCCTCTGCCAGGGACTGGAAGTGGGGGTGATCCCACTCCCCCCAGGTTGTCCCAGACTTGCTGTCTTAGAGGAAGGAGGCAGGCAGCCAGTTCTCCTCCGAGAACAGTCTGGGAAGCTAGGCTAGTGCTGGGGCGGGGAACAGCAGAGCTGAGATCCCCGACCCTCAACCCCCAGCCCGAGCTGTATGTGCAGCCCGAGCGGGAGGGGCCGAGGCAATCCTGGCCAAAGCCTCCCACACTCAGCCCCACTCTTGCTGCTCCACTCACTGCCCTGAGCTATTCGTGATCTCTGCTCTCACATTCACCTCAACACTCCAGAAGCTAGCCCCATGCTCAGCTCCTCCAGGCCTTTAGTCCCGGGGAAGGACAAAAGTAGGGAAGCCCATCAGGTCAGAGGGTCCCTGGGCGGGCAGCTTCAAGGGGCCTCTCCTTTCTGCTGTCCATCCGAACACAGGCCCCTCCCTAGATAGTAAGGGGGGTTGTGGCCTCAAACTTCACCCCTCTCTCCTCTTACTGGCATCCCACTCTGTCCCAGCACAGCAGCCCAGAGCACAAAGCGCAGTGACCATGGGGCTGGCGGGCACAGAAGCCCTCATTGGCATATAGGCCAGACTGCCTGCAGCCGTTGTGGGCCTGCTCCCTGCCCTGGAAGCTAGACGAAGGGAGACAGAAAACAGAAGTGGGGCAATGGGTGTGCATCCCCTGCAGCAGGAGGAGGGGATCTAAGCCCTGCCCTGCTACTGGTGCAGGCAGCTCCAGGCCCCTCTTCCTTAAGAGTCCCCAAGGCTCCAGAGCTGCCCAGCCCCTGCAAAGGGAGATGAGAGGGGGATGGGTGGTCCTCAAGGAGAGGAAGGGTCTGCAGAGAACCACCCAGACACCTGGTGTTACCCAACTCTACCCCCAGGCCCAGAGGGCCCAAACTCCTGGCACCAACCACCCTGCGTCTTGGGTGAGGAAGAAGGGCCCCTTCTGCTGTCCCTTCCCCTCAGAGGTCCAGGAACCACTCCAACGAAACGCAGACACCCGTGCCTGCCACCTGCCCCTGGGGAAAGCAGGGGAGCTGAGGCAGGAAGGCTGGCTAGGGGCCCACAGGCCTCTCCTGCTCCAAGCACTTTCCTTGCTTTCCTGACGTCGTCTTGGCAACAGGGGGACCCCGCCCTCCCAGCTGGCTCCTGGGCCCTCCCTGCAGCCTGTGTGCAGCTGGGCTTCCTTCCTGTGTGCGTGCGTGAGTCTGCGTGTGGTGGGGTGACTACAGGTGGTGGTCCTGGCTGCCAGGGAGGGCAGGAGAGATCTGGAGTCAGCCCCGCTGCAGGGCCTGGGGGTCGGTCTCAACCAATCTCCTTCCACTGCTTGTAGAAGTCCAGAACATTCTTGATGTCCACACTGGCATGTGCAGCGGCCTGCAAGGCTGCCTGTAGAATTGGGGGGAGGACAAATGGAGGAGGGCCTGACCTCCCAAACTCTGGGACAAGTCGTTGAGGGGCTGGGGAAGGGGTGATGGAAGAGGAAAAGGGCAGCTGTCTGGTCTGAGGGAGTCGACACCGGTACCTCTTCCCCATTCCACACTGCCAAACATCACCCCATGACCCACCTGCATAGGGCCTGAGAGCGTGCTGGGGTTGTCCAGTGGAAGGCCTGTGATGATGGTCACCATGCCACTCGGGTCCTCCTCACCTGCCCCCTGGGCCAGAGTCAGCTGTTTGCAGCTGTCCAGGATCTTATAGAGCGTCCTGGTGGGAGCAGGGGGAAGGCGGGCCAAGCCCCAGCATTAGCACAGCCTGAACACCAGATCTCCAAGGCACAGGGGAAGCTGGGGGTGAGGAGGGCACCAGGAGAGAGCGAGAGAAACCAGGCAGCCCAGAGGAGAGGGTCCTGGAAGCTGGCCCCAGAGGACATGCTACAGGGACTGGGCAAAGGTTCAATGAGTGAGGAAGCTGAGCCCAAGGATCTCAGGGCCACGGGGGCTCAGATGCTGGAGCAACTTCTCACTCCATCTAAGGTGAGACCTGCAGGAGGCCTCTGGCAGAATAAGCCTGGCCCCGCGCTGGTCCTGCTGCCTGTTACGGAATTCTCCGGCCCCGTCCCTCTGTCCTGGGGAGTGCCCACAGACGAGCAAGGTAGGCAGCCTATCTGAGGTTCTAGGGGTGGGGGCTGAAATTTTACCAGGCATCTGCATCCTGCCTCTTCAGCTTATGCCGCTCAAGGCTCTTCCCCACCTCTTTCTGGCAGCGAATGTACCTGCAAAGGAGACGAGAGAGTGTAGGTTGGGGGCAGGGGAGAGGGAGGGCACCTCATACAAAGCAGCCCATTGTGGCGCAGCGGACCCAGTTTTATCGGGGGGGGGGGCGCGTCTCCCACATCACAGGTCTGTTTGGAGTCGTTCTGAAGGGGCCTCCTGGCTGCTGAGCCCAGCTTGCCTCTCCTCCTGATAACATCAATTCTCTGGTTCCTCCCTGGGGAGGAGCTGGGAGGGGAGAAGCAGCCGATGCTTTTCAAGTCAGTGCTTCTGGAGACAAGGTCCAAACAAGCAGGCTTTGTGCAGCTTTCTGACCAGGCAAGGGCAAATGCAGAGGAGGGGTGGGCCAGCCAGCAGAGAGCAGGGAGCTTTCTCCCTATTCCCTACACCCAGTGTCTAGTCCTTTTCTGGCCCCAAAGGCCAGAAGGACGGGCCTGTGCTGGGCTGAGCACCTATACACTGCCATCTGTCCCCCCAGCCCCATGGGAAGCCCCTGGGCAGCCCCGATGAAGGCACTCCCACCTTGGTCAACCTGATCACCTAAAGCAGGAGAACCTCCTGCAAAGGAGTCCATAGGTTGGAGATGGGGGCTTGTTCCCCTCTGCCCGGTCACAGTGATCTCATGTTTGCCCCAGAGGTAGATGGACAGCAGGTCACTGTTCCCCAACAGGGCTCCTAGCTCCTCCAATCGCTGTCTATTTCAGCACCTAAGACCCTGACTTCTAATTATGTCTTCGGCCTCCCTCCCCAGGCAGTGAGCCAACTGTGACCAGGGTCCACGTGTCTTACACGAGGAACACACGCATTTGTTGTCTGTGCTCAGCAGAGGTCCAGCCAGGCCTGCACTCACCTGTTCCCTTTTTTAAACTCTGCCTCCAGGTATCGGATCCCATCCCGGGCCCCGGGGTGTTCCTTCTTCAGCAAATCCAGGCCATCGATCACTGGCGGGCAAGATGGGGGGTGGGGGAACGACAAAACAGATGAGCTCAGGCTGTCGTGACACGGGGCTCTGCAGAAGCATCCGCACTCACTCCAGGACGCACTGCAGGAAAAGGGGCCGTAGCTCCTACAGGAATCCTGAAGCTCTTCCAGACACTGACCTTCTGCCAACAATGTATGTTGGCAACTTACCAACTGCTTTCACTTAGATTTTCTCATCTGTTTCTCCCAACCATCTTGTGAGTCAGGGTTTAACAGGGATTGCCATGCCCACTTCGCAGATGAAATGACTGAAGTTCAGAGAGGCAGCAGGACTTGACCAAGGCCACTGTGTGTAAACTGGGCCCCAAGTAAGGGTCTCTCAATCCCAAGCCAGATTCTCTTTTAGCCACACTCTCTGCTCCCACCTCTCCAATATAGTTACCTGTCCTTGGGATGATGACAATGAAGCGGCCACTGGTGGCCAGCTGGCGGATGACAGGGAGGTGGTGGCAAAGGGCTTGGGTGTCGGGGACGAGGTAGGGAGACATTGCTGACTGGGCCTTGGGCTGCTGCAGGCTCCCTTCCAGCTGAGAGACCTCGAGCTGTTGAGAGAAGGCAGAGTGGGTGGAGCTGCATGCAGCCTGGGCAGGGGAAGAATGGTACTCAAGGTGGCTCTTATGGGGCTCCTCCTGCTGCCAATGGGAAGAAGGGACCCCTTCGACGAATGGCCTCATAGGAAAAGTAGACAGAAACAAGTGGTAAAGGAAAGAGGAAGAGAAAGAGAAAGAAAAGAGACAGAAGTGAAGGCAGAAGGGAGCACAAAAGCTCAGTGACAAGTCAGCAGTTGGAAGGCAGTCTAGGAGGCTGGGAGGGTAGCCAGGGCAAGGTGGAGAGCCACAGCAGGCAGAACAGGGGCTGAAGCTGGAGGGTTGAGGACGTGCCAGGGGGCTTCAGGCAATAACCAGATCAAGAGCAGAAGGAGTATGGGGCCCCAACTTCTTACCTGAAGCCGTAGCTGGGCCATGTCTCTCATTAGCCTGTTCCGCCGAGCTTCCTCCTGTGCCTACAAGGGGAAAATACCGGGTGCTAAGCTTGGGACAAGAAGCTGGGGGAATGAATATTCCTTTCTCCAGTGATCAAGAAGACCAAAAGGGATTCCTGGGGTCTGAAATAGGTACGGCCTCATATAAAGTCAGCTCTCTATCACTCCTGCTAAGCGAGGGGAAGGGAGGCGTGGGAGAAAAAATATCCCTCCTGTGTAATCTGAACACATTTCATTAGCAGCCCACAGAAGCTCACGCCTCCCAGGGAGAGAGGGAGGGGATGGCACCTGTCTGTGTCTCAGGGTTCCACCTCTGCTCCTCTCAATCTGTCCTCCCTCCCAGGGGATACCATCCATGCACCCCTTCGCTTTCTATCATCATCCACTTGCCAACTTCTTCCCAAAGCTGCAGCTTCAGCCCAGACCTGACCACTCGTGAGTTCCACACGTACATACCCAAATGCCTGCTTCTCAGAACCTGCTTCTCATCCTCTAGTGCACCCCAGCTTGCTAAGTAAACCCCCACCTGCCAAGTCAGAAAGCTAGCTAGCTTTGACTTTTCCCTCTCTTTCAGCCCCAGAAGCTATCAGCCTCCCAGTCCTGTCAACTGTACCTCCTAAAAAATCATTCACATCCCTCTGCATCCCTCCATCTTCAACACGCAACCCCGGTCTAAGCCAGTACCTCCCACCTTGACTATTATAACCACCTTCTTTTTGGTCTCTGCCTCCAGCCCAACTCATTTTCTCTGCCTGCAACCAAGGCGATCTTTCAAAAACCATCTGCTGTCCACCATGGCCCTGACTAAAAGTCCTGTGATGGTTTTCCTCTGTCTTCTAGATGAAGTCCAAATTCCTTAGTACGGTCTAAAGATGGGGACTTATTCTAAAAGACATGGGGAGCCACTGAAAGCTCTTTGACGAGCACACTGGCATCATCAGAGTGATGCTTTAAAATATTAGTCTGGAATGCACACTCTCGTCCTAATCATAGGAAGACACCAGACAAGGCCAAGTGAGGGGCGTCCACAAAACAACTGAACGCTACTCCTCAGAACTGCCAAGACTATAGAAGACAAGGGAAGGGACTTCCCTGGTGACGCGCTGGTTAAGACTCTGGGCTCCCAATGCAGGGGGCACGGGTTCGATCCCTGGTCAGGGAACTAGATCCCACACGCATCCCACAACTAAGGAGCTCGCCTGACTCAACTAAGATCCGGTGCAACCAAATAAATAAATAAATATTAAAAAAAAAAAAAAAAGACATGGAAAGACTGAGGAGACATTAAAACAATCAAATGTAATGTGGGATTCTGGAAAAGAAAATAGACATTTACAGGAAAACTAGTGAAATCTGAATAAAGTCTGTAGTTAACAGGATTGTACCAATCCTAACTTCTTAGTTTTGATAATTATACTATGGTTATGAAGTGTCCACCTCTTACCCGCCTGTGGAGTGTCCCCTTCGAGAAACTCTGGTAGAGAAAGCAAAGAAGGGAGGCAGAAGACCAGACCCATCGGGAAAGAGGGGTCCCTAAACCAGGCAGACACTAGAGCCCAGAGAGTAGGAGCAGCGCCCCGCCTGGCTTGCAGAGAAGCTAAGCTCCCACAGCAGCTTAGAACAAGGACAAGAGCCTGGTCTTTCCAATTCCAGAGCCCTGGCTCTGCCACTGATACCTCCTCCTTTGTCATTCTGAGCTTCCTTGTCTATAAAATGAGGCTGCAAGCACCCACCTCACAGGGCTGTTACAGAGTTAAATGAGATGTCACATGCAAAGCAGCTTTGCACATGGAAAACTCTCGATAAATGATGGGAGATGGCAATATGACAAGGACCACGCTGCTGCCGCCAGGGGATAAACCCCTTGGGGTGGAAACGTGACTCAGGCAGAGCAGGAGGCAGTCCCAGCAGGCAGTGTGGCCTGAGTCCACCGTGGCCTGTGGTGTCTAGCACCACACCAGAGGGGCTTTCAAGTATTCCGTGCCCCCAGGAGGAGTCTTCGGGAGGTTTAGGCCAGAGGAAATGCCTGCAAACTCTAACATTTTTTGAAGCTGTGTGACTTCCCCATAATTATTTTTGTAACCCCCTGTGTTTTCCCCTATGCAACAGCAATGAAAGCCTTAACACAAAAGGTTAGTTTTTAACAAAACGTGCTTGCTTTTAAGGCAGCAAGGAGAGGGGTTTCTGGGGAGACTGTGCCCCTTCCCATCCGCAGGAAGGGGGTACTCAGAGGTCGGGGAGCCTGGGGCTGGGGAAAGGAAGAACATGGGGGAGGAGACTGGCTTGAGATGAAGAAGAACCCCTGGGCTTGCCAAGACACGTGGGCCGTGCTTCCCGCGCCAGACACCACCCCCCCAAATGTACTGGTGCCACTTAGCTTGGGGAGGACAACACGCCCAGGGTTGTGCAGGCCCCACTGAAGAACCCACAGTGTTGCTCACAAAGTATTAGCCTCACAAGAGAAAGGCCTGTCTTGTTTGCTGCTGTAACCCTCATGCCTAGGATACTGATGGGTCTGGCATAGAGCAGATTCTCAGTAAATATTTGTGGAATGAATGACTGACTGGAAAAGAGGTAACACAGGCCACCTCCTACTCTTTGAGGCTTCTGTGGGATGGAAGGGTCCTGCATGGTGTCTGATGCCGGGATCCCTCCATTCCTCAGTCTTCATCCCTCGAAAAGGAAAGGGAAAGGAGCATTTTGCTGAGCACACATACTCCACAGCACACGCTCCATAATGGAAAGTGCAAAGTGCCTGCCATTCTCTATCATTGCACAGTCACAGCAACCCCATAAAGCTGATTCAACTATTCCTGTGTAACCGATGAGGAAACAGACTTAGCAAGGTTAAGTGGCTTGCTCAATTCAGACTAGGAGGTGACAGAGATGGCCCTCAATCCCCAGTGAGTCTACATACAGGCCGGTGCCAGGCTGCCTCTGCTCAAAGCAACTCTCACTCCCTATCAGCCCTCAGTTCCCTCCCCAGGCTCAGTCTCCCCGGCCCCAACGACCAGGTTCTTCAGTCGAGGGCCACCAGTGTGTCTAAGCCTCTGACCCTGGCTTTCTCAGTGAGCCCACGGGAGCAGAGCAGACAGGGAGGGGAGGCCTGACTCACCATGCGGAACTGGGCCTGGGCCTGCTGCAGCAGGCTCTCCTGCTCAGACTGGGCGATGCTGACGAAGATGCCGACCTCTGGGTTGAACTGCAGGATGCTGCCTTGCAGGCGGGCAACGAAGTGGCCAAAGCTGCGGATGCAGCAGATGCGCACGACCGTCTGTGAGGAGACATGGGAGGCGGCCCGGCTGAGCAGGGCCCTCCAGGCCCACTGGCCCCCGCTCCTCCCCTCCGCCGTCCCTGCCAGCCCAACCAACTCAGCAACACGGGCTCCCTCGTAAGGCCTGTGGTCTGTGGGGTGGAAAAGAGGAGTGCCGAGGCCCAGGGCCTCTAGCTAACGGAAAAGGAGTGGGCAAGTAGGGCGAGGAGACTCCCAGAAGGACTAGAGAAGCAGGACTCAGGGCTGAGAAGAAAGAGACAAGGGCATGGGCTGGGAGTGATGAGACCTGGGTTCTTATGCCATCTTTCTCTGGGTCTCAGATCCTAACGTGTAAAATGAAAGGACAAACTAGATCACCATTTCCAACTTATGTTTTTGGTCAGCAAAACCCTTCTTTCCCCATCAAACAAAAATCTTATCTAGAATGCTAAAATATAAAACAGACTATCAAGCCAAGCTGGAGAAGGAGGAACCACAACGCGGGGGTGGGGGTGGGGGTGGGGTGTGTGTGTGTTGGGGACAGGGGCTGGGACGCCTGTCCACTTGGCTTCCCTTTGCTGCCCCAAGACGGCCCATGTGGTGACACAGATTCAAGGGTGAAAGTCACTGGGCTAAATGGGTAGCACATTCCCTTCCAGCTCCAACTTTCTGTTTGCTGGTCAGCTTAGAGGAGGCTGGGCTCAGAAAAGAAAAGAGACCAACAGAGATTTCAAAGCCCTAATAATTTACTTGTTTTGTCCTCTCCAAAAAGTGGAGAAAGGGGAAGGAGGCTTGTTCTACAAAGGGAGACACTACCAACAGCAAGCCTGTGGAAGGACATCCTGCCAAGGAGGAAAGGAAGTCCAAATGGTTCACCGAGTGAAAAAGGACTCACAGCTGCAGCCCCAGGGACATGCTCCCTGTCTGGATGGAAGGGGTGCCTGCCCGTCCCCTCCAGCCCTGAGCCCCTGCTTTGCTACTGAGTCTGATGAACAACAGAGCTTGTGGCGTGAGAAATGATATCCTCACCTCCTCTGAGGTGCTGAGCAAGAGCCGATCCGTGTCAAAGTTAAAGCGTCTGTGGGCAGCCCGGAGGGGAGGCAGGTTGCGAAGTGCCATGTCCTCTGGGAGCAGCAAGCTAGACGGGAGGTCAGGCAGTTCACAACCTTCAAGAAGATCCTGGACCTCAGGACACAGGACCAGGCCTGGGGAGAAAGAGGACACATGAGACCACCTGCCCTATGGGAGCCCCCAGTCAGAGGGACACAGCCCTTCCTCAGAGGCTGTGAGACAGGACATACTCCTCGGACACAAAATGGGGAGAGATGGGGGGGGAGGAAAGGAGAGATGGGTACACAGGGCCGTCAGGCAGAGCTTTAGGAGACCAGAGCTGGGAGGGTTAGAGCACCGCTCAGACTGGGATGGCCCCCTGACAGAGGGACAATTACACTAGGATGGATGTGAGAGGAGGAGCTCTGGAAGAAGGAATGGACTGCCCTTGGGTGAGTCCAGAGGTAGGAGAAGGTGATTTCCAGCTGGAAGGTGGCAGGAGGGGATGACCCAGACAGATGGGCTCTGAAGGTCAAGGTCAATTCTCAATGAGGAAGGCAGCGGTGCCACACCAGCGACTGGGGCTGGCTCACAGGCTCCCCTCACTCTGCTCTTGCCACTCCACTGCCTTCCCCAGGGAGCACACTCCCTGGTGGACCAGGCCACCTCCCCACGTTGGGGCAGGAAACCAGAGAGGCCCAGACCACAATGACTGCTGTGTGTTAGGGAGGCTAGGCAGTGAATCCCATTAACCTCCTTACCCTAAGGACCAGGTTACCAGGGAGGGGGAGGCGGGCTTTGTGGGACCAGTGAGGGAGAGAGAGGGAGGACAGTGCCAGGGACTCACTCACCAGACTCTTGGAGTTCGCCAGCAGCTGGCAACAGATTAAGCAACACAGAGAGGCGGTTCCACAGACTTTGAGAGCTCTTGAGGGAGAGAGAGAAGAGGAAGCCTTCAGCTGGGGCAGTGCTGGAGGCTGGCAGTGAACAAGAAAAGCACTATATCTGAGGGGTCTGGGGCTATGGTCACAGGCCTAGAAGCGTTTGAGAGAAAAATTAACAAAAGAGGCCAAGCGGGGGCTCACGGAGGACTTGGAAAACAGGGAGAATGAAGAAGGGGACCATGAAGCCTCACTGAACTTCATCAACCGCTGAAGGCTTGAAACCACAGGAGAAACTCTCTGGATCTCGGTAGTGGAAAAAGCTAGCGCGTTGGAGGAAGCTTCTCCCTGTCTAGCACAAACTTTTCCTTTCAGCCCTCCACGTGTGCACACTGGGCCACCGCTCTGGGGATATGACCGTCTTCACCACACCACCCTCGATGGCTAACAATGACTAACTAGCTGTCATCAGGCACAAGCACATGCCCAAGGCGCCTGGCCCTGACCTAAACCCCCTCATCTAGGGAAGAGGGCGGCCTGCAGAGAAAAGGGTCTTCCACAGCAGGCAGGTGTGCTACTGCAATAAGGGAACACTGAAGAAAAGCCTCAGGGCACCGGAGGCTCAAGATTAAGACTCTGAACCTGAGAAAGGAAGGAAAAGGTCACAACCACGCCAGCCAGTCTCCATGGCAGCCCGCTTCTGACACCACTCACTCCAGCTACAGGACTCTCTTTAAGCCGTTTCCCTGCTCACAACACCTGCACCTTGTCTGAACATCCTGTCACTTCCCAGTCTCATCTCTCTTGTCACTACTCAGTGCTCTCTCCTTTCTCTGGACTCCGGTGTTTACCTATCAAGGTTAGCCCTTGAACACATACTGTCACAGACGTTACTCATAATGGCAGGCATTATGCCTGGCGTTGGGGACACAAAGCAGAATAAGCAGTGCTATTTTCCCAGTCCACAAAATTTGTATCCCAGCCCAGGCCACAGACTCTTTGAGGGCAAAGGTCATGCCTAATCCTTGCCCTGTAAAAAGCATAAGGAGCCAGCACAGAGCAGGTGCTTGACAATAACTTTTGTCTTGACCAGCCCACCTGAGGGGATTCCCACACCCCATCCTGGCTGGCGTCCTCCCCTTACACCTTGGGACCTGACGGAGAGCAGTGGGAGTGGAGTGACGCACCTGCGCACACACAATGATGAGGTCGGGGTTAGTCCGTAGCCAGTCCAGGAAGACTTTCACAGCAGGAAGCAGGCCTTCGGCCATCAGGACTTGCAGCTTCTCCTGGATGCTGCGCTCATTCCGGCAGGAGCGCCCACTAGACTCACTTCCCTCCGACTCAGAGCCCTCTTCAGAGGCTGGGGGTGGGTGACAGAGAACCAGGATGAGCGACTAGTAGGCACATGGCAACAGGCTTCAGCTCTGTGCGGGGAGCATGCCCCAACCTGCTTGGACTCTTCTGAAGAATTCTGATGTGAGAAGGGAGGACTCAGCCTCCTGCCTAACTTTTCTAGGCTCACTAACTAGTTGCTTTTAAGCCAAGAGCCTGGTGCCTTTTAAAATACGAGCTAAGGGGCTTCCCTGGTGGTGCAGTGGTTAAGAATCTGCCTGCCAACGCAGGGGGCATGGGTTCGAGCCCTGGTCCGGGAAGATCCACATGCCGTGGAGCAACTAAGCCCGTGCACCACAACTACTGAGCCTGCGCTCTAGAACCCACGTGCCCCAACTACTGAAGCCCGCGTGCCCTAGAGCCCGTGCTCTGCAGCAAGAGAAGCCACTGTGATAAGAAGCCCACGCAATACAACGAAAGAGTAGCCCCTGCTCGCCGCAACTAGAGAAAGCCCGTGCACAGCAACGAAGGCCCAACGCAGCCAAAATTAAATAAATTAAATAACTAAATTAAAAAAAAAACCACGAGCTAATTTGTGAGGTCTACAGCTACTCACTCAACTGATATTTATGATGTGCCTATACTGTGCAAAAGGCAGGGCAGACAGTCAGAAGTGAGCTACAGGTGGGGAGAAAAGGGGTACAGAATTAAAAGAACTACTTCCAACTCCTAGCTCTTCAAGTCTGCAGGTTAGAACACTAAGTAGCTCACACTCCAGCTCTGAGCATCAGCTTCCTCATTTCTGTTATTCATTCAAAGTCCCAACCACGTGCCAAGCACTGTGTTAGGCAATGAGGATACAGCGATAGACAAAACATTGACTGCCCTGCCCTCAAGAGGCTCATGGTATTGCAGGGGAGGGACAGACAAGTCAACGGACAATGTCACTCGAGTGGGAAAAGGCTGGAAGTTGCCAAGGTGCAGAGTCTACAGGAGCCCACAGGAAGCCTACCCTTGGAGGAATCCCAGACCAAGTGGCTTTTAAGCTAAAATCTAAAGTGAGAATTAGGCAAGCAATTGGCTAATTGAGAGGCTCGGGGCAAGGGAGGAAAAGTATATTCCAGACCAAAGAAGCACTGTGCACAGAAGCTTGGAGGTAAAGAACAGAATTTAGAATAGGGATGATAACTCCTCCACCACAAGGCTGCAGTGAAAATTAGATAAGACCCCCAAAAAATCCAACCCAGTGCTTGGCATAGAGTAGATGCCGCAAATGCTCACTGCTGCTGCTGACCAGGTGCTCCCTTTGCACCTCAGGGGAAGACCCTCAGGGAAACAGTCTCATTCTAATCCACCTGCCCTGGTGGGTGCGGTTTTTCTAGCTTCCAGGAGCCCTGGTAGGACCTGGGATGACACGGGAGGGAGTTACAGCTGCAGTGCTGTGTAGGGAGAAAAGCCCCAAACCCACGGGGCAAGGTGGGAGTGGGGGGAGAATAAGACCATGAAATCAGTTGGGAGCTGAGAATAAGGAAGTGAGCAGCAGAGGGGATTCCCAGGAAAAAACTCCAGGCCACACTACAGGCAGAAGCCGAAAGCCAGGCAGTGAGGGTGGGGATGAGAGGTACTCAAACAGAGAAAAAAGTGGCCTCTCTCAGATGAATGCCGATGGTATGGAGGTGAGGACCAAAGCAAGATGATGAAGAGAGGCCCAAGTACCTGGCTCTGAGGGCTTGTCCACATCCCCATTGACACAGGGCCTGTGGCTGGCCAAGGTGGGAGCTTCGGTGGCGGGCTGGAGGAGCAGGTTGCTGAAGGTGGGGGCCAGTCGGAAGCAGCGTTTAGTCTGGAACATCTGGGTGGACATGGCTTGTAGATTGCTGGCAATGCTGGCCTCACTGGGCCCCAGTGGGCCGTTGAGGGATTCAGGAGCCTCTGACCTGGCTCGAGGTGGCTCCAGGGCTGGGGACCGTGTCCCTTCCTCGTCCTCCATATCTTCCAGGTCTGATCGGGACTCTTGGCTGTTCATTTCTGAATCTGTCTCGGCATCAAAGGCTGTTCCCCCACCTTCAAGGCTCTTGTCGGAGCCACTGTCTGAGCCCTCACTGGCCCGGGCTGAGTCATGGCTCGAGTCTGAGTCAAAGCCTTCACTCAGGTCACTGTCATCACCAGCTTTGGGTGGGTGGCGCCGGCGGCGGAGGCAGGAGAGGCGGGAGAACTTCCGGCTCTTTCTGACCTCGCCATCTTGAGATGCTGCAGGAGGAGGCTCAGGACCCGGCTCCTCCACCTTCTCCAAGGGTTCCTTGGACTCTGGTTCATCTGTGGAAAGAGGATGGTCAGGTGGGGCCTTAGGGACAAACCGGAACGAGGACACTGGCAGGTGCTCTTTGACAGCACCTCCCCTGCCACAACTGTGTTCCCCTCCCACGATCCCCACACCCCATGCTAACCTTTCCACAGTCACAACCTCCCCCGTGCCTGCACCTGTGCCATCACTCTGGAATGCCGGGACGGGATTCTCGCCCTCTTCCAGCTCAGCTTGCAGCCGTATGTTGACATGATTGACAAGGTGGGAGAAGAGGGCCAGGGTGAAGGCAATGGCTGCACTGTACTGCTTGGATCCTAAAACCAGGAAAGCCAGCATTAGGGGCCCAGGGCCCTGAAAAGGAGTAGGCTCCACTAATTTCAACCTCATCTCACCTGTTCTCAACCCTTCCAAGGATCCAACTACCTCTGAAAACTTCCTCTAAGGTAAAAAAAAGACTTCTCAGGGCTCTTCACTCTCATCCTGTAATGTGGAATGTGCCAGCTCATCCTGCTTCCTCATGAAAGCTCATGGATGCTCTTGTCCCACCTCATCCTCCCTGGCTTTGATGCCTTCACGCAAGCGTCTCCCCATATGCCCCAAGCATCTTTGCACCCAGCCCTGCCTCTCCCTCCCTTCCATCCAACTTTGCTCTACATACACCTCCGGCAGAAAGGTTTCCAGAACTGCCTAACTGCCCCCACCCCCAGCAAGTCTGAATTCCGTCTGGATCATCAGCTAAGCATCTCAACCACTGTGTCTGCCTGGGTCCTGGCCAAGGGTACGTGTGTTTGTGGGTGCAGGAGGGCGGAGGGGGTGGGAATATGCTGTTGCCTTTGTTCATTCACTAGGAGCTTCTTTAGGGCAGGGTTCCTTGCCCCTGTCTCCCACAGCCAGGCGGCGACACAGGTAGTGAAGGGACTGCTTGTGGAAGCAAGTTCACGGATAAGGAGCTGCAGAAAACGGTAGTGAGGATCCCAGAAGCCAGTCGGGGAGAAATGAGGGCCAGAGGGAGAGTTACCTGCTCTCTTCAAGCTGTGCACACCCATAAGGCAGATGACGACCATCTGAAAGATGAGAAGGTCCGGGAGGAAAGCACATCCACTCTCATACTCCTCCTCATCCTCACTGGCCAGGCTGAGGTTGGGTGAGGAGGGCAGGTAGAAGAGACAGAGGTTGAAGTCCTCCAGGACTGACTGGCAAAGTGATGTCAGCTCTGAGTCCACAGAGCTATAGAAGGGCAGGATAACAGGGGAGGTCAGTGATGGGGGCTGGGGCAGGCAAAAAGAGCTGGGAATACAGGATTCAGAGAAAAGACCACAGGATCCTTAGGGGAGACTTCAGAAAGATGAGCAGGGGGAATCAGTGCTTGCTGGTCTCCAAAGCAGACAGAATAACACGGGAAGGGCAGACACGCAGTGGAAGGGATGTGGGTAGGCTTCCCATTCGGCCACTCCTTCAACATCTAGTAAGCACCCACTGTGCCAGAGGGTAAGCCACCCAGAGAATGGGCACAGAACATAGGGTGAGACAGTGAGGGATGCCAAGAAAGGACTAAGCAGCTAAAGAATTTCCAATCAAAAGGCAGAATTCACCAGCCCACTCCCTCCTCTTCAAGTCCCCTGCCAGAAAGAAGCCATCGTGATGGGGCTCACAGGACACAGTTCTTGCTCACATTCTCTTCCACTCACCTGCTTTTGGGCTGCAGGAGGCTTTGCAGATACATAAAGTTCACCAGCAACCTCTTAATGTCTTTACATCTGAAATGAGAGGAGCCCAAGGTAAATGGTGAACAGCTCCAGGGTCCCTATGGCCCTACCACACCAACTGCAGAAAGACCCCCTCTTCCCACAGGCCCCACTCACCGCTTCTTGCTGGGAGAGAGCTTCCGAGTCTCGCACTTCTTCAGCTGGTGGTACATTTTGGCTGCCTTGTCATACAGCCGCTTGAGGTTCCCATAGGCCCCCTCAAAGGACACTTCCGACTGGATGCTGAAGGAGACAGAGGTGAGCTACTGAGTCTTGGCAGAGGCAGAGGTGGAGAGGGGAAATGTCAGTCTTCCAGGGATTTAGGGAGCACTGTTTCTAGTCAATACAGGCTGCTCCCAGCCTCCCCTTCCATGTATGCACTCAGGGTGAAAGCTATCTTTCCTAATAAAATACACACATACAACTTCCAGATTCATCAGAGTAATGATGACATCTGCATCTCCTCTGTATCTAGAAATGGGACAGTTAATCTCACTGAATGTTACAAACTTAACTTAGTTACCATCCCTGAAATACACTATCCTTCATCTTAAAGCACAGGCACTTAATAGGTAGCATTTAACAAGCATTTACTATGTGCAAAGATATTTACATACACTACTTCAGTTAATCCTCATGATATTCATTCAAATGCAAATATGTACTGAGCACCCCACTCTGTGTCACGCACTGTACCCTACTATTGTCCACATTTACAGATGAGGAAGTAAAGCCTGAGAGATCAAGTATAATGCAAAGGTCACATAACGGACTTCCCTGGTGGCGCAGTGGTTAAGAATCCGCCTGCCAGTGCAGGGGACATGGGTTCGAGCCCTGGTCTGGGAAGATACCACATGCCGCGGAGCAACTAAGCCCATGCACTACAACTACTGAGCCTGAGCTCTAGAGCCCACAAGCCACAACTACTGAAGCCCGGTGCCTAGAGTCCGTGCTCCCCAACAAGAGAAGCCACCGCAACGAGAAGCCCGCGCACCGCAACAAAGAGTAGCCCCTGCTCGCCACAACTAGAGAAAAGCCCACGCGGGGCAACGAAGACCCAACGCGGCAATCAATCAATCAATCAATAAAACAAAGGTCACATAGCTAAAACATAGTAGAGCTGAGTCTCCAACCCAAGTCTGTCTTATCACAAAGCCTATGAACTTAAGAGCATGCTATACTTTTTAAAAAATGTCTTGTTTTTTGAAACATCTTTTAATTACAAAAAAGCAGTGATAGAAAAGAAATACACGTCAGTGGTGAATTAAATATAGCTACAGGGCTTCCCTGGAGGCGTAGTGGTTGAGAGTCCGCCTGCCGATGCAGGGGACACGGGTTCGTGACCCGGTCTGGGAAGATCCCACATGCCACCGAGCGGCTGGGCCCGTGAGCCATGGCCGCTGAGCCTGCGAGTCCGGAGCCTGTGCTCCGCAACGGGAGAGGCCACAACAGTGAGAGGCCCGCGTACCGCAAAAAAATAAATAAATAAATAAATTTTTTTATACTCCTTCCACTGAGAAGTGGGTTCTGTGTCACCTCCCCTTAAATCTTGGCAGGGGATGAGGGTGGGAGACGACGACTATGCAACTGCTTTGACCAAGAGAATACTGCAGGAGTGACTCCACCAGTTTCCAGGCCCAGGCCTTAAGAGATTGGCAGACTCTACTTCCAAGTTTCTTGGGTCATTATTTGCTGTTGGAGCCCTGAGCCACTATGTAAGAAGAACATCTGCCCTGAGGAAGATACCACATGGAGAGGCCCTGAGACTACAGGGAGAGGGAGAGGGGTCCAGATGAACCAACCCTCCAGATATAGCAGACCCCCAAATCAGCCAAATACCACTGACTGACCCTAGACAATGCCACTCAGGAGGAGAACTGCCAAACTGAGCCCTAGCCAAATGCCTAACCCACAAACCATGAGATATAATTGTTTAAGCATAGTAGAGGAGGACCTTATTTGGCACCTCCCAAATCTGGATGTGCTTGGCTCTCTTTGAAAGTGATTCACCCTAAATCATGATTATGAATGTGATGAGGGATCCAGGACAAGTAAGGGGGGCATTCCCTGGAAGGCATGCAAGGAATGGGAAAGATGCAATGGGAGGTTATAAACCTGGTAATCATATTCAAGAACGAATACACAAATAACAAAGGCTGGACAGGGTGTGGAGAAAAGGGAACCCCCCTACACTATTGGTGGGAATATAAATTGGTGCAGCCGCTATGGAAAACAGTATGGAGGTTCCTCAAAAAACTAAAAATAGAGTTGCCATGTGATCCAGCAATCCCACTCCTAGGTATATATCCAGACAAAACTATAATTCAAAAAGATACATGCACCTCTATGTTCATAGCAGCACTATTTATAATAGCCAAGACATGGAAACAACCTAAATGTCCATTTACAGATGAATGGATGAAGATGTAATACATATATATATATATATACAATGGAATATCACTCAGCCATAAAAAAAGAATGAAATAATGCCGTCTGCAGCAACATGGATGGAACTAGACATTATCATACTAAGTGAAGTAAGTCAGACAGAGAAAGACAAATACCATATCGTATCACCTACATGTGGAATCCAAAATATGACACAAATGAGCTTATCTACAAAACAGAAACAGTCTCACAGACATAGAAAACAGACTTGTGGTTGCCAAGGGAGAAGTGGGGGTGGAGGAGAGATGGAGTGGGGGTTTGGGGTTAGCAGATGCAAACTTTTACATATATATAGAATGGATAAACAACAAGGTCCTACTGTATAGCACAGGGAACTATATTCAGTATCCTGTGATAAACCACAATGGGAAAGAATATAAAGGAGAATGTATGTATATGTATAACTGAATCACTTGGCTGTACAGCAGAAATTAACACATTGTAAATCAACTATATTTCAATTAAAAAAATAAAATGAATAAAGTGGATGGGAGGCCAGTCTGTAGTGATCTAGTAACGGAACAGGGTAAATATCTGTTGATACAGGAAACAGGTTTCCTTGACCAGGAAGGCAGAATTAGCTTATTTTACTTTACACCTTAGTAGCTGACCATTTAAGCTATGAAGACCACCCTTATTCCCTTTAGGCTTTGAAGCCCAATTCACTATATAACTTCTTCTGAGATAGATTTGGCTTCTCAAGTAGACTCTGGCCCTGATTAGGTGGCAACAGTGAGTTTCCTGGCAGTTTATGTCTCACTAAGACTTAACCAATGGCATTCTCATTTACCTACCACTCTCACGTGCGTTTGGTTATGGTGACTTAGTAACCTAAGCCTAATCAACTTTGGGTGCCCTGAAAAAATTGTTTTTTCATTCTAAGAGCTAAGTGTGAGATTCAGGGAAGCAGTGATCCACCCTGTTAAACTTGTCCCCCCATGCTGTCATCTCTGTCACCTCAAGACACTGAAGCTCTATAGTTCTGAAGTTCTTGTCAGAGGCTACTTTGGTACCATTTTATCAACTATATCAAATTTATTTCCTTCTTCAGGAAGGCGGCAATCCTGTTATTTTTTATGACAGCAGACAGCTACTTCAGCTGCCCAAGTATCTACAAGTCCAGGTGGCTATGTGAAAAGCAGCAGGGCTGTGTCAGGATGCCCCTGAGAGAAGGGACCCCCTCAATCTTAGCATTCTCCTATCTATCTCACCCAGGAGCTAGAGAAGGGAAAAAGGGAAGAGAGAAAACAAAGCAGGAATTGTGCAGACATGGAAGTAGGGCTGGGGAAAGAGCTGGCAAATACTCACCAGCGCAGGTAGCAATACATGGCTTCCACATTATAGTACTTGCTGCCGGCAAGTGTGCCCAGCTGGTTGAAGGGCATTCCTGGAGAGGAAGAAAAGTCACACAGTCTGTAGCCATAATACTCACCGAAAGCTGCAAGACCCAACCCACGTTAAGCATCAGAGAACTCATGGGGAGAACAGTGGGTCTGCAGGCGACACTGGTGTCTCAGGTGATCAGCAGTTTAATCTTGCTCCTCCAGGGCGTTATCTATTCTAGACTCACTTCCTATCAGTCTAAGCCCACCTGGACCACCAGGGATTTCAGCACTGACAGCTGCCATTCATTCAGCAGCAGCTGTGCCTCTTCCAATGCTGACTGAACTCCATGGAGCCCTCTCCTCTATCCCAGCTCAGTCTCTCACCTCTGAGTTCTCCTTCCTACATGCTAATCCCCATCTTTCCCTGTAATGGAGCCTTATCCGTTCCCTCACTGTGCCTCCATGGGGGCAGCTGAAGTACGGTCCCCTCTTTCTACAGAAACCTCAGGGACAGGGAAGCCATCTTGTCTCTCCCTCTTCTTCTGCCTCCCTCCTTCTTAGCTCAAGACTTTCCCATTTCTCTTCTCCTTCCACCATCTTCTGAGTGTGTGTTACAAGGGTCAGAATGCAGAACCAAGGTGAAGTATGAAAGAATTGAGAGTGGGTGGGAAGGACCCAGGGGGAAGTGAGTATGGCCTGCCTGCCATCTCAACATTGTCTTCCTCTTGGAAAATGCTGCTGGGTTGGGAGGCCCCAGTGGAGGGGTCCACTTACCAATCTGGGGAGCCACTGACAGGGCTTGGTAGTAAAATCTCTCAGCTAGCAGCTCAGTGTCTACGCCAGCTAATTCATTCTGATATCGTGCTGCAGGAGGGAGAGGAGGAAAAGAAATACAATGATTCCGTGTTTCAGAAAAACCTCCCCTCATCTGGGAGTCTGCTCTGGAGAACTGTAATAAGAGCCCGGGAGGAAGATACCTGAGCTAGAAGGCAGGCTGCTTGGGTCTCTGGCACAGTCTTAAGTCTGCATGACTATGGGCAAACTGTTCAACTCTCTCTTCCTTGCTGGTAGGTCCAAAATGTAAAGAATATTTAGTGTTTGTAAAGTAAAGAGGCTCTTCTTGATTATCTCTTCCCAATGAAGGGGCTGCAGCATATATAAATGCTTGAAAAGACTTCTGATATTTGGTTCTGGAATTCAACTGCTCAGTTCTAGAGAGAAGACATTACTAATGACACTTGGTCAATCTACTGTGAAACAGCTGATTCTCTCTGTGCCCCTTGCCTATAAAGGGTCCAGGAGCGGGATGGGGGCAGGGAGACGAGCCTCAGATCAATAAAGGATAATGCATCTGACAGCCACACACCGGCAGCCTAATGACAGAACCTTTGTCTATCAGGACTAGAGACCGGGGGCCATAAAGCAAGAGTACTTTTCCATTCTGAGAAACATATTTCAGGCAGGTAAGTCCTCCCTGAGGTCTAACTGCAATTCCTCTAGGAATCCATGAAGAGAAAACCCCAAAGGAGAAAGACATCAAATTAAAATCTTCCTAACCCACCGCTGAAACCAGGTTATCACCCTGACTTTCTTAAAGAGCAAAGACATTTTCCTTCTTCTTGTATTCACCATCCTTTTCGACTCATGCACAAACAGTGAAAAGAAGGAAACACTGTAAACAGACTGGAGGAGAAAAGTTATCAGAGGCCACACTGCGCCTCCTGCTCTCCAATCACGTAAAGGGTGGTACCAACAAGAGCAGTTGGAGCCTGTCCTGTAGCCCAAAACAGAGAAAAATGAAAGGTTCGGATTCTTACACAAATCCCCCAGGTACACTAGACATCGGTGGCATGCCATCTGTGCCCAATCCATCTCCTTCCCTGAGGCAGACACTGGCTTCTTGCATCCTGAGAAAGAGAGAGAGAGAAAGAGAGAGAGAGATATGTTTATAAGCCCATTCCTCTGTCCCTACCTTTGGGGAAACACCTTTCCTAGGTGGAGAAAGGAGATAAAGAATCCAGGGCTAGTTTTAGAACACGGCCGTATGGGGCAGAGAAGACACCCATCCAGGACAGAGATAGAGACACAGGCTCACAGGTAGACAGAGGTAGAGACACAGAAACTCATAGGCAGGGGTCATTCATAGGACAGAAAGGAACTAAAACAGATGGGCTATGGTCCTCAACCTAGGACAGCTCCCTGGGGGAAGGTCGTGTGAAAGGTCATCATAGGAAGGCTTCTAGAAAGTAGAGGTGAGGCTCAAGTGTCAGTACAGTTGTGGGTGCCTTGGGTAGCAGCTCCCCACCTAAAGGTAAAAGGTTTGGGTAAAGATGGGAAACTTGCCCAGGAAGAATGGCATTTGAATGAGGCCAAGGTAAATGCTCCTGGCTTCTGCTTGGTGGGAGGTCCACAGAGAAGGCAGCCTATGGAGAGTCTATTCATGAGGGAAACGGGGTCATCTTGCCTGACCTGAGGACTGGTGGTGGCCAGAGCCAAACATGCATGGGCTCTCTCCTCTCCCTTCACCCAGGCAGCCTTGTAACTTCAGAGAGCTCCGGCTACTTGGCAGGCAGTTTTCCCATGTGCCAGGTACTGTTCTAAGTGTATTAAAATATCAACTTAAGTAATGCTCAAAGCAACCGCATGAGGTAGTTACTCTTGTTACTTCCATTTTACAGTTAAAGAAATCAAAGTTGCACAGCAGGTAAGTTGCATAGCATCCTCCTATCCATTCCACTTTGCAGCCACACTCCTGGGTGTGTAGCTCCCATTCTGAGCAGCCTTTCCTAATATTCTTTATAGAGACATCACTGAGTTGGCTGAATGAGAAATATCAATAAGGAGAAAAACTAAAATGATTTGGGGAACTGACCCTTTGAAATAAGGGTTCTTAATCTTTGTTTAAGCTATGGACCCCTCTGGCAATCTGGTATAACACCTATAAATGTTGCCTTGGATTGACGTTGTTTTGTTTTGTTTTGTTTTATTTTTGGCTGCGCCACACATCTTGCAGGATTTTAGTTCCCCAACGAGGGATTGAACCCGGGGTCCCAGCAGTGAGAGTGCCAAGTCCTAACCACTGGCACGCCAGGGAATTCCCCATTGTTTTGTTTTTAAATGTTTTTAAATGTACGAAGTACAGTGCTCTGCTTCTGACCAGAGAATGCTGCCACATAGGGGTGCAGACACAACCTCCATCTCTGACCCAGAATGTCTTTGTCCTGGTGAGGGAAGGGGCATGGGGCTGGGGGAGGGTAGGGGGTATAAAGAGCAAGGGGAGTTGGAGGAAGAGGGAAGGAGCTCTAAAGGATAGCTGAACTGAAGAGAAAACCACCATAGCTGCCAGTACCTCAGAAGGCCAAAAAGAGATTTGCACTATCTTGAAAGAATGTCCATGATTTCCCCAACGTTTCTAAAAACTTTAATACTTTCATCAAATACTAGGAAACAATCTCTAAAGTTAAAAGAAATGCCAGCCAAATTCAACTGGAAGAAAAAAAATGCTATTAATAACATCTTTCAGTGTCAGACCTACTCTAGATCATTCCATTCCTTCCCCAACTCCCCATCGGTCTACAATCCCAGACTGAAGAGGTCTCTCTCTCTCTTTCCTTAAGATCTTTACCCCGAGTCATACGGTTGTTTGGGTAAATCCAAATTTCATGAAGCATTTGTAGGTCTTCTAGAATGCTCTCTGCCTGGCTGGGTCACAAGGTACATGGATCCTGAGGGATAAGGCGGCCAGAAGTAGAAGCATATGAACTTGCTCCTCGAGCCCAGGTTTCACTGACCTATGAGGGGGTCGGTGACATGGGTCCAGTCGATGCAGCACTGCAGTTCTAGCTGGTAGTGGGACTGGATATAAAGAAGGAGATGCTGGTAGAAGCCAATACCAGCGACCAGGTGTGTCCTGTAGGCACATTCCAAGGTGCTCCGGCTGTGGATATGCTGGAGATTGGGAAAGGGAAGGGGCTAGTTAAGCAACAAGATCAGAGTTCTGCTCCCCCATCCCTAATCATATTCATCTCCCTGAAGAAATAAATTTATCTTCTTGGCTCTGGAACTTTATCCACATCTCCTCTCACTCACAAGTTACCCCTATACCCTTAGACCTACTTCTCTGGTCTCCCCATCTGGGATCAGGCTCCCCTCCTTCCCTGATCCTAATTCCATATGACTCTCTCCCTTTCTGCTGTCTCTTCCTTGGTTTCCCTATCTACAACCATACTCTGGCCCACTTGCCCAGCTGTCCTTTTCTTCCTTAGCTTCCCCACTTTAGACAAACATCTTCCCAAGACCTTGACCTCCCCTGACCTTTTTGTTAGTCTTGATAAGCTGGATAACTTCGTAGTACACCTTTCTCCACAGCAGCTCCTCTGCCTTCCTCCCATAGTCCACCGGGTGCAGGAACATAAGCTTGACGCAGAGCTCACGCAGCCTGGGAGGGTGTAGAGGACAGCATGAGAGGGACTGCCCATCCCTTGGTGAGGGACACAAGAACTGAGGACAAGAAGGCATTTGCCAACACCCCGACTGACAAATCTCTGTGCCTCGCAATAGACATCCAGGGTCAGTCAGTAGGACCCAAGACAACAGCAGTCCTGGAAGGCAGTGGGAGCCCCAAAAGACAGAGGCAGGAGCAATAAGAATTTTAATAATCTTCATTTCTTTCCCTGTACCTTTCTCTCCTTTTTACTCTGCCTCTGTATCTCCTCTTTCCTTCCTTCATTATGCAGTATGGCCAACTCCTCCAACTCAAACACCATTCTAACGGTGTTAGATGTAGAAGCTGGAGAGAGTGACGGATCCCCTCTCCCTCTTAGGAAGGCCAGAGACATCATGCCCCATTATTGTACCATGAGGTCAGGAGATAAAAGAGAACATGTGTCTATATGTGACAGGGTTTCAGGTGGAAAGGAATAAAGAAACTGTAAGAATGTGTAGTTTAGAGTCTCAGCTTACTTGTTCCTCAGGCTAATGTTCTCTGGTTTGAACACTTCTTGATAAGCAGTTTTGTTGCAAAGGATGAGGTCAAGTCGATGCACAGCCTCCACCACGGCCCTGCAGGGAAATATAGGCAAACAGCCTCTGAGCCATGTGTATGGTCCACCTATGATGCTGGAACACTGATCCTAGAGGAAAAGCTAAAGAATTTGGGGTGGGGAAACTAAATGGCTGCAGATTGAGCTCCGTACAAAACAAGATGAACACAGTCTCCATCCTGACACAGCAGTCCCCTCAGGAGACATCTGGCAATGCTGAAGACATTTTTGATTGTCACTACCTGGGGGAGGGGAAGAAGAGGCATTGCTACTGGCATTTACTGTGTGCTGCTAGACACCCCACAATACATGGGAAAGTCTACCACCAAAACTATCCTGCCCCAACTGTCAACAGTGTCAAGGTAGAGAAACTCTGTGATATGGAAGGTAGACTCTCTCAATGGAAAGAGCACAGGCTGTGATGCCAGGCAAAACATCTAGGGTTTGAACCTGGCTGTGTCTTACTAACTCTATAACTTTGGGCAAAATTACCGACCTCTTTAAGCCTTAGTTACCACATGCATAAAAGTGGAAATAATAGCAGTTACCTCAAAGGGCTGTTGTGAGGATTAAATGAAATAATTTATATACAGCATTGGTATACAGTATGCATTCAATAAATATTGGTGGAATGAATAAATTATTATCATGCAAAGGCTTATTATCTCTGACATAAAGGAAAGGCATTCCTAATATAAAATTCTGCTTTGGAATAATGGGGTAAGAGAAAGGGGGAGGGTGTCCCTAAACTGCTTAGTTATAAGGTCTCCTGGATCCTGCTGAAGGAACTGTTTCTTTAATATAAAGTGTAGGCTCTGGAACCAGACAGCCTGGGTTCAAATCCTAGCTCTACTTCTTACAAGCTGTGTGGTCCTGGGTAAAAAATCTAACTTCCGGGACTTCCCTGGTGGTCCAGTGGTAAAGAATCTGCCGTCCAATGCAGGGGACGTGGGTTCAATCCCTGGTCGGGGAACTAAGATCCCACATGCCGTGGGGCAACTAAGCCTGCGTGCCTCAACTAGAGAGCCCATGTGCTGCAAACTACAGAGCCCACGCGCCCTGGAGCTTGCACACCACAACTAGAGAGAAAAAACCCACACGCCACAACTAGAGAGAATCCCGCACGCCGCAAAGATGCCGCACGCCTCAACGAAGATCCCGTGTGCCACAGCTAAGACCCAATGCAGCCAAAAAAAAAAACCCTTAAAAAGAAAAATCTAACTTCCTTATGTGTCAGTTCTCTCATCTATAAAATGGGATTAATATCATCATCTACTTTGTGGGGGTTAAATTAGCTAATATATAAAGCACTTGTAACAGTGCCTTGTACACAGTAAGTACTCAAAAAATATTAGTCTTCATCCTGAGGAAGATATTCCAGACCCTAAGAGAAAAGTTCAAGGAAACTCTACAATGGATGGCCAAGAGGTGCCTGGGTAGGTATCATCTCTGGAAGGGTAAAACCCAGAGGACAGACAGCAGCTGTGAGAACAGGTGAATCAGGCACAGCTCTGGACACAAAACAACCAAAAAACAGGGAGTGATGATTCATAAAACAGTCCAAAATTGTTTCAGAACACTGAAACATGCTCCTGGGCTGGGGAAAGTGGGCCACAGCAGGCTAGCATCTTGTGGTGGCTCAGGTGGTACACCACTAAAAGCTGTCCTGTACAGGGCGAAGTGACCGCCAACACCCAGCTGAGTGGGTGGGATGGTAATCAAGGCCTTCTCACAGGCCATCTTAAGAGCCCAGCATTTCTCCAAACACCTCCTGGGCTGCCTAGAGATGGAAGCCAAGCCCTTTCAGCCATCCTGGCCCTCAATGCCAAGGGCAGCACCAGGCAGCCATCAGTGATATGCCAGCTTAGTCCCCAGGAAAGGGCTTTTAACTTCAGTGCCATGCACAGATGTAAGGAGGCTGTGTGTGTATGTATTTTTATGGACAGGCCCCAGGGCTTTCCTTAGATTCTCAATTCAAAAAGGTTAGTAACCACTACTCAAGAAAGTTCTAATTGCAAACTCTTAAACCTGAGAGGTCTCCCCACTTTCTTCCACATTTCCCATCAGACCCCAAGCTCCTCCACTAAATTGTAATCTCTAGAACAAAAACTACAAAAAAAAGTCTTGTGTCTCATTCACTATTGTAATCCTAGGCCTAGCAGTGTTAAAAAAAATTTTTTTTAAAAAACAGTTAAAATTGGCCTAATTAACTGGTGCTTGTGTCCCTTCCAGCATCCCTTTTCCAGCTGCCTTTTCTGAGGGGCTTAAAACATTTCAGAATTTTATTTCTGTAAACAGACTGGGAATTTCCCAAATTTACTGAAGGTCGGATGACAGTTACATAGTCTAACAACATATTTACCTTGGGCCAAGAAATCAGACCTTCCTCCCCCAGTTCTTCCCACCAATCAACATTGCTATAATAAATAATAAAAAGAGATCCGCTGCCTCAAATTTCCATCCTGCCCAAAGCCAACAACACACAATTACCAGCAGAGATACCCACGTGCACACATGTAAACCACACATGCAAACACATCTGCTTAAATCAGTCAGTTCTGTGAGGGCAGTGGCTTGAGAAAAAACAAGATTTGTGAATGATTAGAAGGATGACCAGAGCCATTTCCAAAAGCTGGAGACAAGTAAGGAATCTTGCAAGCACTGCCCACTCTCTGTCTGACAGGCAGCACTGACAATCGGCTGCATGACAAGGCACACATGCCATCCCAGCCAACTGCTCACCCACCTGGAGACTGCTTGGGGCAGCCCACAGTGAGAGCCCTGGGGCTGATAGATTGGATCACTTTTCTATTTTTGCATCAGCCTATACTCCCCTCTGCCTTCTGGCTTAGGAAGCCAGAGCAGGCAGGATGCCTACTCAAGGGAGGAAAAGACAACATGTTCTTGACTCTTTCACTGTCAAGATGAGGCCCATGGCTCTGAAGCTGGTCTTCTCATGCAAACACCTCTGGTTCTATAGAGCCTGAGCCGAATGAAAACCCCAAACCCTACTCCCTATTAGAAAACAGAAAACTCAATTTGGTCTCTATGCTTCAACCTACTTTGATCCAGTTCAAGAGCCCATGTTTCAGCTGCCCCACACAGAAAATCCTCGACTCGGGGCAGGAGGAGCTCACTCAGGATGGGAAGAGCTCATACTGGCCTGTTCCCAACAGAGGGCTGAAAGGCTGAAGATGTGAGTGGCACAGTGGCACTGTGGAAATCAGAAACCAGGAATGGAAGTTGCCTGGCAAGAGACTGTAGTCATGAGGCTGGAAGGAAGGCAGAACTCAGGAGTCCCCAGGTGCCCTGAAATGGGCTCCTATGACCTAAGAACATTCTGGACTCAAAGTCCTTCACCGCCCTTCCAGTCCAACACAAATAGTCTTCCAGCGTCTTTCTTTTCATTCCGATTCCCAAAACTTAGAGCCATAAGGGACCTCAAAGCCTATCAAATCCAAATCTCTCCTTTTAAGGATGAGAAAACTGAGGCCCAAGGTTAAACTGTGAGAGAATGGCAAAGCAAGGAGCTGAACCTGGCTCTCTTGATTTCAGTCCAGGGCTCTTCCCTGTTAAGTCCTTACAGGGTTCTAAGCACCATTCCCTTCCGGGTTTTTCTCCTATCTGTGACCCCACCCTCACCTTCCCAACCCCTGCAGTCCCCAATTCCCACCTTCTTACCCCAAATCCGCAAAGCTCGGTGCCCGCCCCAAGCTCACTGCGGGAGGTATCCCTCCACGTGCTTCCCTCCCAACCTCCCACCCACCCAATTCCTTCTTTCTGCTCAATCCAGCGTTACGGGGCCCCGACCCCTCTTCTCCCTCCAAAATTGCACCCCCCCTCCCTCGCCCGCACCCCAGCCCGGCACCAGAGCCCGCCCGCCCGGGAGGCCCCGCCCCTCGCTGTCCCCCCCACTTCCCTTGGCGGCTGCACTCACACCCCGGCCCCTCTCACCGGTAAAGCCGCTTAGTGTGGAGGACCTTTGCTTCGGGCTCGCTGCTCTCCCCTGTGGGGGGGCCTTGGCTCATGGTGCCCGGGCCCGGGGGCGGATCCCGGTCACAGACCCCCGCCACCTACCGCTACCGCCACCACTGCCGTCTCCGACCGTAGCCTCAGCCACCACCGCCGCCGCCGGCCCTGCTCGGCCGCCATAGCTGCGAGGCAGCTGCCCGCGACAGCTCCTCCTCCGCCTGCCAAATCTCGCGATACCAGCTGGAAGTTGCGGGCCAGTGGCCTGCCACTACCAAATCTCGCGAAACTCGTTTTCCCTCCCGGGAAGTTGCCAGAACTAACTGTGGGCAGCATGGCATCTTTCTGGCTTCTGCAAGCCCTTGCGAAAAACTTTATTGACAAAGCTGCCAGAGAACGAACAGTGAACTCTGCGGGGGAGCTGAGGCTAAGCTGGATCCAGGCAGATGGACTCACAGCTAGGAGTATGACTTTGCTTTGTCCGACGGTGGTCATTTGGTCCATCCTTCTGCCCGCACCCCCGCCACATTTGAGCCGAGCCCCTTTCAGATTACTAGTTAGGGTGATTCCACTTCTCCCTTTTCCCCCATTATTTAAACAAACAAAAAACGTGTATGTGAAAATTTTCTTGGAAAGAGTCAAGCATAGCGTAAGAGTAAGGGCCTCCAATACAGGACTCTTGTACAGGCACCTCGGCCCTTCAGCTCCCGCACCCCAACCCAAAGATTTCCACTTGCATGCTCATCTCTCACCAGTCCAGCAAACATTTATTGAACACCTGCTGTCCTCCAGTCACAATGCTGGGTTCTGGAGACACAGAGATGAGCAATCCAGACACTGTCCCTGCCCTCACAAAGCTCAAATAACTTCAGGGGAAAAGATCCACAGGACTGAGAAGGTACACCCTTAAGCGTTTCTGCCCCCGGAAAGATCACCTTGGATTCCAATTGCTTTCTTAAACCTTAAACCTAACCTAAAAGGCAAGGTGTTCAGGGGACCTGTGTACCGCTGTAATGGGAACATAAATTCCTTTTCCAGACAGCAACCTTCTTTCTGTTCCTGAAACAACCTGTCTTTCCCACTTATTGGCCTTTCACCTGCTGTTTCTCTGCCTGGAACACTCGTTCTCCTGATTTCCCATCAAGTCTCAGCTCAAATATCATTCTGGCAAAGAGGTTTTCCCTACTGAAATTGTCATATTGGTTTAGTTGCTAGGTTTCTTTATTATCTGTTATCCCAAAAGAACAAGCTCTTTAAGCGCAGAGGCTTTTTTTTTTTGGCCGCGTGGGGTCTTTGTTGCTGCACGTGGGCTTTCTGGCTTTCTCTGGTTGCAGGGAGTGGGGCTGCTCTTCCAGGGGCTACTCTTCGTTGTGGTGCGCGGCCTTCTTATTGCGGTGGCTTCTCTTGTTGTGGAGCTCAGGCTCTAGGCGCGCAGGCTCTAGAGCACAGACTCAGTAGTTGTGGCACACGAGCTTAGTTGCTCCGTGGCATCTGGGCTCTTCCCAGACCAGAGATAGAACCCGTGCACGCTGCATTGGCAGGCGGATTCTTAACCACTGCGCCACCAGGGAAGTCCCAAGCACAGACACTTTGCCTGTCATCTTGCTCTTTCCTGTGTCTGTGCCTAGCTAATAATAGGTGCTCAATAAATATTGAATGAATAAGTGTAGAAATTCAACCTCTTTTTGGGTATCCCAATCTACTCCAAGCACCCTCTGATGCCCAAACCCACTTCTTCCTCCTTTGCTTTCCTGTGCTGAGGGTTCCTACGCATCCCATGTTGCTAGGACACACACTTACCTCTATGATCAGCTGCACCCCCACTTTCAGAAAGGATGACGTCCTCCTTTAATGCTTTTTCTGTCGGCAGATTCAGCAGGGCGGGGCCTGCCCCTTTAAACTGGGCCGCACCTGCTCTGGTCAGACTGGTTTGGAGACACAGGTAAAGGGAGGGAGACTGAGAGGAATACTCGCAGAGCCAGCAGGGAGCTGGGCAGCTCCTTCCCGGACACTGGGGACCCTCTACCTCTCTCCAGATGGAAAGTAAGTGGGTGTCATGGATCCAAACACTAAGGGTTAGGAGGTCCTTGAGGAGGTGGAGAGAGGGCAATCAGCCCCATCCAGAAGCAGTGAGATGGAAGGCGGCAGGGAGGGAAGAAAGACCAGAGAGGAGGCACGGGAAACAGTCTTGATTAGACTTAGAGATCAGAATGAACAGACTCAGGCCCTCCGGAGACGTTGTGGGTGGGTTACTGAGAAGTTTGGAAACTGACCAGGTATCCAGATTGGTGACAAAAGAACAGGATGCACTGCTGTTGCCAGCTCCTTGGGACAGATCTCTTGGCAAATCGTTGGTATCAGTTGCCAGGAGAGTTCCAGTTGGGGATCTGCAGGGGAATGGGAGGTGTGGAGGTGAAGGGGCAGCTTCTCTGTCCCACAAGAATATCCTTAGTGGGAATAAAATCCTTGGCAAAATTCTAGACCTCTCCTTTTCCTCCCATTCCTGCATTAGGGTGGCCATGACCCCAGGGGTTTTGGTGGAGGGGGTAGAAGGCGTGGGTGGAGGCTGGCTGAGGCCACAGCTGCCAGCACCTGTGCCCCCTGACTCACCCTCTCCTGCTGAATAACATTTGATGTCGAAAGGGTGCCTCCATTTCGGCTCTCACTTCCCTCCTGCCTCCCTCTGTTTCAACACCTTCCTCCGGACCATGTTCTCCCTAAGGTCCCAGAAAGGACTAAAGTCCATGAGGCCGGCTGCCCTGGAGACTTCCTGTTCTGTCAGCCCTTCCTGAGGGCCAGAGGACGGCAACTTCTGAAAGAACTTTACTCCCTCCAGGGTGACATGACCTTGCGGTAGACCCCAGAAGTGAAGCCCCAGGATGACAGAACCCGAGACCCTGGCCCTGCTGGAAGTGAAGGGGCCGGAGGCCCTGGAGAAGAGCCCACCCCAGGCTTTGGTCCCCAATGGCCGGAAGCTGGAAGGGGAAGATGGGGTTGAGTCCCCTGGAGCTGAGTCCTCCAGAGCGGGATCTTCAGCTGCGTCTCCCACAGCCGGAGAAGGGACGGAGGATGGTCTAGACAGCACAGTAAGTGAGGCTGCCACCTTGCCCTGGGGGACTGGTCCCCAGCCCAGTGCCCCGTTCTCAGATCCCCCTGGCTGGAGGAACATTGAGCCTGAGCCCCTTAAGTCAGAGCCACCCACCAAGCTAGAGGAGTTGCCCGAAGATGATGCCAACCTGCTGCCCGAGAAGGTGGCCCGGGCCTTCGTGCCCATCGACCTACAGTGCATTGAGCGGCGGCCCCAGGAAGACCTCATTGTGTGCTGTGAGGCCAGCGAGGGTGAGCGCCGCCAGACCTTCCTGCCCACCCGGGCCACCCACCCTGAGCCCCCGGAGCGCAAGTGGGCCGAGGCAGTGGTGAGGCCGCCTGGGTACTCCTGTGGGTGCTGCAGGGGACGTGGAGGCCATGAGGGGCTGAGGGCCATGGCCTCGGTGGGAGCCGCCCTCATCCTTTTCCCCTGCCTGCTCTATGGGGCATATGCCTTCCTGCCCTTCGATGCCCCGCGCCTGCCGACCATGAGTTCCCGCCTCATCTACACGCTGCGCTGCGGGGTCTTTGCCACCTTCCCCATTGTACTGGGTGAGCCTGGGCCCTGCAAGAAGGGAGGGGGCATGTGGGAGCTCGGCTGGAGGGCAGGGCCTGCCTGGCTTGGGGAGCAGGGGAGTTTCCCTTCACTAGACCTGGACCCTCAGGGCCTCCCACACCCTGTCACCCCTGTGTGCCCACCTCCTCCCAGGACCACCTCAGCCCCACCCACGGTGCAGAGCCCATGCCCATGAGCTCTCTGCTACGAACCCTGCCTCCAGCTTCCTGCCTGCCGCTCCTCTCCTGACCCTATGTGTCCTCCAACCCTACCCAGGGATCCTGGTGTACGGGCTGAGCCTGTTGTGCTTTTCTGCCCTGCGGCCCTTTGCGGAGCCACGGCGGGAGGTGGAGATCCACCGGCGATACGTGGCCCAGTCGGTCCAGCTCTTCATCCTCTACTTCTTCAACCTGGCCGTGCTTTCCACCTACCTGCCCCAAGACACCCTCAAACTGCTCCCTCTGCTCACTGGTCTCTTCGCCATCTCCCGGTGAGCTGGGGCTGGGGGTGGGGCAGAGGGAGGTGCTGGTGCTCAAGAGGCCCAGGCATCTGAATGTCTGGAGAGCCAGGGAGCTTTCTGGATTCTGCATCAGCCCAAATGTGCACCCTGGAAAGTTGAGTCACTTTCTTCCTTGCACTTTACCTCACCTGGTAGCAGGTGATCAGCTCATATGGCTTTCATAAGATACATGTATCAACCTAGAACTGGAAAGGCTTTCAGGTATCACCTAGACCAACCTCCCACCCCTTGCAGCCACTCCTCTGTGGCACTCTGGTCAGGTGGCCATTGGCTGAACATTGGTTGAACAGCCCCTGTGACCAAGTGCTTAGTTCTTTATAAGGCAAGTCTTGTTTCATTTTTCAGAAGTCCTAATTATTAGAAAGTCCTTTTTTATATTGTGCTAAAAACTGCTGCCCTGACTCTGGCCTCTGTAATTGCGTAGACAAATTCAGATCTTTGGAAACAGCTCTCAATTCCCCCACTCCGACACTCTGCTTCCCCAGTGTTTACTTTGCTAAATGGCCCTGGTCCCTCCACTATCCTGTGTCCTTCCCTCTAGGCAGGAAATTCTCCTGTCAGATGGGAGGGATGGGGGCTGGTCAAGGGTATTGTCCTGTTCATACAAGCCAAGGCCACACAGGTCTCATGGCAGCCTCATTACTCTGCTTTCATTTAGAATTTGTTGGCACCTGAAATCCTTAGGGGTGTTTTCACATGAACTACTGTTAACCCAGAAGGCACCTTGGAATTTCTGAAGCCAAATGCAGGCCTTTCCATTTTTTCCCCTAATACATTTCCTTTTGTTACTTTCCATATAGCATTCCAGGTAGGTTTAACTGCTGAAGCATTCTTCCTATTTAGCTTAAATCTGTCTTCCTGTCACTTCTGACTGTAGTCTAGTGGTCATTTGTCCCACCAGCCTCCTGACCATCCTGCAGCCCTGCAAGTTCTCCCAGTAGATGTTTCCCAAGATAAATATGTTCCTGCTCATGTAACTCAACCTCCCATCTCCCTCTCGGGGAATGCTGGTCTCAGACAGAAGTTGGTTTAAGCCCCAAGAATCATCAGGGAGCTAAAGGACCAGCAATCGTCTGGTCCATCTTACCCATTTTACAGAGAGAAAGTGACTACAGATGGGGGGAGAAGAGTCGCATAGGTCAGTCAGCAGCAGAGGCAGGACTAGAACCCAGGTCCCTTCCTTCTCTCATCCAGGGTCCTTCTTCCGTACCATGGGCAAGTTACTTAAGTATTTTGTGCCTCAGTTTCATCATCTGTAAAATGGAGTTATTGCGAAGATTGAGTTAGTTAATTCATGTAGAGTGCTTGCAACAGTCTAGTACTTGGTAAGTGTTCACTAAATGTGAACTTTTATATTATTATTATGCTGCCTCCTGGTGCAGTAGAAAAGCAGCAGTTACTCTTTCCTCCGTTTCCCAGGTAAAAAAAAATAGAGACATCACAATTTTGTAATAAGTGATCCTTCATATATTAAGAGGAAGCTGCTGCCCTCCCGCCACTGAGGAGTGTGTATTTTGAATGGATCTTCCAAGAGAGGAAATTTGGTTGTGCCTAGTCCATCCCTCTGGGCTTCAAGCTCTCTTGAAGCTGGTTTCCTTACTCTCTCCTTTCTCTGAGGGGCAGGAGATGGGGTGATGAACAGGCATGGGTTCAAACCATGGTTTTACTATTTCCCCAATGTGTGACTTTGGACCAGTCTTACTTAACCCTTTTGGAATCTTAGTTTCTTCATCTGCAAAAGGGAAGTAAATACAATGGAATGTACTGCAGCTGTGAAATAATGAAGCTGTTTATATACTAATATAACACAATCTCCAAGATACATTAAATGAGGGGAAAAAAATCAACGTGCAGAACAATCTCTATATTTAGTATGCTACCAAACTTCCAAAAAAAAAGGGAAAAGGAAAACATAAATCTTTTCGCTCATATGTAAAGAAAACATCACGATGTACAAGAAACCATAATACTGGATGTCTGGGGTGGGAGTGGAACAGAGGTGAGAAGGTGAAGGACGAGAATAGGGTATCTGGGAATCAGTAAGGGAAGACATTTTACTATACTCACTGGTACCTTTGAATTTTGAACCATGTAAATGTATACTGCCTACTCAAAATTTTTAATTAAATTTTGAAAAGTACACAAAGAGGGAGGTGAATAATATTCACACTTCATAGAGGTGCGGGGGTCTAAATTAAATTAAACATTGCCCCTAAAGTAATTGGTACCATGCCGGGCACATGGTAAGTACATAAACACTGGCTGTCTTTAGAGGTATCAGTTGTGCTGACCAACACCCAGCCACTGCCTTCACTTTGTATTCTCCCCATCACCAGCCTGTCGCCAGTTAGCTCATGTACTCCTCTCAAGGAAAGCCCGATCTTTTCTTGCCTTCCAGGCTGATATACTGGCTGACCTTTGCTGTGGGCCGCTCCTTCCGAGGCTTTGGCTACGGCCTGACATTCCTGCCCCTGCTGTCCATGCTGGTGTGGAACCTCTACTATATGTTCGTGGTGGAGCCCGAACGCATGCTCACTGCCTCCGAGAGCCGCCTGGACTACCCTGACCACGCCCGCTCAGCCTCAGACTACAGGCCTCGCTCCTGGGGCTAAGCCGCCCCACACCCTTGCTCCCAGCCCTGGTACCTGGGTGGGATGAACCCACCTACTGCCCCGACAGGGGTCCCATCCAATCAGAGCCTGGACTGTCCCCTGCTCTCCAAGTTGGGGCACTCCCCTTCACCTTTGGAGCCTGGGACAATTAGGCGGGAGGGACTCAGACATTCTTTCAGGGAAAGAGGTGGACAGCCATATTCCTTAAGGATGCTGAGGGCACAGGACCAGGAGCAGAGGCATGGTTCCTTCCTGAGCAGCCTCCCACCACTGCCACTAGGGCCCACAATGGCTGGACTCTGCTCCACTCTCCAGCCTCCTGTAAGGCAGCCAGCAGAGCCACAGCCAAAACTCTGACCATTTCTGTGCTGGGTGTCCAAGCAGAGGGCCTCAGAGACTAGAAACCTTGCCCATGCCTAAAGGTAATGGCTGGCCATCAGCTCAAATAGGACGTTCATGTTTGGTGAAAACCTTCTTGGGGACCTGTATTCAGGACCCTCCGTGACTGGCCATATAGGCTCTTGAGCCTCAGTCAAGTCAATTACAGCTGTCCCAATCCAGTGTGGCTGCCTACTCCCTTCCAACCCTTTAGGTCCCTGTAACCTTGCACCTCCAAACTGCCCAGAAGTCATACCTCTCTCATGGGAAGAGGAGCAGACAGGGAAACCTGCCTCCCAAGAGGCGTGTGTGTGTTTGTGTGTGTGTTTGTGTGTGTGTTTGTGTGTGTTTGTGTGTTTGTGTGTGTGTGTGCGCGCATGCGCGCACACACCCACACCTGTGGTGGCTGGGAGTGGTTGGAAGACATAGTGGTTGATGTTAACCCCATGTGAATGTGTGTGTAACAATAAACAACTACCACTGTCTTCCTTGGCTCTTCCTTCGTGTTTGCGCCGTCTCAAGTGTCCCTTCCTTGTTTGATTCAGACTGCACCAGAGACCTCCCAGCTCCACATGTTGAAGAGTGGCTGGCAGGAGCCTGGTCCCGTGGCAAGGGAGAGAACTGGGCCTGGGGAAGAAATGGCGCTGCAAACAAGAAATTGTCTTCCATGGCCACCTCCAGCCCTCTCATTCCCTGGAACCAGACCCAGCAACACTCACACACTGAGAGACAAGCCCTGGGGAAAAACTTAGTCTATTTCATGCCCTCCAGAGTAGCAGACAAGTCAGAAGGCCTCTCATTTAGACCTGTGAGTCCCATTCAAGGGAAATGGGGGGGGTGGAGGGGCGGGGAGGCAACGTGGAGGGGACCCTCCCTCTAGCAATCACTCTGTCCCTGGTCCCTCCTCAAAGTTTGAAGGAAGCCCCACCTGGGTCCGCAGGAAGTTGAGGCTGGTCTCTAAGGTTCTGCAGAAAAGCAAGATGCGAAAAGGGAGCAGCTGGCTAGGAATACTGACCCTCAAACCTGCAGACCAGCAAGGCAGGTCCAGTAATGTCCTTCCCTCTAGAGAGCAGGCCTCAATTTATAGGCTGATATTCTGAGTACCGCTTGTGGCCCAGCAGCAGAAACACGCCTCCTGCCAGCAGCATGAGCGCTGGAGCACCCAGGGCCACTGCCACGATGCCTAGGACTAGCGAGGACAAGGCATCTACTGGAGGGGTGCCCACACCCAGGAGCATGGACCTAGAGGGAGCAGAGTGAGAAAGAGAGGTGAGCAGGCTTAGGGGGTAAGGCCGAGAGGCCCAACCCTCCTCCACTTCGACCTCCCAAACCCTTGGCCCAGGCCCTGATTCTCACCAGCTGAGGTAGTGTTTGTCCCAGTAGCCAGGGCCTGTGGAAGCCCCAAATGTCAGATTGAAGGCACAGAAGTTGTTCTGGGACCCAAAGAAGGCTCGGACAATGGGTGACTGGGGGAGAAGGTATGCCAAGGTGGGGTAAAGAGGGGAAGCTTGGCAGGGCATGGCTGATTCCCGGCCCCCCTGCTTCTGAGAGAAAGCCACTGGTCGCCACTGCATGAAGCCTGATGGGAGGGAGCCCCATAGCAGCTGGTCCAACTGGGGAGAAAGGCAAACAGGCAGGATGAGGAGGACCAGTGGTGCCCGACCTTTCTGTTCCCCCACCCTTTCCCAGCCTCTGTCTGTCACGAGTTGTCCTGAATCCTAGGCCTGGTTCTAGAACTCACAGGCTGTTTGCATCGATCTCTCCTCTGTAGAAAGGGGAGCTGGACTGGATGGCACTGGGTCCTTTTCCAGCCTCAACACTCAGCAAGCCTGCACTCAGCTCCCTCCTTTGGGCCCCTGGGCCCTTGCAAATCCCATCTGTCAGAGCACTAGTCACACTGTACCGCCTTCCCTCTGGCTCCTCCACTGAGAGCAGAGACTGGGCTAATTCATTAGCACAGTGCCCAGCACTTAAAGGAGCTGAGTGAAGTGTTGCTAAATGGTAAATGGTTGAATGATTCTCTGAGGTCCTAATGGGGTCCCCCTTCACCCCACACCCATCTGCTTCTCTGCTGGAAGCCTGACCTGGAAGACGGCAGGTGCATATTCATCATCGATGGAGTGCTGCTCCTGCACTGAGGGGCAGTCAGGGCCATGGCCCAACGTGGCTACCTCCAGCCCAAACAAGGAGTGGTTTCCCCGGGGAGAGGCCCCAACCAGGTCCACCTCTAGCTGGCAGGTGTCCGCTGTGTGCAGGAGGCGAGGGGGTTGGGCTGGTCGGCCAGATCTGGAGAAGGCCTGAACCTAGGATGGAAGAGGCATGGGAGGTGTGGGAAGCAGGTGGATGCCTGTGTTTGAAGGCGACCCCCATCATTAACTCCCACCCTCGTAAACCAGCCTTTTGAGTTCTGATTCCCCATACCCTTACCCTGAAGGCCAGGCTGCCACTGGCAAAAGCCCCAGTGGGGTCGTGAATGGGGTGGCCTCGAAATGTGGCACTCAGGGTGGCAGGATCCAATGAGTCAGTGATGTTGTCCCAGGAGAAATTGGCCAAGGAGTATGGGGGATATGATTTTCCTGGAGGCTTTGCGGCTGCATCGGATGTGTTGGTGCTGTCAAACTCAAACAGCTGGCGGGTGGGGGTGGGGAGGGACTAAGCTTGCCTGAGTCCAGCTTTCTCCTGAATCACCACCACCACCCGTTCACTGGCCCCACCCCAGGCTCTCATACCTGACTCGACTTCACCTACCCCCAGTCTTCAGTTTCTCCCTCTAACTCGAATGAACCCTCTCCTCTGCACTCCTCCCCTTGGTTCTCCCCCAACCTCCTCACCCTGGTAAAGACGAGGGCAGAAGAAAATTGGATGCTCTCCTTGGGGAGCACCATGATGCCCCCGTCAGGCTCAGAGGAAATCAGGAGGCTCCAGTTGACACTCAGGGTGCTGTTGGGGGTGTTGGTGGCCACCAGCAGCACGGCTGGGGGTCCCAGGCTGCTCCACACATAGTGCAGGGTGGAAGTGGCACCCACTGCCTGGATATGAAGCAGGTTCTGGGAAGGGTCCAGCCAGTCAGAGATGACCTTCAGAGACACCTGGAACATGGAGCAGTGGAGGGTCAAGCAAACAGGATCAGGGAGAGACACAGAGCAAAGAAGTTTGGGGATAAGGAGAGGGGCCTTGGAAAATGATGAGGAAAGGGTGGGACCTTGGGGGCCTAGGCAAGAGGAATGCTTGTGGGAGCTAACAGAACCTTCTTGTAAAGGGCAGAGGTGGGGTGGAGGAGAGGTGGGTAGAGCCAGAACTGCCTTGACCCTGGTGGAGAGATCAGGGCACAGGGCTGAGAGGAAGAAAGAAATCCAACACTTGTTTGGACCTGGCTCACTCAGGGCTAAGTCAAGGTCCAGGTTTCACCAGAAAACAGGAAGCTCTCACATCCACCCTACTCCACAATCCTGTCCCGTGACCCATGGCTGCTCCGACCCCCAGTTTGAAAAACTCTTTTGTCAATGCAAGCACACTCCACCCCCACCAATTGTTTGCCCTAGTTTCCAACCACCCTTCAAGGTAGCATATCCTGAAACACCTACTGCTCTAGCCCCTCACCTGGCGGGTCTCCTCCCCCAGAAGGCCAAACGGAGCTGCTGTCAGAAGTAGGCTCAGGAGGAGCACGACGCTCCTCATAGCTTCTCTTGCAGTCCCGACTTCAGAAGGCGGAAGAGACGCTGAAATCATGTGACTCACAGATTCAGCTGATCTCTTTAAAGGGCGGGACCATCACAACAGTTCTTAAAGAGACCGCCTCCCTTAACCCAGATTTGTGAGTGAGAATAGAATCAGAAAGGTTAGGAGTTCGTCATCCCCAACTGACCTGGCAAGCAAGTCATCCCAGGCTAGATCTGCAGACATACTCCCAACCTCTCCTACCCAACTGGTCCCGCTAAAGTTACCTATAAGCAGGCATGATGTCTGGATTCAACATCCAAATGTAATCTATAGAATGACTCTGTGGCAGGGAAGGCACTGAGAAGAATTTGAAGGAATTCGATGGGAGAGATAGCACACTTCAGAGGGTTCTTTTTGTCAGTTTTTAATATTTATTGAGCCCCCAGCTATGCAGGTTCTTGTCCTGGAAGAGCTCACAATTTTATTGTGGAGAAAAGAAACCTCAGAAAACAGGACATGAAAGTGATACATAATTGTCATAGGAGGGAGTTCATGTCTGGCTGAATGAATGCACTTTTTATTTTTCTTGTTTTTTTTCTTTAATTTTAAAATTTTATGTATATTTTGGCTGCATTGGGTCTTTGTTGCTGCGCGCAGGCTTTCTCTAGTTGCCGCAAGTGGGGGCTAATCTTCGTTGCGGTGCACGGGCTTCTCATTGTGGTGGCTTCTCTTGTTGCGGAGCACAGGCTCTAGGTGCATGGGCTTCACTGCGACGCGTGAGCCCTAGAGCGCACAGGCTTCAGTAGTTGCAGCACGTGGGCTCAGTAGTTGTGGCGCACAGGCTTAGTTGTTCTGCAGCATGTGGGATCTTCCCGGACCAGGGATCGAACCTGTGTGCCCTGTATTGGCAGGCGGATTCCTAATCACTGCACCACCTGGGAAGTCCTTTCTTGTTTTTGGTTTGTTTGTTTTGCCTAATCCTAAAATTATTTTGGCTAATAAAAAATGCATACAGTACAATATTCATAAGGTACCAAAGGGTACCACCCCTATTCCCCAGCAACCTGGGTCCTTCCTTGAGACAACCACTATTATCAGTTTCTCATGTGTCCTTCATAAAATATTCTATGCATGCTCAAGTGTATGTTTTGTTGGGTTTTTTTTGGCCGTGCCATGTGGCATGTGGGATCTTAGTTCCCTGACCAGGGATCGAACCCGTGCCCCCTGCAGTGGAAGTGCAGTCTTAACCACTGGACTGCCAGGGAACTCCCTCAAGTGTGTGTGTGTGTGTGTGTGTGTGTGTGCGCACTTGATAATACATATATACATATACATATATACACATATATATATGTATAATAAGATACAATGGAATCCACTGTTCTGCAGTTTGTTTTTTCACTTATATATTGAGGAATGTTCTGTATCAATGCACTTGGAGTTGTCTCATTCTCCAGTCTTTCATTGCAGGGCAGACGTTCCATGGGTATATTTAGCCAGAACCTTGATAGTATCCAACATTTTGCTACGGCAAACAACACTGAAAGGAATATCCCTGTATGAAAAGCATTTCATACATATTTGTAACCAAGTCTATAGGATAAATACCCAGGAGTAGAACTGCCCAGTCAAGTTGCCCTCTATGAGGTTCATCAATTGACACTCACACCATGTCTGAGAGCCCATTTCCCCCACACCCTGGCAAGTGCTTACCAAACTTAATTTGCATTTCCCTATGAATAAGGTTAAACATCTCTTCATGTTTTATTAGTCATTTATTTTTTGCTTCTCTGGAGCTATTTATACACTTTGCCTATTTTTCTGAGGCCATATCTTCTTTTTTTTTTTTTTTTTTTGCAGTAAACGGGCCTCTCACTGTTGTGGCCTCTCCCGTTGCGGAGCACAGGCTCCAGACACGCAGGCTCAGCGGCCATGGCTCACGGGCCTAGCCGCTCCACGGCATGTGGGATCTTCCCAAACCGGGGCACGAACCCGTGTCCCCTGCATCGGCAGGCGGACTCTCAACCACTGCGCCACCAGGGAAGCCCGGCCCTATCTGCTTAATGGCCAAGTTCTAAAAGTTCAAGGAAATCAACTCTTGTGCTGTTGCAAACATCATCCTCCCTCTCCCATTTGTTCTTTTTTTGCCATGCAAATATTCTATGTAGTTACATTTATTATTTTTCCCCACTCTGATAAGTATTTATTTACTTACTTACTTACAGCCACACTGTGCAACTTGCAGGATCTTAGTTCCCTGACCAGGGATGGAACCCGCGCCCTTGGTAGTGAAAGCGCAGAGTCCTAACCACTGGATTGCCAGGGAATTCCCCTGGTAAGTATGTTTTTAAATCTCGTGTCTTCTTCTAGTACTCTTATATTTAAATCTTTCAGTCGCCTGGAATTAATTTTGCTATAATAAATGAAGAAAGGATCCAATTTAATTTTTTCCCCAAATGGCTACTCTAGGATAAACTAAAGTTTCCTTAAAAACTTTCATTTTTCTGGCCTTACTACCCAAAGCAATCTACAGATTTAATGCGATCCCTATCAAATTACCCATGACATTTTTCACAGAACTAGAACAAATAATCCTAAAATGTATATGAAAGCATAAAAGACCCAGAATTGCCAAAGCAATCCTTAGGAAAAAGAACAAAGTAGGAAGCATTGCCTTCCCAGACTTCAGACAATACTACAAAGCTATGGTAATCAAAAGAGTGTGGTATTGGACTTCCCTGGCAGTCCAGTGGTTAAGACTCCATGCTTCCACCGCAGGGGGCAGGGGTTCAGTCCCTGGTTGGGGAACTAAGATCCCACAATCTGTGCAGTATGGCCAAAAAATTAAAAAAAAAAAAAAGATACCAGCGTGGTATTGGCACAAAAACAGATGGAACAGAATAGAGAGCCCAGAAATAAACCCACACACCTATAGATAATTAATCTTTGACAAAGGAGGCAAGAACATACAATGGGGAAAACACAGTATCTTCAGCAAGTGGTGTTGGAAAAGTTATACAGCCACGTGTAAATCAATGAAGTTAGAACACACCCTCACACCATACTCAAAAAAACACCTCAAAATGGCTTAAGACTTAAATATAAGACATGACACCATAAAACTCCTAGAAGAGAACATAGGCAAAACATTCTCTGACATAAATTGTACCAATGTTTTCTTAGGTCAGTCTCCCAAGGCAATAGAAATAAAAGCAAAAATAAACAAATGGGACCTAATCAAACTTACAAGCTTCTGTACAAAGGAAACCATAAACAAAACGAAAAGACAACCTATGTACTGGGGGAAAATATCTGCAAATGATGCAACCAACAAGGGATTAATTTCCAAAATATACAAACAGCTCATACAACTCCATAACAAAAAAACAAACAACCCAATTGAAAAACGGGCAGAAGACCTAAATAGACATTTCTCCAAAGAAGACATACAGATGGCCAATAGGCATATGAAAAGATGCTCATCATCGCTAATTATTAAAAGAAATGCAAATCAAAACTACAGTAAATCAACCATACTGCAATAAAAATTAATTATACATAAAGAAAAACCTACAATGAGGTACCACCTCACACCAGTCAGAAGGGCCATCATTAAAAAGTTTACAAGGGCACTTTCCTGATGGTCCAGTGGTTAAGACTCCGTGCTTCCACTGCAGGCAGCACAGGTTCGATCCCTGGCTGGGGAACTAAGATCCCGCATATTGCACAGTGCGGCTAGAAAAAAGAAAAAGAAAAAAAGTCTACAAATAATAAATTTTGGAGAGAGGGTGGAAAAAAGAGAACCCTCTTACACTGTTGGTGGGAACAGAAATTGGTGCAGCCACTATGGGAAACAGTATGGAGGTTCCTCAAAAAACTAAAAATAGAGTTGCCATGTGATCCAGCAATCCCACTACTGGACATACACCCAAACAAAACTATAATTTAAAAAGATACATGCACCCCCTATAGCAGCACTATTTACAATTGCCAAGACACACAATGGAATATTACCCATAAAAAAGAATGAAATAGTGCCACTTACAGCAACATGGATGGACCTAGAGATTACCGTACTAAGCGAAGTAACTTAGAAAAAGACAAGGACCATATGATATCACTTACATGTGGAATCTAAAATACAACACAGGACTTCCCTGGCGGTCCAGTGGTTAAGAATCTGTGCTTCCACTGCAGGGGGCACGGGTTCGATCCCTGGTGAGGGAAATAAGATCCCACATGCTGTGTGGTGTGGCCAAAAAAGAAAAAAAAAAACAAACCACAAATGAACATATCTGCGGAACAGAAAGAGACTCACAGACATAGAGAACAGACTTGTGGTTGTTAGTAAGGGGTGGGGGTCGGGGAGGGAAGGATTGGGAGTTTGGGATTAGCATATGCATACTATCACATACAGAATGGATAAACAAGGTCCTACTGTATATAGCACAAGGAGCTACATTCATTATCCTGTGATAAACCAGAATGGAAAAGAATACGAAAAAGATGTCACTTTGCTGTACAACAGAAGCAGCCACATAGCACAGGCAGATCAGCTTGGTGCTTTGTGACCGCCTAGAGGGGTGGGACAGGGAGTGTGGGAGGGAGATGCCAAAGGGAGGAGATATGGGGATATATGTATATGTATAGCTGATTCACTTTGTTATAAAGCAGAAACTAACACACCATTGTAAAGCAATTATATTTCAATAAAGATGTTAAAAAAAATTTACAGAGAAGTTATAATGCCATGAGAAAATGCCTCTGACCCCAATGCTAAGTGAAACTAACAGATGAGAAAAATGTTCTATATGTGTTGAGCTTTTTCTGTTCCTATTTTTTTTTTTTCAATAAAAGTTTTGCACAGAAATAAGACTGGAAGTAAAAATAACAAAATACTAACAGTGGTTGGATTCAGATAAAGGGGCTTTGGATTCTTTAGAAAATCATTTCTATTTTTCTGTATTTAATAAATATTCTTTTGGAACTTTAAAACAATCTTAAATCAACTATACTTCAATAAAACTTAAAAAAAAACCTTTTCACTTTTCTTGAGAAAAAAAGTACTTGTATCCTCTGAGGTTATCAACTCTGGACTTGACAAGCAAAGATATAAGCAAGAGTCTTGGCTGAGTTCAAAGGGTTTCAGTAAATAAGAATTCAAGTCTCCCCACCACCCCCAATACACCACTTTTGGGGGGCGGGGTGTGGAATAGGACTTACTTGAATCCAGGAATTTGCCAGGGAAGAACCATGACAAAGTCAAGGTGGCAGTAAAGTTGTGTTCATGGAATCATTTAGAGTTCATGCAGGCAACAAAGTGGCTTGGATAGCCTTTAATCACTGTTAAATTTAGCCTTTGAACAGCACAGAGGGGCTCTGAAAGCTAGACTGAAGAGTACAGATTGATCTAACATGCCAGGAGGAATTTTCATAGGTTCAGGAGACTTTGTAAGTCTTAAAAGAATAAAGAGGCACTGATGACAGGAAGTAAGACTACTATGTACAACTATCCAAGTGCTTAACCATTACAGCTGAAACCAGAATGGACCCAGAAAGGTGTTAAGGAACAAATGGGAGGCAATTCCTCCCTCCACAACTTCCAAGCACTACTTCTTCAAGATCTTTTTATCTACTTGAGAATTAACTCATCTTTCTTTAAGGTCTTAAAGCTCTGAGGGAATTAACACTGCAAGTAAAGATGCAGGGATTTCAGCAAAAGATAGGTAGGCTTATTTCAGAGCCTCTCATTGAAGAGAAAAAGCTGAAGACTTCTTTATTTTTAGCCGCGTTGGGTCTTCGTTACTGTGAGGGCTTCCTCTAGTTGCAGCGAGCACGGGCTTCCCGTTGCAGTGGCTTCTCTTATTGTGGAGCACGGGTTCTAGGCACATGGGCTTCAGTAGTGTGGCACACGGGCTCAGCAGTTGTGGCTTGTGGCTCTAGAGCGCAGGCTCACTAGTTGTGGCACACGACCAGTGTCCCCTGCACTGGCAGGTGGACTCCTAACCACTGTGCCACCAGGTAAGTCCCAAGCTGAAGACTTTAGACTGGGTTAAGCAGGAAGCTGAATACTAGGCATGAAGTCTCCAGAAGCCCTTTTCCACAGCACACCTCTGTTCAGGCAGCACAGCCAGCTGTGAATGCACTTACAGAGGCAGACTGCCTATACAGGAATTCTAGGTCTGCCATTTACCAGCTTTGGGACCCTTGGACAAGCTACTTTATGCTTTGGATTCCCCATCATAAAATGGGGTTATTACCTACCTTATAGGGTCCTTTTGAGGATATGCAAAGTGAACAGAACGTATCTATTATATAATAGGCAATGTGTGCTAGCTATTATTATTCTACCTAGTATTCAACTTAGTAACACTAAGTCCCATGGTCAGGGAGGAGGCACAGTCTGACTGCATGAGTCATGAGGACAAAGGGGACAGTGGAAGGCCCAGAGGAAGGACTCTAAAGAAATCAAAGGCTAGCCCCACCTAGCTTCCAGCATCTCAGGGCCACTACATTTTTTTTTTTTGTCTTGATAAAAACAAAGCACAAAATGGGACTTACATCTTTTGTTTCTGCTTACAGGGAAAGCAGAGGTCCTACTGTGACACAAGCATACCAGGAAAATAAGCCAGCAAACCAAAATAGACTGGAATCAAGAACACCACTGGGGGCTTCCCTGGTGGCGCAGTGGTTGAGAGTCCACCTGCCGATGCAGGGGACGCGGGTTTGCGCCCCGGTCTGGGAAGATCCCACATGCCGTGGAGCGGCTGGGCCCGTGAGCCATGGCCGCTGAGCCTGCGCGTCCGAAGCCTGTGCTCCGCAACGGGAGAGGCCACAACAGTGAGAGGCCCGCGTACCGCAAAAAAACCCCAAAAAACAACACTGGGAGAGGGCGGAGAAAAAGAATTCTAGGTATGATAGGAAGGATTCTGAAAAGTTACAGGATACAGTACAGAAACAGATGCTCTATGTCCTTTAGGATAAATGCCTGAGCCCCAGCATGTACTGGGTGTTGCTCTACGTACAACCACATACAAGGAACACCCGTGGTTTGGACAGGTTCTTCCTGTTGAGTGGTGAATGCAAGGTGGTACGTTTTTAAGCTTTACAATATCATGCTTTGAACTCCAAGAGCCTTCGCAACCAGCATCTACTGAGAAGTCTGAAGAATACCCTCTCAAGGAGGCAAAGATACTGAATGACCTCATTCCCATCTCTTCCCAGTAAGGTTTTTTGCCTCTTCCCTCCTTGCCAGGAGGCAGAGATATGACCCAAGGTTGAAAAACAAATAACCACCATCTCAAATGACTTAGATTTAATCATCGGAAGCAAACTAAATGGAAAGCTTACAATAGAGAAGAATTACATGTCAGTGCCTTTTGCAAACTGAGCTGGGACAGAAAGGGACTGGGGCTGCCCCTCAACCCAATCTCTTCGAAACAAAGACATCCACAGTGTCCCTGGCAGTCTGGCTCAGGGAAGGGGGAGACTGTTGGCTCTGTGCGTTGAGGTTGCCTTGCCACCGCTCACTCCTGGCCAGCATCAGGAGCCCCGCCTTGCTGGCTCTGGTCATCACCCTTTTTTTTGTGGCCTGATACGATGTCATCAATCCGCAGCAGTAGAACTGCCGTCTAGGAGAAAAACCACAGCCCCAAAGAGGTTAGCAAAGAAGGGAAGGACACTTGTTTTCTTTTAGATGTATCACCTAGCTCCTCCTACATAATTACCATTTTATCTGAAATCTACCCTTTCAGAGCCTCGAATGTAAAATGCAGTTCTCGGTCAGCAAGGGATGCAGCCTGTGCTACGTTACCTTGCCTTTTTTTTTTCCTTTTTTTTTTTCTTTTGGCCATGCTACACAGCTTGTGGGATTTTAGTTCCCCAACCAGAGATTGAACCCGGGCCCTCAGCAGTGACAGAACGGAATCCTAACCAATGGACTGCCAGGGAATTCCCTTTTTTTTTAAAATTAAAAAACTTTATTTTTGGCTGCACCGGGCCGGGTCTTAGTTGTGGCATGCGGGACCTTCTTAGTTGTGGCATGTGGACTTCTTAGTTGCAGCATGCGAACTCTTAGTTGCGGCATGCACGCGGGATCTAGTTTCCCGACCAGGGATCGAACCCGAGCCCCCGGCACTGACAGCACGGAGTCTTACCCACTGGACCAGGGAAGTCCCCCTACCTTGCTTTTTAAATGAGCTAAATATAAGTAGGGGGATCGAATTCCTTGGGAGATCTTTTGGGGAATACTCTGCCTTCTATCCCCCCCTCCTCAAGACTGGACCAAACACACTGTTTTCTGGTTATCTGGAAATTAACAGCACAGCATATGTCTTAAGAGTGCCTCACCTCCACTGCTGTCTTATACGTTTGCAGCTTTACAGCCAATGGTTCCCAGATGCCCAGTTCTTTCATGTCCACCAAAGTACCTGTCTCACCATTTACGCCCCAGGTCTCACAATTCTCCTGGGTGTGCTTGGCCTATAGTTGGAACAAGCATAAATAATTAAAGGGGAAAATACTAGGGACAAGTAAGCTGACAGAGACCATTACATAAAAATCAAATACACTGCACTGATAAGGTAGGGATAAGAGGAAACGACAATGACAACAAACAAATCAAAAATTAAGAAAGAGAAGAGATTTTAAAGGAACAAGCTACCAGGAGAACCTGGAAAGACAGACATGAACTACCCTCTTAGGCCAAACACAGCTTTTCCTACCCCATCAAGAGAAGAGCAAGGAAAGGAACTCACCCGAAGGGAGGTAAGTAGACGGATGGTGCTGGCCCCACAGTTTTGAATAAGGGTACGAGGGATGACCTCTAGGGCTTGGGCAACAGCCCGATATGGCCATTGTTCCACACCAGTCATGGCCTTGGATTTTTCTGTCAAGGCATGAGCCACAGCCATCTCAGAAGCCCCACCCCCAGGCACCAGCTGAGGGTCCAGGAGAACATTGCGGCACACCTGCATGGCATCCTGGAGGTTGCGTTCTACTTCCTTGGGAAAGCGAACAAAGAGTATAAAGCCAAAGCTTGATGACTCAAGGACAAATCAGAAGCACCAAAGGACTTCCTGACTGCCAAATTCGGTAAACCACCAAGGAGGGCAAACTAAGAAAGGTCCTTCAAACCTTTTGGGCAGGGCAGATGCTACTAACTCTGGAAAAACACATTAACTACAACTGCAACAAGGCCAGGGGGAATGTGGTATCACTCTGGGATGTTAGGCTCTTGTCCATTGTGCTTGACAGACCTATAACCTTACTCTGTCCTGTCTAGCTGTGTACTCTAGGAGGCTGCACGGTGTAGTGGAAACTCTCTGCTTACTAGCTATATGCCTTTGGTAAAATACTTAACCTAAGGAAAAAAAAAGTAATATTTATAATTTCAACTTAAAAAACAAGGAAACAGTGGTTGCTAGTGGATGGGGAAACGATGAGCCACTGTTCAATGGGTATAATGTCTCAATTTTTTGAGATAAAAAAAGTTCTGAAGATCTGTTGCATGTGAATATGAATACACTTAAAACTGCTGTAACTGTACACTAAAAAATTATTCAGATGATAAATTTTACATTAAAAAAATTTTAAACCATGATTAAAAATAAAAATATTTAAAAAATAAAAAGAAGAGAGAGATTTGTGGCTTCAGATGGCAATTAAATAACTATAAATGGGCAACAGGATAATTTTAGGCTCTCTGGGAAACTCAAGAAATGGAACGACCTAGATCATTCAGTCACACTTCCAAGGCTGACTCACCGAGAGAATCTCTTTGCTGGCCCCCCGTAGGAGAATGGTGCAGGCCTTGGGGTCTCTGCACTCAGTGATGAATGTAAAGTACTCATCTCCAATTTTCTTGATTTCCAACAGGCCTGCCCCTGTCCCAACATCTTCTTCTCTCAGTTCCTCTGGTCGGCTGACTATTCGGCCCCCACAGGCTCTATTGATTAGATGGGGAGAAGGGGGACAGGGAGAAGACTAGATGATGTCAAATACTTTTACTCATCTTCTTGGTCCTTAGGGTCTGTGGTGGGGTGTAAGGGTTAAGGGCCAAAGTGGACTGCTAGCAACACTTCTACCTAACTCGAGACGTCTTGGTTGCCTGGTGAAATAGATTTCCAAATATATAGGTGAAGTTTCCTTAAACTAATATGGCTTTATAAGTGAAAGTGTGCATACCTAAGGCAACTACTGTAACGAGATACAAGTTAATTCGAAGTATACTTAGTGGACCCTAAAATTGGGACAAATGAATTCTTATGCATATCTGACCAAGTGTATAACACATAATGGTCATTTCTAGACAGAACTCATCCTATAATGCCCAGTTAGATCTCAAGGCCAATAACAGGACTGTACTAAAGACAATGTAAAGGTCAAGCAAGAAATAAGGTGATTAGGTACATAAGTATATGTCTCACCCAGTTTTAATAAATATAAGGCTAATTTTTTTTTTTCTTTTGCAGTACGCGGGCCTCTCACTGTTGTGGCCTCTCCCGTTGCGGAGCATAGGCTCCGGACGCGCAGGCCCAGCGGCCATGGCTCACAGGCCCAGCCGCTCCGTGGCATGTGGGATCCTCCCAGACCGGGGCATGAACCCGTGTCCCCTGCATCAGCAGGCGGACTCTCAACCACTGTGCCACCAGGGAAGCCAATGTAGGGCTAATTTTTTATTTGTCACTTTTTCCCCACTCATGGGCATGTAGAGTCAACTATGTATATGTATGTATGCCAAGCCATTTCAGAGAAAGCGTTTTAAGTATAAAATTGGATTTGGATCTATGGCATATTATGTGATGTTAGGATACACTTAACTTTTAAAAAAAAATTACTCTTAAAAATAGATGGTATCTGAGCCTAGATATTTGTACTGAAGTAGTGAGTGCAATCTAAGGTTGCATTAACAGCAGCTGAGGATCCAATCAAGGTAATTGTTGGATCTGCTATATTCTGAGCTAGTTAAAACAGACTAATCTGAAATGGATCCCTACACCAAGGTAGTGATCATAGATGTCTAAGCATACGCTGTTCACTACTGGTTAGGAGCAGTAGGGTCTCATGCAGCAGATAACTGTTACTCTAGATAGAGGACTTCCTCTTCTTTAAATACTTATTTACTTACTTCGCTGCACCGGGTCTTAGTTGCAGCATGCAGGAACTTTAGTTGTGGCATATGGGATCTAGTTCCCTGACCAGGGATCGAACCCAGGCCCCCCACATTGGAAGTATGGAGTCCTAGCCACTAGACCACAGGAAGTCCCTAGACAGAGGGCTTCTGAAGAGGGCAGATGGCTAAACCCAGGTTATTTCCATCTGTAAATAATTTGGCTGGCTTTATCCTATGCTAAACTTTTTCAGATAAGGATGACTACATTACGAAGCTACAAAATAAAAACACATGGGAAGGAGAATCTTATTTTTACCTGGCCTACTCACCTAGCAATGCGATTATTGTCTGTCTTCCGGACTCTGCGGATGGCTGTGATATTGGCCCGCATGAGGTAGTGCTGAGCTAAATCTGCAAGAATAGAGGTGTCAAGGTGGAAACCAGAAACCCTGGGTTCTGAACAGGTTTTATCCTCCACGTACCCTAACCATCACATGTTAATTATGTTCAGTGTATGACAACATGCGAGGAAAAAAATCACCAACCCTCTTCTACCACAACAATAGTCTGGAAAAATGAATGTAGTCCTACCCGAGATGCCCTTTTCTGTGATGACCACGTCTGGCTTCAGATGGATAATGTCCTCACAGAGCTGCTGAATGTACTCTTCTTCCATTTGGAGGATTCGGGTGAAGTCTTCCTCTCGTGTGATCTCAATGTCAGTCTATGTGGTGAAGAAAAGTCACTCTGAATTAAAAATTTTGGATTGGTGAAGCTCTTTAGGGTCATCCCACCTACTATACTCCCTCCATCCAGCATTCTCATGTATCCCAGAAAACATGAGTTAGAATAAGCCACGACCCAACACCTCTATAAGCCACTTTAGCTCCAGCAGTCATCTAGTTTAACCCCATTTAATTATAAAGCAACTGGAATGCAAGTCACAATGTAATTAGTGGAGTTTGGCTAAGGTCTCTAGCCACTTAGTTCAATGTTTCCTCTGACCTGTCAGTGTGCATGGTAACTCAGCGTCTTAATTCTTCCCACTAATAAATCGATTCTTGTTGCCAACCACTGTTTGATAAACTTCAATTACTTTGTTTTATCCAAGGGTGATGGAGCCTTGCAAGCTTCCTGCCCTCTGGAAATTCTTTGGCACTTCAAAGCTCAATTAACTCCTACTCTATGTTCTACTGATGCATTATGAAAGGTGGCATGAGAGTGTGGAATTGAAGCCGAACAGAGCTGGGTTCAAATTCTGATTTGGCCAATACCAGCTGTGTTCCTCAAGCAATTAACCTAGCTTCTCTGAGGTGTAGATCCCTCATCTATAAAATGGAAGAAGTCAGTATCATCTGCTGTAAAGGGGAGTTGTAAGAATCAGAGATTACTTGTAAAGGTCACAGAGTAAGCATGTAACAAACTTTTTAATTCCCTTGCCCATATTAACAGATTCTTACATCAAATTTAAGGAATAGGGCCAGGGACATTACCTGGCTTTCTCCTTTCTTGTATTCCAGAGAAGAATCCAGCAGCACGATGCGAGGGTTCTTAATATAGCGCCGCATCCGCGGATGGGTCACATCCTTGTTAATCATGACTCCACGTAACACACACGAGTCTTCAATGATGCCGCCAGGTATCTGAGCAAAAGAACCACTTCAATCCACGAGGAGACAATTTCTCAACTCCCTGCCCAGACATTCATCTTTCCCAAATGACTACCATTTCAGATTTTTAAAGTATCTTTTTTCCACGAACCTCTAAAACAACTACAGTTGCAATCATATTTCTTTCTCTCTAGGAAGCACATCAATCTTAGCACATGATACACAATTTGAAGGTTGGCTGAGACAGAAATTCAGTGATTGACAGATTTAAAGGGGCACAGGGACTTCCCTGGTGGTCCAGTGGGTAAGACTCTGCACTCCCAATGCAGGGGGCCTGGGTGTGATCCCTGGTCAGGGAACTAGGTCCCACATGCGGCAACTAAAAGATCCTTCATGCTGCAATGAGGATCCCGCGTGCCGCAACTAACACCTGGCGCAGCCGAACAGAGGAATGGAGAATCACGCAATACTACTTAAAAAGAAAAAAAAGGGTGCAGATCTCTACTTCCTGAAAGATATTTCCATGAATTTTAGACATAGGGCTCCATCTACTGGCCACAAGATATTAATGCTACTTTTAAATCTTAAATTAATAAAGATGGAGAAAGCATTCTGGGGCTTATTAGCGCTATGCTGTAGAGCCCTTGTTTATTTCCTGACCCAGTGGCTGATATGTACACAAATGCACAAATACAGACACAAAAATAAGCCTTTCTCTTGCCCCTGTAGACCCTGTGTAGGGACAGCAGTGAAGCTAACAGAATTATTTCAGATACCTCTTTGGCACCCTCTTTTTCAAGTTTTTGTTTTCCAGGTAGCAAATACTCTTCTTCCTGGTTCTAATAATAAAAATATCTTGCTCTGATTTAAACTTATTTCCTCCACAAGTGTCTCATTCTAGGAAATAATTTGTCTCCAAAGTACACACTCAAAGAGTTTACCTTTTCTACCCTTGCATATTTCTTGATGTCAATCTCCTTCCGACCGTTCTCCTCAAACTGTACAGTTTTGACAGCATCCAGGGCAATGTTGCAAGCCAAAGAAGACCACCGACTGATTACTTTGGTAGTAATGGAGCTGTTGATGATGTTCAGCATCGCATCTCGGTTACTGGTGTCAACAGGGGTACTGGAGAAAAGAAAAACGAATAATATGCTCAGTGGGATCTTGGATGTTTATGGAAGTCCTCATCTATATCTTGATGACTATAATAGTGGGCCAACAGGCAGAACAAGGGGAATCTGTTCCTTTGTAGGAAACTAAGTGTTATCAAGAAGTAACTTTGTCCACCCTCTGCCTTTTAGCAAGATTATAATTAACCCATCCCTGAAAGGTGTCTCAAATCCCTGAGTAATCTGTTCTCATGTCTGACAACTCTCCACACTTAGAGTTTACAGTAAAATAATTTCTTTACCTTCTGCTCCAACCAAATAAACTCTATTACTTTCACAACTTGGGTCAAGACACATTTTATCTTTGAAACCTCATCCTGTAACTAGCAAATTCTGAGAGTTCCTCTTGAGAATCACCATCGGTCTGTGCTATCCCTTTGGACAACTGATTCTATTTTACCTAGCATCATAATACATGGTGCGCCACAGTGTTTTTATGTGTTTAGTCTCCTCCAACGAGACTATAAATTTGTACATGGCAAGACTATCTAGTAAGAGACCTTGGATACCATCTTGTCCAAATTTTCACATACTGTTGAAATCCCTTTTATTAACACAGTAAGACACACAATAAGCAATCATTAAATAGTTGCTGAATTATGTATTTTAGGGAAAAAGCAATAGCTCCAAAAATATTATCTAAGATATACAGGCAGTTACTGCTTGATAAAAAAAAACATTAATGATTCAGCTCCAAATATTCAATAAATCCTTTGTGTACTCTACATTCTTACAAAGTTTACTTCATAAAAATGTTTTTTTTTTTTTTTTTTTTTTTTTTGCAGTACGCAGGCCTCTCACTGTTGTGGCCTCTCCCGTTGTGGAGCACAGGCTCAGTGGCCATGGCTCACGGGCCTAGCCACCCCGCGGCATGTGGGATCTTCCCAGACCGGGGCACGAATGCATGTCCCCTGCATCGGCAGGCGGACTCTCGACCACTGCGCCACCAGGGAAGCCCCATAAAAATGTTTTAAATCAAACACCTCCTTCTGTTAAGACTGCTAGACAGATATTATCATATACTTTGTTTCTTAACAGCAGGAAGTACAATACAAAGCTCACCAAATTGCTAGGTACTTGTGTACCCGACAACCTAAGGATATGAGTAGAAAATGACAGGTTTTAATTAATTAATTAAAAATAAATTTATTTAATTAATTGATTTATTTTTGGCTGTGTTGGGTCTTCGTTGCTGCGTGTGGGCTTTCTCTACTTGTAGTGCATGGGCTTCTCACTGTGGTAGCTTCTCTTGTTGCGGAGCACAGGCTCTAGGCGTGCAGGCTTCTGTAGCTGTGGCTCGCGGGCTCTAGAGCGCAGGCTCAGTAGTTGTGGCTCATGGGCTTAGTTGCTCCACGGCATGTGGGACCTTCCCGGACCAGGGCTCGAACCTGTATCCCCTGCACTGGCAGGCGGATTCTTAACCACTGGGCCACCAGGTAAGTCCCAGGTTTTATTTTTTAAACAACCTTTTTAATCAGAAAAATTTTGCATTCTGTATCATGTTCTTACTTAACTGACATTTCCTCAAGTAGAAGTCACACATTCCTATATTCCTTTTATTACCTTATAGCACTCAGCAAACATAGACTAACAGCAAGCTCTGTGATAACTAGAGAGGATTCAAATAGCATTTTCAGTACCAGTCCTTTTGATTTTAATGAAAACCCCTGGCTACCATCCTCCACAGTACTTTAGAGAGAGTACTGAATTAGTTATAATCATACACGATGGTAGGGTATCTTAAGCCCTGAATAATTAGTTATCTAACTCCTTAACTTATTTCTCCCACTAGAATCTAAAACTTTGCAGAGTAGCTCTATTTTACTTACTACACATTTCCCATAGCAGTGCCTAACATGGAAACTAGCAGACTGCATATAACCAAAATATATTTTGAAGAATTAAACCTAGCTTCTTTTATTTGTCTGCTTTGCATCCTTTGCCATTTTCTAAAAACTTTTATTTCTCTTATCCTTCCCTTCATTTTGCTCCCCTCTTTGTTTCTCCTTCTCACAAAATAATACCAGGGTATAAACTACTGGTGATGTGCTCGGTTTTCCTTTACCATCTAAGAACAGATTAGTCTTCCAGGCCTCCCATAGTTGACACTACCCATTTCTGGTCCCCACCTCCAATACCTTATTTTCTTAAGGGTGTTGATCATATCGTCCAAAGCCCTGCGGTAAGCACTGATCACCACTGTTGGGTGCATCTGCTGCTCTAGGAAGTGCTCAGCCACAGACAACATCTCCCCTGCTGAAAAAAGATACATACACCGTAACATTTTGAAAAGTACCTGGATATCAAGGCAACTTCATTATGCTTCTAAAAATACCTGCTCTTTTTTCTAAAGTAGGTTTCCCCAAAAGTATGCAAATACTATTCCAAATTTTATACTTTGTACAAGCAAATTCAGAAAAAAAAATTCTCATCAGATATATTTTAAATGATCAAAGATTGATCCCAGGGTTGACTTATTCTTGTGATCTTACTAAATATTTGTTCCCAGTTTCCTAAACAAATGGTAAACATTTTCCCGAAGACTCTAAAATTGAAAGAAAAATAAAGGAAAATTGACTTGCTTATTATTTCAATACCTAGCATGTAGTCAAACTGCTGGTACTGAAAACAAACAAAACCCACAAAACTTTATATCTGCAAGAATACCCATAAAAATTTACAAAATTTACCCTCTGGAAGAGGGATTATTGGTAAAATGTCCCCTCCTTTTAAAAACTGTCCTTACTTTCTAATTCTAATTGACACACACACACACACACACACACACAAAAGCTTGTTTCTAAAAAAAGTTTTAAAGAGGAAAAACCATTATTTTGGTCAAAAAAGGACCTTCTGCACAAAGGGCTTGTACTACCAGGTCCACTGACACTAATTTTTAAAATGTACACAAATGTGTAAAAGTTCACATGTATACTCTTTGGCATGTGCTCAAATGTTTGATTTCAATACTTTAGAATTCCTAAGTGACCATCATGTATATTAAAAGAAAGATAATCAAATATTTTGAAACATGCTCTAATAAGTTAACTTAGAAAAGACTATACCCTGTTAAAGAAGAATCAGAACAGTATCATAGAAGAAAGATATCTTCAGAAATGGCAGTTTTGGTTTTTTAAAAGCTACCTAAGTCTAAGAAACCTAGACTCATGGATACTTACTTAATATCTCCACGAGATTTAACTAAGATTACCAGCTAAAAAATTCTGCCTGATACCTAAAGCTCATCTTCTACCCAAATAAGTGAAAAAGCATATGGAGTCTTACCTACTTCTTTCATCCTCCAAGTTTCTCTTCAAAGTACAGAACTAGCCATATGTAATTAATTCTCAATCCACAAAAGAACTGGATCTAAAGATGTGATTAGTTGGTGGTGACTCAAGCAAATTTCGACCCAACTCACCATTCTCAAAATGTAATACAAAGGCATTTAAAAATTAATTTTTAAAAAGTTCATATAATAATAATTTTGTTAAGGATTCTACTTTTAGGCCTGTGGACCAACACTATAAATTGGCATCTCCTAATTAGAAAAGTGTTTTTTCTCAATTCCTAAAAACATATTGCTACAGATTTTCATTTTCTTAATTAATTTTTTAATTTTTATTTTTGGCTGTGCCACACGGCTTGTGGGATCTTAGTTCCCGGACCAGGGATCAAACCCACCCCCTCGGCAGTGAAAGCGTGGAGTTCTAACCACTGGACCACCGGGGAATTCCCATGTAACACATGTAAACAAGTGTCCTTTACGTGGTATATTTAGTGGCACGTTTTCCACATTTTTTGTGCATTTTCTTGTTGATTTCACTGTTTAAAATGGCCTAAGTATAGTCCTAAAGTACTATCTAGTTTTCCTACGTGCAAGAAAGCTGTAATGTGCTCTGTACAGACAATAACTTACTATATAAGATTTGTTCAGGCATAAGTTATAGTGCTACTGGGCATGAGTCCAGTGTTAATGAATCAACAATATATATTAAATAAGGTGTCTTTAAAACAAACAAAACATAAAATGTATATATTTATGCACTGATAAATATGTGACTGGAGGCTTGAGGAACCTAACCCCATACTCCTCCGGGAGTGATGGTTTAGTATTCACTAATTCAGTGTTTGTGGTGACTTTATAGAATATAACTTATTGTGAGTAATGACAATGGACTGTATTTTATTCAACCAGATTTGCAAAGCTCATCCTATACCACGATGAACATTTTATGCTCAGTTGGAGAGAATACACAGAAAATTAGCAAAAAGTTCTTTAAACATTTATAATTAGTGGATTGGTAAAAAGGTTCTTCTTAAAATATGACTCAGGGGACTTCTTTGGCAGTCTAGTGGTTAAGACTCCATGCTTCCGCTGCAGGGGGTGCGGTGGGTTCCATCTCTACTCAGGGCACTAAGATCCCATATGCCGCGCGTTGCGGGCAAAACAAAACAAAAATATCTGATGTTATTTCTGGCAAAAATCTTAATGTTTCAATCTAATTTTCCTTATCAATCTTCCATTCTTTTCTTACCAAGAATAATTACAGATGTGGTCCCATCTCCAACCTCTTCATCCTGTGTCCGGCTAATTTCAATCATGGACTTGGCTGCTGGATGCTGTACTTGAATCTGAAAGAAAGACCTCTTAACCCATTCTGCTTGGTCCTAACTCTTGAGCTTCTTGCTTCCACACTGACTCCCTTTTATTGTTTTACCACAGCTTTAAAGATTAAAAGTGGCCCCTAAGAGATCTAAGTAAAACACCTTTCCAAGTCTTTCTTTTTGGGGAAAAATGCATTAGGACAACTTAACTACTGAAGTTTCTTGAGAACAGAACAGTATCTTTTAGCTTATTTATTGGGAACACCATTGTTGTGGTTGAATTGTGTCCTCTGAAAGAACATGTTGATGTCTCATCCCCTGAAAATTGTATTTGGAAATAGGGTCTTTGCAGATGTAACCAAGTTAAAATGAGGTCACAGAGGTAATCAGGGTACATTCTAAACCCAACCACTGGTGTCCTTATGAGACACACAAGAAAATGCCATGGCAGAAGGGGAGTTTATAAGCCAAGGAATGCGGTCAAGCATCAGAAGCTATAGGAGGAAGGATTCTTCCCTAGAGCCTTCAGAAGGAGCATGGCACTGCTGACACCCTGAGTTTGGACCGCCAGCTTCCAGTCCATGTGAATAAATTTCTTTTGTTTCAAGTCACACAGTCTGTGGTAACTTGCTACAGCAGCCCAAAAAAGCTAATCATTATTTACATTATCTCTTTATGTATCCTTTATAAAATGTTAGAAAGCAAAACGAAAAGTCAAACCTCTCGAAGAATAGCATTGCCATCATTGGTCATCACGATGCCTCCCATTGGGTCCAAAAGCATCTAGGACAAAAGCAGAAGTTATATTTAAGTGTCTCAGAAAACAGAAAGGGAAAATCTGTAGTCGAAGTTTCAGTATGAGATAAGCCTACCTTCATCATAGACTTGGGTCCCAAACATGTTCGGATGATATCTGCAATAGTCTAAGGAAAGAAAATACAAAACATGTAAGCACAAATCAGAAGATGGTGAGTGTGTTAGGGGAAGAGGCATGAGTAACCCACAGAGCCAGTGTTTTAACAAGGACACTTCTAAAGTAGGGTTGGCGACCACTTTAAATACAGCACGCCACATGGCTAGATTCTGTTCTTTGCTTTTTCCGCTTTGGGAATGTTTTCTGGATACAGAAAGAAATAACTTTTCACAAGGAAAAAAAGAGACATGCCTTCCAGAGCTTCAGTTTCCCAGCAGTCCAGATAACTGAAGGTCCACGTATTTGTATTTCTTTCCATGATAGTAGCCTCCACCCCATGCTAATTAGATCTAGGGCTTTTTCATTCTTTCATTCAAAAGATATTTACTGAATACCTACCTATCCAGGATCTACAATGACTACTAGGAATACAAAAGGGAATTAATACAGTTCTTCCCTTCAACTAACTCAGTCTAGTATGAGAGACAAACACAAATAGAATATTATGAGACAACGTACAGCAATAGAATATGCACAAGTTAATATGAGAAGACCATTAGGCCTAGCTCAGAGAGGGAAGGCTTCCTTCTCCTTATCACCGAGAGAGAAATATCCTGAAGGAACGGAAGTCAACTTTTCCTCTGCCAAATTGCAAACAAACACAGAAATACTAGGGAAGGCAGCTACAGGCAAACTATTATAAACAACTTAAAAGATGTGCTACCTACCTTGGCGGCATTGATGTTTCCAGATTGAACTTTTCTTCCAGATTCACGCTTTGTGTTCTGGCCTAAAATAGATAAAAACAAAAGGCAACAGCTCAGGACTGCCCCACTGTATATAAGCTATTTATTCCCCGATCTTTGAAAATAAAAACACCCAGGTTTCATGATGTATATACGAATTAAAGCTTATCAACTTGTACTCTTTAAATATGTGCAGCTTATCGTATGTCAATTATACCTCGACAAACTGTTAAAAAGTAAACATACATACTTATGGCTACTTACTTCTTTATTTACTTCAACCCCTGGTATACGAAGAAACAATCCATAAAGCTTCAACTTTGGAATCATGGTCATCACTTTCCCTCTAGCCAAACATTCATGTATTTACAGCAAGAATTCATAACCTGAGATCTGCGATCCGTGAGATTCTCAAAGGGCTGGTGTCTCTAAAAGCATCAATCTCTCCTTTACGTAAAAAGGGAGTTTGGGGGTTCATATTCTCCTACATGGATATGGGGAATCATACTGACAGTCCTAGCATAATTACTGATAGTGCCCCCCACTGTGCTGTGGAATGAGAACACACACTCAAGTGTCTGGGTCTGCCAAGATAGTCACTTCATGCTTGGACGTAAGAAGAATGCCTCAGTTACCCATTTACCATTAGGAAGAGCTGACTACATATTTAAATAAGGAACCTAACTGGATACAGCCACTAATGCCAGAGATTAACGTGGATCTCCAAAGGGCTGCACAAGGCACCACTCAGTCACCCCAGGGCCCTCTCAATGGGAGACAAGCCAATGACTATAATTGAACCTAAGTAACGTCTCACTCCTCTCTCCAAATTATATTTTCCCTACAATTTGCTGTATAATTTTCGATCCAGTCCCATCAAAACTAAACACAATTCTCAGGATTTCGATTCCTATTTCAGACAGTGATAACTAAAATCCTGCATGGACCATTCTGATGGATTCATCAGAAAAAAACAGGGTTTTTTTCTGGGTTAAGTGAATTCTTGTCTGAAAACAGTTATTTTCCAGGTATAGACAAAATAGATAAAATCTTGGAATAGCATTCTCTACAAAGAAGATGGTGAGGGAGGGAAAATGGCTAGTCAGGCATCTCAAGTGCTCTTGCAAATAGGATACAGAAGTTACACAGGTTGGAATCATACCAAGGGAAGACAAGGGAAATGGGACTCGTAAGTAAGGAAAGAAATCTGGGATGTTCCCGAAGGGTAAAGAGAACCAATCGAGGAATCTGGGAAAACTCAGCTGGTAAGTGGGAAAGATTACAACGTAGGGAACACTTGAGGGAATAATTACATCTAAGCCAGACCAGTGAGGGAAGCAGGGTTACTTCGTGAAAAGGGGTTGACTAACAGAAATTCAAGAGGACAGCTACGGAAGAGGAAGTGGCCAAGGATACCACTCGCTGTTTGCCAGACCCTCTTTTAAACTGCTGTATATCTCCTTATCTCATTTAAGCCTCACAATCCTATGAGGAAATACCGTTAACCCTAATAACAAAGATGGAGCCATTTTCAATCAAGCAGTTTGGCCGAGGCCACACCGTTACTAAGGGATGGGCCAAGATCATAAAGCTAGGCCAAACTAAAAAATCTTTATTCATTCAGCTACACACTGAAAATCGCTCAAGGAAGAGTGCAAGGGCGGGGGCTGGGGGTGAAGAACGGAACGGCGTTCCGTTCAACAGGCTCGGCGACAGGAAGGTCAGTTTGCATTTGCCAAGACAGAGGAATGGGTTAAGAGAAGAGAGGAAAACGGGAGAAGGGGCTTCCAAAATTAACGACTGGAAGGGTCAGTGGCCGGACCTGAGCGGGACTGGGCTGAGGCAAGGCTGTAAAGTGCGGAAAAAGAAGGGTGGTGAAGAGGGGGGGTCCCTTCCCCGGCTTTCCCACAACTCACTAAGCACGAGTACCGGACGATGGCCCATCATGGCGGCGCAATGCAGAGCCGGGTACCCCGAGCTGGGGGAACCAGCAGAACCTTCTGGAGAGAGAGAACCAGCGAAGACCAGAAAACGCTGCTTCCACAGGGCTCACACGCAAACCCGCTACTCTCCGGGTCGCCACCAATCACCGCACCCACCTCACTGACCGGCACGCACACAGACCAATTGACATTCTTAGACCCGCCCCTTACGTAATAACGCAGGGAAAGCTAGATAGAGAGAGCACGATGATGGCAGTGAGAGGGCACAGGCGCTTGCGCAATAGGGTGGCCGCTCCCGGCCGCGTGTAGCACGAACCTCCGCGCAAGCGCCAAGGCTGGGGCAGTTGGCCGACATGCCACTGCGCATGTGTATCAACTACAAGGGTTGGTGCTGGGGTTGAGGCTTTCGATTAACACAGCAGGTGAGGTCCTTAAACTCTTGCGTCTCAGCTCCTCTCGGGTTTCGAAGGTCAAGAAAAGCGTAACAGTTTCCACGCTTTCGTTCCAGCCTTAGCAACCGGGAGTGATGGAGGGGCGGGGCTTAAACCGGTGGTTGAGGGAAGACCCGGCCCGTGTGATGCGGGGTGAAATGGGAGTTGTAGTCCGATCGGACTGTGCTGGGCGGTTAACTATTCTTCCGGGCACGCTGGGAATTGTGGTTTATTGTCTCTGACTCGTTGCTGTGCGTGGACCTTTACCTTATTAGGTAAATGTCTTCTGCTGAGGCTGTGAACGGTACCGGAGGGTGATGGCTTACTTTTTCCCCGAGTTATCCTATCTAAAACACTTTTTCAAGTGTTCCCTGTAGTGCTCTAAGATTTTTTTTTCTCCACGCCCATTCCCTCCTCTGCCCTCCTCATCTCCTCAGCTACCGGTGCATTAGAGATGTTGGGAAGCCAGAGTTTTTAAATTACCTTACAAGACAGGAAAAGGACGGATATTACAGAAATTGAAACGAGGAGAGAACACAGAATATTTGCCCGTTCATAGGAGACTCTTAACGTTTGGGCATGGTTACAGTACTATTTTGTCCGGGAAAAAAGGCTGCAGTGCTACTAGAAACAGCTGTTTTCCAAACTAATGAAGGGGCTGTGAGACCAAGATCAATTCAAGAACAATTACTTATATTTGGCCATGAGATAGAACAGTACACCCTTTCACATTTTTTCCTCCCCAAATTGGAACAGCCTGAGCTCTGCTGGGGAGAACTTATGAAGTTGTTAATAGTAAAATAATAGTATGGGTTGTCAGTGGTCATGTAATTCTTTCCCAGGCACCACACTTCAGATGGAGCAGCATTCTAGTCATTCTACTAACAGAAGAGGTGTGTGTCAGAGGCCCTGCTTCCTCTCCCTTAAAACCAGATCTCCTTGGGCTTCCCTGGTGGCGCAGTGATTGAGAGTCTGCCTGCTGATGCAGGGGACACGGGTTCGTGCCCCGGTCAGGGAGGATCCCACATGCTGCGGAGCGCCTGGGCCCATGAGCCATGGCTGCTGAGCCTGCGCGTCTGGAGCACAGGCTCCGCAACGGGAGAGGCCACAACAGTGAGAGGCCTGCGTACCACAAAAAAAACAAAAACAAAAAATAAAACAAAACAACCAGACCTCCTTAATTGCTCAGCTTGTGGGAAAATGAAGCTAGTTGTATGTATATTTTTTCCTGTTACTTATTTAATTGGAAAGTATTTGTATTTGTTCTGCATTTCCCACTAAATGGAAACATTCCTGTATTCCCAGTGGCTAGAACTGGATCTGTTAAATAATAGATGCTCAATAATTTTTTAATATATTTTAATAAATTTTAAAATTTATTTTTGGCTACTTTGGGTTTTAATTGCTGTGGACAGGCTTTCTCTAGTTGGTGGTGAGCGGCGGCTGCTCTTCGTTGCCCTGTGTGGTCTTCTCATTGCGGTGGCTTCTCTTGTTGCAGAGCATGGCCTCTAGGCGTGCGGGCTTCAGTAGTTGTGGCTCACGGGCTCTAGAGCACAGGCTCAGTAGTTGTGGCGCACAGGCTTAGCTGCTCTGCAGCATGTGGGATCTTCCCAGACCAGGGCTTGAACCTGTGTCCCCTGCATTGGCAGGCAGATTCTTAACCACTGTGCCAACAGGAAAGTCCCAGATGCTCAATAATTATATGTTGAATGAATATATTAATTATTCCTTTGTATCTCCTCTTAATACTTAGAACAGAAGACATATTGTTGGCTAGAGTGAACAGATACTCAGACTGAGTGGGACAGTCCCACTTGGTGGCCAGGGAAGTGCCTGAGACCATCTGACTCCAGAGCCTATTCACTTAACTGTTAGGTGGGGTAGATTACTCTATCTGAGAGGCTTGCTTTCTCATAACTTGAACATAAATGAACTAGCTCTTCTCACAGATTATATTGTGCAGTGGTAAGGAGCATGACTGGAGTCTATAGGCCTGGATTTGATTCCGCCATTGGCACATACTCATTGTGGAATCTTGAGCAAATTTCCTAACTTAAGTTTTCTCAAAAAAAATGCGGATAAAGCTACCTACTTCATAGGGTCATTATGAGAAATGTATAAGATAATGTATGTAAATCACTTTTTATTATTTTCTCTGTTCTGCTTCCTTTTGCTGCTCCCCAACCTCATCCTCTGTTATACATTGTCCAGTCAGAAATATGGTTCCTTTAGTATGGACTGTGTGTAACATACTCATCAAACCTTAGAATTCAGTAGAAAATGCACCCTCATACACCTAGGAAGGGCCCAAATTAGAAGTGCATTTGCATGGAAGTTCACAAATTTTTCAAATGGTGAGAAGAATCTTGAGGCCCGAGTTTCACCTTCTAGCTCCTTACCATGCTGAATGAGCCATCAAATGTGGTGATGACTCTGGAGCAGGAGTGAGGAGAAGATGGAAGACCTACGGTAGGGCTCAGAAAAATCCACAAACCCAGGGCAAAAACATGGATTTCTCTCACCAAGAGTAACTGATGGTGCTTGATCACTTAATGACTGTCTAAACGGCAATACTGTCAGTTCCATGAGAATAGCAACCATGTCTGTTTAGCTCACTGTGGTATCTTCAGTGGCTGATACATTGCAAGCACTTAACTGTCTCTTATGTGTATGAATGAATGAATTTAATTTTTTTATCCTTTTTTGATCTCATTATGATAGTGAATAATGGATTCCCCACTGTCTCAACCCCTTTAATTCTTTCATAGAACCAGCTGTTCTGCCTTTCCATCCATTGCTCCTCTGTCTACTTTGCCACTTCCTTTTCATTTTCCGAACTCCTGAGGAGGAGTTCCCCAAAGGTCCAGTTTTCTCTCACAGTCTTTGACCTTGGAGAGCTAATGTATTTTTGCAGTTCCTTCATCACCTCTTTGTGACTGGCCTGGCAGTTTGACCTTTCACCTGAGCTCAGTGCCTTCTCTCTGGCTGTTTTTCTAGGCATTTCTATTTGGACTGTCTTGTCTCACCTCAGATCCAATATGTCCAAAATGTGATTTATGTTAATATGACATTACCCCAACTCAGATTCCCTTGAGTGAGAAAGGAAATTCAGAGGCTTGTGCAGTTGGGAGGTTGCTGAGGTAGTCAGAGAGTAGGAAGAAGAGCTACCAGTACCACAGGAACTGGAACTGGGGATTCAGTGCCTGTAGCTATCTGCCCATCTCTCCATCTTTCTCCTGGACTCTCTCTTCTCTCTAATCTCTTGCTTGTATCTGCTTTTCATAGCATGCTAGCCAAATTCAGTAGCTTTCATTGACCCCAAATTTACATCTTCCCAGCATAGCAAATCAGAGGAAAGCAAGCTTTGACACAGAATCTGTATATCAATCCCAAGGAATGACTGGCCCAGTTTGCCGCATGTGCTTACCCCTTCAATCAGTCACAGTTGCCAAGGGGGATAGGATACCATGATTGCCCTGTATTGGGTCACATGCTTATTCCCGTTGGAATATGGAGAGGGGTCTGATGTATGTATGACCTGGAATCTGGGGAAAGAGTAGTTTTCCAGAGCAAGGGTTGCTCAGTAGACAGAAATGACATATGTCTCCTATAGGACTCATGATTTTCTCCCTACAAATCAAATTTTCCTTCTAACGTAACTATTTTTGCCAAAGGTAATCTGTTTTCCCCTTTGAGAACTTCCATGTCCAACCCATTTTAATCCCAGTGGATTAATTAAAGTAGAAATTTTATCATATTTTCTAATCCTAAAAGGCTCAGTGACTTTCTGAGAAAGCCTCAGATTTGCTATTGGAAAGGGTCTTCCATGACCCATCCTGCTTTCCCACTCTCCACCCTCTAATTCTGGCCACTTTTTTAGGGCTCCTCATCCTTCTGGCCATATTCTTGCTTCCTTGCCTTTGCTCACACCATGTTTTTTTTCTCCCACTTGAAATATCTTTTCTACTTATCCAAAGCTTCCTGTTTTCAAGGTCCAATAAATATCCTCCACCTGCCTGGAGTCTTCTTTGACTGTTGTACTCATATTGATATCTTATCCCATTTCAAAAACATTCATTTTTACATTTAATCACATCTTAGTGTAACTAAAAGATAAAAGGACTTACTTTCACCCGAGACTGTCAGACTCATTGTTTATGTCCTGTGTTGTTATATCACCATTTTGCCAGTGTCTGATTCGTCTCCCTAAGTAGGTATTAAACACCTAAGAAACCATGTCTTAGATGTCTTGTGTATGCCCTAACATTCAGCACAGTAGTCAGCATGTAGCACAGATCAATAAGAACTTGCAGAATATAAGCAAATTAGATTTTAGCTTATCCCAACCCTGCTTGGTTTTCCTCAGTCCCACTATGGTTTCTCTTTTGTTTTATATAACTTTCTTTGAAGATATTCAGGCCAGGGTCTCAGCACCTGCATTCATAGACCAGACGCAGGGATCTAATTAGGCTGTCCCTTGTCGGAATGAACTCTGACTTAGTTGCCTCTGATTTTGTTCCAGCCAAAGAGGAAGGTAATGCTGTGCCTCTTTGTCGAGCCAAACCCACCCCCAACTTTATTAACCTTCAAGCAAGTTCCCCACCAGCCACTTGCCTGAAAATCCCAGCAACAAAGCTGTCCTCAGGTAAGGAAGGATGCAGGGTGGATTTCCCAAATGAACTCAGCAGGGGGAAGGTTGTATGGAGGAGGTGGCTGGAACTGGCTGAAAATTTTATTGCTTGCTAGTAATGTTGGTTGAAAAGTGGCCAGGGAAGGAAATAGTAACAGTTAGCTCAGTTTCTTTGCATTTCAGTTATTCATCCTCCCATGGCAACATCAGTGGGTATTTAGCATACCTGTGGGAAGCCACACAGTGCACTAGACAGTCATGACTCCTGTTTTTGAGGACCTCAGAGTTTAACAAAGAAGTCAAGACCAATAAATACACAAACAATGGATAAATAACTACCAAGGTTAACTAAGAGCTGGATGTGTATAATGTAGTTGAAAACATTAGAAAAAGAATTGATTTCATGGGCTTCCCTGGTGGCGCAGTGGTTGAGAGTCCGCCTGCCGATGCAGGGGACTCGGGTTCGTGCCCCGCTCTGGGAGGATCCCACATGCCACAGAGTGGCTGGGCCCGTGAGCCATGGCCGCTGAGCCTGTGCGTCCGGAGCCTGTGCTCCGCAACGGGAGAGGCCACAGCAGTGAGAGGCCCGCGTACCGCAAAAAAAAAAAAAAAAAAAAAAAAGAATTGATTTCAGCAAGACTGGTGAAAGTTAGGCAACAGGAAGAACTTCGGGTCACTGCCGATGACCTTACTATGTCAGGTAAGAAGAATGCTGAGGCATCCCCTGAGCTCTTGAAAGGGAAGTTAGGCCTCACTCTCAGACCATTTCATTCACTCATCAAATATTTGTTGAACACTTATGCGCCAGGTACTTACTCTTCTAGGTGCTGGGGACACAATAGTGAACAAATCAGACAAAAATCTATGCCTTCCTGGAGCTTACATTCTAGAAGGGGGAATTAGCCAACAATTATGTAACTAATTACAAAGTATGCCAAATAATCATAAGTACTAAGGGAAAAATAAAGCAAGAGAGTGGGTAAAAAGTTCCAGTGGATTGGTTTCAAATAGGGTAGCCAGATAGACTTCATGGAGAAGGTGACAGCTGAGCACAACTGCATCTGGGTTGAGTTGTGCCCCGAAAGATTAGAGCAGTCATCTTATTAGAGCCCTTCCCACCTCAGTACAATTATAAAATCTCTCTTTTGTCTCCTTTGCACCTCCATTGCTCTTCCTTCAGGAATTGACCACAAGCCCAAGGAATGCCTAGGACTCCTAGAATATATGTATGCCAGTCTCCAGCTTGAGACCCAGCTTGCCCAACAACGGATGGCTATTTTTGAAAATTTACAAGCATCCATGACAAAACTGGCTCCTGGGAGAGAAAGCCAGAACTCTTCTCTCCCAACCTTATCTTGCAATCTGTTGTTAAATCACCTGCCCTAATTCAGTAAATGAATTGTGGAACAAAGTTATCGTGTATGTTTTCCCTACTCTCTTCCCAGTAAACCCTTGGTGGAATCTGGGCATATATATTCTACAAGTGGTTGGTTAGTTCACAAGTTCATAGTACGTGTTCATTGAGTGCAAAGCACTATACAAGGCACTTGGGGATACATATAACAGAAGAGAGAGTTTTGGGGGATTTACTATCTAACAAGGCAGATAAGAAAAAGAATTCATTGTAAAATTTAGTGGTACTCTGAGGGGGAATGGAAGTTCAGAGATAGAGGTTAGTAGGATACTGGACCAATCGTGGAATCTTGCTGGAGGAAGTGGTGCCACTTGATGAAGGAGCTGCATTGGATGGCATGGACGGATGAAGTAAGGTAGTTTCATGTCAGTTGGGAAGCTTGGACAAAGACCTAGAGGTAGGAGAATAAGTCATCAAAAATTAGGATAAGAGGGTTTTTTATGCCCAGAATATAGGAGATGAGGCAGAATGTAGAGCAGCTGAGAACAGACAGAGCAGCTTTCCCTGGGGAATTATTCTGGTAACAACTGTTAGAAAACTGTCTGATTTTCATTCTTTTCTTTTTAAATTAATTTAATTAATTTATTTATTTTTGGCTGTGTTGGGTCTTTGTTTCTGCACGCGGGCTTTCTCTAGTTGCGGCGAACAGGGGCTGCTCTTCGTTGCGGTGCACGGTCTTCTCATTGCAGTGGCTTCTCTTGTTGCGGAGCACGGGCTCTAGGCGTGCGGACTTTAGTAGTTGTGGCACGTGGGCTCAGTAGTTGTGGCTTGCAGGCTCTAGAGTGCAGGCTCAGTAGCTGTTGCACACGGGCTTAAGTGCTCCGCGGCATGTGGGATCTTCCTGGACCAGGGCTCAAACCTGTCTCCTCTGCATTGGCAGGCAGATTCTTAACCACTGCGCCACCAGGAAAGTCCCAGCTCTGATTTTATTTGAAGCACTAGAGAGCAATTGGAGGCTTTCAAATAGCAGCAAGGCACATATAATGGGCAAAACATTTTGGGGTGAAGGGAGAATGGAAGTGGAAAGGCCTGCACTAATTAATAATAGCAATCTGATACAATACTACCAGGGTCTGGATACAGGGTTTAGAAATAAAGACAGGCAATGGGTAAATCAGAGCTAAATTACAGAGAAGGACTAGTCTTGAGCTTGAAACACCAAGAGACTGCATCCTGAAATTTCTAAGTTGGGAAGTCAGTTTAGCTTTAATGAGGGTTCAAGTCCAGCCATAAGTTTTCAGTGTTTGAGAAGGGGACACCTGAGTTTGGCTTAGCCATTTGAGCTAAGGTTGAGGAATTGGGGTTGGGCATTGAAAAAATTCTGATTAAGCTATTATCCATGGAGAAAGAGAAAGAAATAATTTAAATAATTTTACAAAGATATTTGTGGATAAATAATTTTACAACGATATTTGTGGATAATAATTTTACAAAGATATTTGTGGACCAAATTGTGGTGCATGGGCTTCTCATTGCAGTGGCTTCTCTTGTTGCGGAGCACAGGTTCTAGGCGCATGGGCTTCAGTAGTTGCAGCACGTGGACTCAGTAGTTGCAACACGTGGGCTCTAGGGCACGCAGGCTTCAGTAGTTGTGGCATGCAGGCTCAGTAGTTGTGGCTTACAGACCCTAGAGCACAGGCTCAGTAGTCGTGGTGCATGGGCTTAGTTGTTCTGTGGCATGTGGGATCTTCCTGGACCAGGGCTCGAACCTGTGTCCCCTGCATTGGCAGGCGGATTCTTAACCACTGCGCCACCAGGGGAGTCCCCAAAATGCAATTTTTGAATTAAGTCTGAATGGGGTCCCCTCTTCCCTTAGCCAGTGATCTCTCCATTCACACTTAAAATTTAAGAGTCATGCTCCCACTAGAATGGCTGTCATCAAGAAGACAAAAGACAACAGTTGCTGGTGAGGATGTGGTGACAAGGGAACCCTTATACCCTGTTGGTGGGAATGTAAATTGGTCCAGCCACTATGGAAAACAATATGGAGATTCCACAAAAAATTAAAAATATATCTGCCATATGATCCAGCATTCTACTACTGGGTATATACCCAAAAGAAATGAAAACAGTATTTCGAAGAGATAAATGCACTTCCATGTTTATTGCAGTATTTGCAATAGCCAAGGTATGGAAACAACCTAAATGCCCATCAGAGGATGAATGGATAAAAACGATGTGGTATGTATACACAATGGAATATTTATTCAGCCATGAGAAAAGAGGATATCCTGCCATTTGTGACAAAATGGACAGACCTTGAGCACATTATGCTAAGTGAGATAAGTCAGTTAGAGAAAGACAAGTACTGTATGATATCACTTATATGTGGAATCTAAAAAAGTCAAACAAAAAATAAAGTAAAGTAAAATGGTAGTTTTCAGGGGATGGGTGTGGGGGGATAAAAAAGTGATGTTGTTTAAGGATACAAACTTGCAACAAATAGTAAATAAGCCATAGTGATCTTAATGCACCATATAATGAATTTAGACAACAATATTGTACTGTAATTATGTAATGTGGTATCACTACAACAGCAATCATATTACAAAATATAAATATATCAAAATAACACATTGTACACCTTAAATATACACAATGTTATCTGTCAAATATATTCAATAAAAAAAGTTATAGTCACGCTTAATGAAAACATATTCCATGTTCATGGATAGGAAGACTCAACCTTTTTTTTTTTTTTTGGCTGCACTGCCCAGCATGCGGGATCTTAATTCCCTGACCAGGGATGGAACCCACGCGCCCTGCAGTGGAAGCACGGATTCTTTAACCACTGGACCGCCAGGGAAGTCCCAGGGGAAGACTCGATCTTGTTAAGATGTCAGTTCTTCCTGCCACTGCAATGAGAAGCCTGCGCACCGCAATGAAGAGTAGCTCCCTCTAGCTGCAACTAGAGAAAGCCCATGCGCAGCAACAAAGACCCAACACAGCCAAAAAGAAAAAGAAAAAAAGACAAATTGTACTGCCAGGGATAAAGAGGGACATTTCATAATGGTAGATAGGTTAGGATAAAATGTTATATTCAAGCAATGGAGTGCTACTTAGCAATAAAAACAAACTACTGATACATTCAATAACATGAATGAATCTCAAAAACATTACATTAAGTGATGGACATCTTGCAGAAAAGAGCACACATTGTACCATTCCATTTATTTGAAGCTCTAGAACACACAATATTAATATATGATGGAAAAAAAACTAAAAACAACAGTTGCTTCTGGGGATGGAGTGGGAATGAGAATTGACTGGGAAAGGGCAGAGGGAACTTTCTGGTTGATGGCTCTATATTTTGATATAGGGTTTGGGTTACACAGATGTATGCATTTGTCAAAACTCATCAAACAGTACACTTAAGATTTGTGCGTTTCATCAGATGTAAATTTTACCTTAAGAAGAAACTGTAAACAAATATTGACCTCTAGTTAACGATATGCATACAGAAGGTTTAGGAGTGAAGTATACTGATGTCTGCAACTCACTCTGAAATGCATCAAAAAAAAAAAAAAAAATAGGGGCTTCCCTGGTGGCGCAGTGGTTGAGAGTCCGCCTGCCGATGCAGGGGACGCAGGTTCGTGCCCCGGTCCGGGAAGATCCCACATGCCGCGGAGCGGCTGGGCCCATGAGCGGCTGGGCCCGTGAGCGGCTGGGCCCGTGAGCCATGGCCGCTGAGCCTGCGCGTCCAGAGGCTGTGCTCCGCAACGGGAGAGGCCACAACAGTGAGAGGCCCGTGTACTACAAAAAAAAAAAAAAAAAAAATAGATGGAAGGATGGATAGATAGTTATGCAACAAATAGAATAAAATGTTATGGTTGAGTTTAGGTATTGGTAGTCCATGAGTTTTCACTGGAAAAAATTCAACTATTATGTATGTTTGAATATTTTCATAATAAAATGTTGAAAATAAGGGTCCTTATGTTTAGAGATACATACAGAAACATATACAGATGATGTCTGTGGTTTGCCTCAAAAGAACCTTGGTAGAGGGGCCTGGGTTGGGGTGTGGATGAAATAAAATTGATCATTGTCTTATCTGGGTGATAGGTACTTGAGACTCCTGGATAAATTCATCAATGGAATTGTTTTAAAAATGAGGTGTTTTACAGCATCGCTGCATTCTTCGTGATGAGATAATCCTAAAAATGATAACATTTGTTGTTCCTTTTTTCTTCATTTCTTCATTCATTCATTCACTGGGTGCCTCTCATGTGGCAGGCACTGATCTTGGAGCTGGGGTTAGAGCAGTGGACAGAACAAAGTCTCCATCTCGTGGAGTTTTCATTTTAGTGCAGGGAGACTGACAGTAAGAAAACAAGTAAATACATAGTTATGTTGGATGACAGTAAGAACTATTAAAATATAGTGTAGTACACAGTTCTGCAAATGGGGCCAGGGACTCCTGAGTGTTCCTAAAACCCTTTTAGGGGATCCTTGAGGTCAAGACAATTTTTGTAGGAAGTAATACTAAGACATTATTTGCCTTCATTCTCATTCTCTCATGCGTATACAGTGGGGTTTTCCAGAGGCTACATGGATGTGATATCACAACAGATTGGATACAGGTATGAGAATCCAGTTATTTTTCTATTAAGCCAGACATTAAAGAGATTTGTAAAAATGTAAATAGTGCTCTCGTTAATTTTGTTTTGGATAATATAGTTATTTTTATTAAAAATATTTGTTAACATGAGGTTGCTAATGTTTTTAAATGAATACATGAATATTTTTAAATGTTCTAATTTCTAACAAAGTAAATATAGAGAGATATAACCCATATAAACAAAAGCTGTTTGGGGTCCTCAATTTTTAAGAGTGTAAAGGGGTCCTGAAACCAAAATTGTGAAAACCCTTGGTATAGTGTAATGGAGGGAAGGGGGAGATTGTGGGAGGTAAGGGAAGCCTTACTGATAAAGTAGCATTTGAGCAGAGACCTAAAGGTAGAGAGGGTATGAGCCATATAGGAGTAGAACATTCCAGGCCAAGGGAACAGAAAGTGCAAAGGCCATGAGGCATGCCTGGAATTCTGGAAGAACAGACAGATATTTGCAATGGCATGACTGCAAGGAAGAGTTGGAAGGAGGTGAGATCAGAGAGGTGATGAGAATCCCAGATGATGTGTAGGGCATTGCAGGATATTTTAAGGACTTTGGCTTTTTTTATTTTTATTTATTTATTTTTGGCTGTGTTGGGTCTTCACTGATGCACTCAGGCTTTCTCTAGTTGCAGCGAGCGGGGACTACTTTTCGTTGCGGTGCGCGGCCTTCTCATTGTGGTGGCTTCTCTTGTTGTGGAGCACAGGCTCTAGGTGCTTGGGCTTCAGTAGTTGTGGCACAAGGGCTTCAGTAGTTGTGGCACATGGGCTCTAGAGCGCAGGCTCAGTAGTTGTGGCGCATGGGCTTAGTTGCTCCGCGGCATGTGGGATCTTCCCAGACCAGGAAGATGAACCTGTGTCCCCTGCATTGGCAGGCAGATTCTTATCTACTGCGCCACCAGGGAAGCCCAGGACTTTGGCTTTTACTCTGAGTGAAATGGGAAACCATTGGAGGATTGTGAAGAGTCATGTGATCAGAAATACATTTATTTTGACAGGATGACTCTAGCTCCTGTGTTGAGAATAGATTGTGTAGAGGCAAGGGAGGAGGAGGAGGTTATTTTAATAATCCGAGCAAGAGGTGAAGGCAGCTTGGACCAGGGTCGTAGCTACGGAGGTAGTGAAAAACGTTTAGAGTCTGAATATATTTTGAAGGTATAGGTCTCAGGATTTGGTGATGGATGGATACGATGTATGAGAGAAAGAGAAGTCAAGGATGACGCTATATCTTTGACCTGAACAGCTGGAATGATAGAGTTGTCATTTATGAGATGGAGAAGCCTGGCGGAGGAATAGGAAGGGGTGGATGCAGAAGCAAGGTTCTGACTGTGTTCAATTTGTGATGCTTGTTATGTATTTAAGTGGAAATGTCCACCAGGCAGTTAGATACATGACTTGAATTCAGGGGGGAGGCTTGGGAGGAGATAAAAATTCCATAGACATCAGTATATTAATGATATTGAAAGCCACAAAACTGGAGGAGATCACCTAGAGAATGAAGAGGCAGAGAAGAGAGCTCCGGGCACCACAAGGCTAAGAGTTCCATGAGAGGAAGAGCTACTCTCAGGCTCTGCTGTCCTAAGCTTTGACTGGAAAGGCCAAGGTAGTGTTAGATGAAAACATCTTCAAGAATGAAAGAACCAAATTACCCTTCTTTCACTGTTAGGAACATAATTTGATTACTAGAAACAAAAGTTACTTTAATTATTTTCCCAAATTTTCCACCAATATTTTCTTTCCCGTACTTCCTTGTCTCTGATTTTCCAATCTTTCTCCTTCCAGGCCCCTGATCAACCAAGCCATTCACCACTACCGTCCAGAACTCCATGTATACTCGACCTCAGGCCACTTCTGCCATACAAAGTAAACGACTGACTAGGTGTGGTGCTCAAGGCTCTGGTCCGGGAAGGATCTCCCTCAATGGTGTCCTTTAGGGCCACCCCTGAGTAAGGCTGTGATAGAGCAGCAGCCCATTTACAGCTAACCCCAGTGTATCATGTTGACCCATCTCTGGACCAGACTGAGTTTTTGTTTTTAACTTTGATTTACAGAGAATTTAGAACATACACATAAGTAAATACAATAGTATATGAACTCCCATCTATCCCTAACTCAGGCTTAACCATGGCCATTTCTGTCCCATTCATCTCCCCTCTCATGATATTTTAAACAAGTTGCATACATTACATAATTTCACTGTAAATATTTTAGTATGTATCACTAAAAGATAAATGCTTTTGAAAAATGACTACATTATTATTACACTTGAAAATAGCAATAATACTTTAATATCAAATATATAAGAAGTGTTCAAAATCAGACCTGAGTTTTTGTTCCTCTGTCAGTTGGTCTTGGAAAGTTTCCCATGAGGCCATAGATATGAGTTGAGGGAAAAGCACTGGAGCAAAGGACATAGACAGCCTGGACCACCAGTTGATGTAATTAGCATGGGTCTTTTGGATCTGCTCAGGCCTAATCCCAAATATGCCATTTTCCCATTGTACAATGGATTGCTGCTGTGCCCCCCCAATCTTATGACTCAATGGATCTGATAATACCCAGTCAAGATGAGTAGCTCTGGATGAATAGTCACTCGATGTCCCATAGTCAGTGCTCGGTCTGTGCTCAAGCCCTATAGCCCATTTTTCAAATGATAACATTCTCTTTCACAGTAGGCAGAGTTTGGCTCCAGAACCCTGAGTCTGTGTTACAGCCCTCCTATTGGGGCTTTTTAGAGACTGTCTACAACGTTCTAATCCACTGTAGAGGCCTTTGGATTCATTGTGTTTTTTTGTGTCATGTGGCTTTAGTGGCAGGACAGCTTCAGTCATAGCCTGGACATGCCATAGAGCTCTCTCTTGCTCTGAACCCCACTCAAAACTGATAGCCCTTCAGGTCACCTAATAAATGGTTTGGAGCAATATTCCCATGTGTGGGATATGTTGCCTCCAAAATCTAAAGAGTTCTGCCAGTTACCATTCTTCTTAGTGGTAGGGGATACAAAATGCAACTATTTGTCCTTCACTTTAGGGGAGATGTTCTGGCATACCTCAGATTATTGGATCCTTAAAAATTTCTTCAATGTTGCAGTGTTGGAGGACAGAGGGAATGAAAAGCACCCACCAAACTGAGAAGAAATCTTGAGACTGAAAAACGAGGCAGCTCCATATAATCAGTGGATCAGTGGGTGGGATTGGGATCGAGCTGCTTTCCATACCACAGAGGGGCCATTGGGATAATTTTATAGTTAACCTAGGGTATAGGGGTAGGTGCTTGGAAACAGGACGTACATTCCTAAGTTAAGATTTGTGAATGGGTAACTAGTCTTGTGGGCACTGGGAATATGTCAGGGAAGGTTTTTCATCATTGTTTGGGGACTAACAGAGAATAGAGGCTACCTAGTCCGAATGATTATTAGGAAATATCTATTAACTACAAAGCCCTTGATGACAGAGAAGTGATTCACTGCACACTACAGTCCTGGGTAGGGTCAGCGAAAGGTCAGGAGAAACTGTAAGGGCCCAAGATGGCGTCAGTCACACTAACAGCCATACAGACAGGAGCCTGAACCTTCTAGTCTTACTAAACTACTTACCACCTCATGATCATCAAGTCCAATTGGTAAATCATCAATATAGTGGACTGGCATATGTTGGGCAGCACGTCAAGACAATTGAGTTCCCTTCAGACTCTATTGGTTAGAGAACAGGAGAGTTAGCATGATCTTATGGTGAGACAGTGATTGTGTACTGCTGTCCTCATATAAAGGCAAATTGCTTTAAACCATCCTTACCAAGGAGGATAGAGAACACACTTGCCAGACCAATAGTCACATATCAATGCTAGAAGCTGGCCAGTAAATATACCACATTCAGTATGGCAGCTATGATTGGGGCTACCATGTGGTTAAATTTATGGTAACCCATTATCACCCACTCTGTTTGGCTTCTGCAGGAGCCAGACAAATGAATTGAATAGTATATGAACACTTATGTATCCATCACTTTATCCCAACAAAACTACCATCCCTGTGTCCTTTACGTATTTGATGGTGGTGCTAATCTCTGCAAGGGGAGAGGGTTGCTTCTGCTGACCTGGAGTGTTCAGATGAAGCTGGAGGTTCAGAATTCTCAGGTTCATGTGCACAGATGTCTCATTCCAGGTCTTTGAGTCTTACTCTTTTCCTATCAGGGTCCTGACTTTGATATAGGAGACCTGTTGGTGCTGTGCATTCAGTCTCCTTTGCTGTTCTGCTACCCTCAGTTAGATCCCGTATCTGATTTTCTCACTGTCTGCCCTGCAACTTAGATGAGAGTCTCCTTAGACATTGCCAAAGAGGCTCTCTGACTTTCGTGGTATGCCTTGAGTTGTTAGTTAGTTGACCTGAGCCTATAATTTTCTTTTTTTTTGAAGGCTTCCAAAGCAGTTAAAAGCCAGCCAATCCTTATAAATTACCATTGCCCCCATGCCATTAAAGGGTCATAGCTATCACAAATGCCAACACTTCACCTTTTACCACATCCCAGTCCACCACTGGTGAGAATCTTAGTTATTTGATGCTGTCATACACCAGGAATTACCAGCAATGGAATCCTTTTTGCCATCTAACTAAAAAGTGATCCAGCTCCAAAATCCCATCCTGATAGTCTTCATTCTAGTCTGGAACCAGTTGTTTTAGCCAGTTTTTCCCCAAAACAAAGCCTGAATCAAGTGTTTTTCATGCAGGTAGTTTATTTGGGAATGAGATCCAGAGAGAAGGTATGCAGAACAAGCGGAGTGGACAGGGAAGAAGGGAAAGATGATATAAAGATGCATCATTCAGTTGGCCGCCACTACAGGTGACTCATGCTCAATCCCACAGGGCCTTTTGAGGAGCCTCATGAAATGGATCTCAGAACCATTTCTGAGAAATGAAATGAAATGAAAAGAGGTACTGAAAAGGGGAAATGTATCTATTGGCTCCTGACCCCTGCTGGACAAGAGTGCCCCACTATTGTTAACTCCCTGTCTTAATCAGTCTAGGATGCTATAACAAAGTACCATAGTGGTGATCATTTTGTAATGTATAAAGATACCGAGGGAATTCCCTGGCAGTCCAGTGGTTAGGACTCCATGCTCTCAGTGCCGAGGGCCTGGGTTCCATCCGTGGTCAGGGAACTAAGATCCCGCAAGTCACACAGCATGGTCAAAAAATCAAAACAAAACAAAATAAAATAAAATACAAATCGAATCACTATGTTGTACACCTGAAACTAATATAATATTGTAAGTCAGTTATACGTCAATAAACAAAAAACAGAAAAACAAAGTACCGTATACTGAGTGGCTTATAAAAAACAAATTTAATCTCGTAGTTCTGGAGGCTGGAAGTCTAAGATCAGGGTGCCAGCCTGGTCGAGTTCTGGTGAGGGTCCTCTTCCAACTTCTTGTATCCTCACATGGTGAAAAGAGGGTGAGAGAGCTCTCTGGGGTCCCTTTTTTTAAATTTTTTTTTTGCGGTACGCGAGCCTTTCACTGTTGTGGCCTCTCCCGTTGCGGAGCACAGGCTCCGGACGCGCAAGCTCAGCGGCCATGGCTCACGGGCCCAGCACTCCGCGGCATGTGGGATCTTCCCGGACCGGGGCACGGACCCGTGTCCCCTGCATCGGCAGGCGGACTCTCAACCACTGCGCCACCTGGGAAGCCCTCTAGAGGGTCCCTTTTTAAGAGAACTAATCCCGTTCACGGGGGCTCCACCCTCATGACCTAATCAACTCCCAATGGACCACCTCCTAATACCATCACGTTGAGGGGGTAGAGTTTAGAGTTTCAATTTCAACTTAGAGTTTCAGTTTCAGTTTAGAATTTTGGGAGGCTACATTCAGTCCCTGGCACCCCCATGCTTCCAGTTTACACATGCATAAGTCTTTGTAGGTTCTTGCAAAGAAGCCCCAGGGCAATAAATGGGAGGGGTGGCACAGATTCCAAGGAGAGACACTGACAGGTTGTACCTGCCCTTAGCTGGTTGAAGCTTGTATGAAACTGTCACCGCAGCATTAGCTGGAGCAAGAGGTAGGGTCCAGAGAACTTACAGAATAGTTGCCTGTTATAACACGTGATAGTGCCTTTGGGACATCCTTATGACAGTGTCTCAGAGGGAATTGCAGGGAGAGGTATGGGAGAAGGAAGATGGCTGGTGTGCCTGAGCGGCATTCCCCCAGTGTCCTTCTCCTCCTGGCTTTCCCCTCAATGGGGCTGAGATTTCACTAACTACTGTTCCTCTTCCTTCTTACCTGACTGTGTATCCTAGAGATACTAGATTTTGCCATTACTTCCTCACCAGGGCTTGATTCCTTTTTGGGTTCTGGGGCCTTTCTAATTGCTCTGAGGCCAAGAGAAAGGCCTGGAGAAAAATCTCTGAGGGGAGCCTGGGTCCCTCCTTCTCTTCTACACTGGGGCAGAGCGGGTGGGGTGGAATTGACGGATGGAAACCCTGGGATCCTCACAGCCTTCTAGTCTCATCCAGAACCTCTAGCGCAGAGTGCTAAACTACCTTCCTGCAAATAAGCCCTCTGCTGTGGGCTTCCTCTGACACAGGGTTTTGGTTTTCCCTTCCCTTTACCACTGACACATTGGCATTTTTCCACTGAATGAACAGTGGTGCCCGGACTGACATCTTCTGCTCAAGCCTGCTTTGCCACCACTTTCTTCTCTGGGTGAGCTGGGCCAACTCTGGCCTGGCAGGTCCTTCCCTCTGTGTACTGACACTGACTCCTGGGGATGGGATGAAAGCCAAGGGGATGGCAGGGTCCCATAAGTGAAGACCTCATAAAGCAGGCAGTAGGGTCCTAAGGACTCAAGTAGTCGATTTTCTGAGACAGGAGGTGATGGGTGCATCTTCAAGGACTACTGTTTGCTGCCAAGCTGAACACTTACTGAAAAAGTCTGAAGATGGGTAGTTTTTGTTTTGGATTTTTCAGGAAGTGAGGCACTAACAAAGAAGTGAAACCATTCTGTGATCTCAGGTTTGACTGGTTTGACTGGTTTGCTCTTTAAGCAGGTTAAACCATGAACGCACATCCTTGGTGAAGAGGGTAAGCCATTATCGACCTTTGTTTCCCTGAGGTTCTGAGACTCTTAGAGCTAGAAAAGGCCTGAAAGTTCGTCGTTCTGCATCAGAATCACCCAGAGGGCTTGTTCCATGCAGACTGCTGGCCCCGCTCCTGGAGTTTCTGATTCGGTAGGTCTGGGGCAGATCCTGAGAGCTCTCCTTTCTTTCTTTCATTTATTTATTTATTTTATTTTGGCTGCATTGGGTCTTTGTTGCCGTGCGCGGGCTTCCTCTAGTTGCAGCGAGCAGGAGCTACTCCTCGTTGCGGTGCACGGGCTTATCACTGTGGTGGCTTCTCTTGCTGTGGAGCACGGGCTCTAGGCGCCCGGGCTTCAGTAGTTGTGGCACATGGGCTCAGTAGTTGTGGCGCACGGGCTTAGCTGCTCCGCGGCATGTGGGATCTTCTTGGACCAGGGATCAAACCCGTGTCCCCTGCATTGGCAGGCAGATTCTTAACCCCTGCACCACCAGGGAATTCCCAGCCTCTCCCTTCTAACGAGCTCCCCGGTGGCAGGGGGCTGATGTGCTGGTCTAGATCAGCGATCCTCACCTCTGGCTACTCATTGAAATTGTCTGGAGAGCTTTAAAAGAAAAATACTGGTGCTGAGACTCCACCCAAACCTATTAAATCAAAGTCTCTGGGGGTGGAGGCAAGCACTGGTATTTTTTCAGTTTCTTCCCCAACCCAAATGATTCAGAGGGACACTGACCCAGTGTCTCCACCAGGCCAGCATGGTTCACTTGAGGGAGTGGGTGCTGCCATATGGGGTCTCTCACAATCATCTGAGCCTTTTCAACTTTCCTGCAGTGGCTCTGGTGAGTGTGCTTTAGGCCCCCTACCCCTCTGTGTCTATGATTCTCCTGCCAGGAATTACCCAGCTACCTGCCCAGCTGCAGGAAGCCCAGTCTCCTCCCAGGGCAGCAGGTCTGGGTGCTAGAAGGCTCTTGTACCTAAACCTGGGTCTGACTCCTACAGCTTTCTCCAAGCACTTAGTAAGCCAATTCCGTGGTGAAGACAGGAACCAATAGTGCCATCCCCAGCCTCTGCAATCTCAGACTTCCATTGCCAAGATAAAGCAGCCCCAGTTCCTGTAACATCCTCCTGTGGTTTTCATCTGAACCTGCCTCTCTGTTAATTGCTCATCTCAGATGTGGCAGTTCTAACTGAATCCAGAACTTCAGGTGTGTCCAGAGCTTGGAAAAATGAAGATCGGAAGGGGAGATTCAGAACCCTGGAGGAGTTCTCTGGGAGCATTTCCCCAAGACACTCCTCCACCCCACTGGCCCAGCTTCTCCCTTCCTGAACCCAGGATCTTCTGGGTTTTTTCATCTGATATTTGCAGACCACTTGGCAGGAGTTTGATGCCGTCAGACCACCAGTTTCAAGGAGTGACACATTTTATTATTATTATTTGGCCACGTGGTGTGGCTTTCGGGATCTTAGTTTCCCAACCTGGGATTGAACCGGGCCACGGCAGTGAAAGCGCTGAGTCCTAACCGCTGGACCACCAGGGAACTCCCAGTAGTGACACATTTTAAAACAATACAGTTAAAAAGAACTTTAGTAAGTTTCTCATTAGTGAAGAATCAGGGGTTTTTTGTTCCTGTTCTTGACAGCTTTTCCCTTGCTGTGTGACCAGCGCATAGAATAGTGCCCGGCACATAGCTGGCTCTCAGTAGCCATTTGCTGTATATTTAAATGGCTAATAAAATGAAATACTTAAATAGATAAATATTTATTGAATGAGTAAGTGGGAAGGATAATGCTAATAAAATGAAATACTTAAATAGATAAATATTTATTGAATGAGTAAGTGGGAAGGATAATATTATTTACAAACTGATCTGGCTAAGAAGATAGGACAGTGAAGGGCACACTGAGAGCCAGCCAGGGAGCCTAGCCCAGCCAACAGGGCGGGGTCCCCCTCTTTCCTGTCCACCATCACTGCCCACGCCCACGGAGATGGAGGGGTGTGGCCTGCCCCCTCCATGGGAGCTAACCTGCTACTGGCTTGAGCTGTGAGTGCTGGAGCTGCAAGCCTAGGGTGAAGGTGTTGTTGGCAGAGGAAGGTGGGGACTGGTGTGATGACTTAGCTCCATTGCCAGCTGACCAGCTGTCTCAGGGTGGAGGGCCTGGCAGAGGAAGCAGTAGGGAAGGGCGGGCCCTCGAGGATGGAGATCTGGAAAGGACTCCCAGCGGTGGGAAAGGACTCACCCTGGTGGAGTCAAAGTCCTGTCTCCTTTCAGCCCAACATTTCAGTCAGCAATTGGGTGTGGGGACCATGCCATGCCCAGTAGAGGGGTTGCCCTCAAGGTGGCCCAGTCCAGAGAAGGGGTGGAGGTATAAATCCCAACGGGGCATCCAGCACTCTAATTTGGGGAGCACACAACAAGGAGCCCAAAGGCAGGGAATCATACTTGAGGTGGGCCTCGAAGGTGAAGTCCTGTTTTAGTTGAAGAAGGGGCACACGGTAAGAGCCTGAACTAATTACCCGCCAGAACTAAAGTACAGAGTCTGGAAAGTGAATCTCTCAGCCTGGAGGGAGAAACAGGCTGCATTTGGGAGGGGTCTTCTCGGTTCCCTGCTGGAGATGGGCCCGCCACCAGTGGCTCAGGTCAAAAACCTGGGTACCATCCTTGACTCGTACATTAGTCAGCTCAGGTTGCCATAACAAAACACCATAGACTGGGAGTTTCAACAACAGAGCTTTATTTTCTTACAGTTCTGGAAGCTGGAAGTCTGAGATCAGCGTGCCAGCATGATCTGTTTCTGGTGAGAGCTCTCTTCCTGACTTGCAATCAGCCACCTTCTTTCTGTTGACCTCACTTGGCAGAGAGGGCGAGAGTGAAAGCGAGAGCAAAAGAGGTGGGGGGAGCTCTCTGGTGTCTCTTCTTATAAGGGCACTGATCCCATCATGAGGGGACCACTCTCATGACCTCATCTAAACCGAATTATCTTCCAAAGACCCCATCTCCAAATACAATCACCCTGGGGGTTAGCACTTTGACGTATGACTTTAAGGGCACACAATTCGGTCCATAGCAACTCCTTTCTCTCTCACCTCATATCCAATCCTTCGGTAAACCTTGTCAGTTCTACCTTCCAAATATTGGGCTGACCAAAAAGTTCGTTCGGGGTTTTCGTAAGACGTCAAGGTAAAACCCGAACGAACTTTTGGGCCAACCCAGTACGTCCAGAATCTGACTGCTTTCTGCACTGTTACTGCTACCGTCGGCTCTTGCCTGGGTTGCAGCAGTGGCGTCTGGACTGGTTACTTGCTCCCCAGACAGCCAGAGGGATCCTTTAAAATAATACATCAGGTCATATTATTTCTCTGCTCTTGACCCTTCAAATTGCTCCCCGTTATCCTTACGGTAAGGTCCAAACTCCTCACCAGGGCCTTGAGCCGTCCGTGTGCTGGCCCCCGCTACCCCTCCTGCACTGCCCCATGGCTCACTGAGCTCTTGCCACACTCCTTGCTGTTCCACCTCAGGGGCAGTGCATTTGCTGTTCCCTTGGCCTATCAGTCTGTAAGATCCCCTCTCACTTCCTTCCATCCCTCCTGAGGCCTTCCCTAGCAATCCAGTCTAGCAGCACCCCTGTCACTCTATCCTCTAGCCCAGCTTTGTTTTCTTCAACAAACCTCTCGTGACATCTTATGTATCTATTTGTGTGTGTTTATTGTGCGTCTCCCCCACTAGAACAGCAGCTCCATGAGGGCAAGGACGATGCTTATTTGTTCACTGCCAGGTCCTCAGGGTTGAAAGCAGGGCCTGCTTGACCTTGCAACGCATGGCTCAATAAATAGCTACGAAATGAACGGCTGAATGGTCATGACCTTGCTTAACAACATTAGGAGACTCAGATTCCACATTCTCCTCTGTGTCTCAGGAGCTTGGTACGCTAGCGGGGCTGCAGGAGGGAGATCAGAGTAGACAGCCCACGTCCCTAGATGTGCCCCAGGGAGGCTGAGTCTGATCACATCCCAGTCTGATCGCTCTTCTGCAGCTCCTGTCAAACGTTATGGAACCATCTTACCACCTCCATCCCGGCTGCTTCAGGCCCGGGGCAGAGAAGATGTGCTTCCAACCTTTACAATTGTCCTGTCCTGGGTTGTATGTAAAGAATATTTCTATCCAACTGCTCCCTTTCCAGAGAAGAGAGGTGTTCATCACAAAGTGTCACTCACTTTTGGGGAGGGGAGGATGGGACTGGCCTAGGAGAGCAAGGGTCCAACACCAGGATGCCTGAACAACAGCTCCTGGCAGAGGGAGACGTAGTAGGGCTTGAGCCGGCTTTCCTGGCTTGTCCAGGGTGGAGTGTGGTTTTGGTTGGTTTGGTGGCGGCAGCAGAATCCTTAGGAGAACTGAGGAAGGGAAGCTGGGGTGGGGATGTGGCTTCTCATCTCCCCGCTCCCTTTAACTGCTGTCACCTCTGCCTGACCCATTTCTAGATGCAATTCCACTGCACCCTAGATTCCCTCCCAGCTTTTCTCTATCTCTTTTTTTTTTGCCTGTGCCACATGGATTGTGGGATCTTAGTTCCCCGACCAGGGATGGAACCCTGGCCCTCGCAGTGAGGGCTGAGTCCTAATCACTGGACAGCCAGGGAGGTCCCCCCGGCTCTTCTCTTAAGTGGCTCCAGTCAGGCACTTGAGAGTTAACTGAACACAATTATATTTTTAAAACTAAGGACTGAGGGACTTCCCTGGCTGTGAGCGCTGATCAACAGTCACAACCATGGCTGTACTACTGAAGACGTACTACATGTCACGTGATTTGTGGACGTTAATCCTCACAACAACCCCTGTGGGGTTATTACTATTCTTATTTCCATGTAACAGATGAGGAGACTGAGGTTCAAGGCATGGTAAGCAACTTCTCCAAAATCTCTTTTGGACAGAGCTGGGACTCTGACCTCTGTCCCTCTCATTCTGAGGCCACACTCTCACCTTCTGCTCTTTGCTGTCTTTCAAAATTTTACTGGTCAGGAATTGATCACAGACCCCCAACAGGATCGCAAGAATTGCACCACTGAAGCAGAGCTGCTGTCAGGCCTTGGGAACTGAGACTACATCTCATCCATCTTGGCATCCTGAGAACAGAGCATGATTCTGCTCTGTTTGATGGTGATGGAACGTGGAGGATATTCCTCCAGAATCTAGCACGTAGCGTGGCACCTGGCACATAGCAGGAATGCAAACAAAATGTATTACATGAGTGGAAAACATTTTAATTTGATATCACTGCCTTCTGACAAACTTTTTTCCCAAGGTATTGTCATTTTCATTTTACAGATGAAGAAACCTTAACAAACACAAGTAATCTGATTTTGGCGATCTTTTACATGGAAGTTATTTTGGTGAGCCTCTGGGGACAGAAAGCCATATTTGATTTTACCATTGGCTGTATGTAAACACAACAATATTTTGTATGGTGCCACTGTGGCTGTGGTTTTTGGGAAAAAATGAGGTCTGGGATTTTCCACCCCTAGAAAATGGGTGCTGAGGAGTTCTCTAGTATAGTTTCTTTTTCTAGTTTCATACCAGACTGTTAGACAAAAAGGAATCCCCCTGTTCCACCTTACCTGTGAAATTAGGCCAGATCTCATGGTAAGCCTCACTTCCTCTGGGAAGCCTTCGCTGATCACCCCCAGCATGGGTTGGGTCCCCATAGGACCTGTCTCCCCCACTATCACCTTGGCAATGCGATTGCCTGCTGATTCACTTGCATCCCCCCCAGATAGACCTCCCACCCCCACCCAGGGATATATCTCGTCCCACTGGATCTCCAGCCCCTAGCACCATGTCTGGCACACAGTAGGTGCTCAATATATGTTTGTTGAATGAATGAAGGCTCTGCCTTCTCCCAAATTTCCTCTATTCAAGAGTTGTTGTGTCACAGGGGCTGCTGGTCTGATGGCCCTTTCTGAATATGCTTGTCCTAGGCCCCAGACTCTGCTGGTCACTGCCTCCAGCCGATGACAGGAAAACACATCAAGACTGTGTCTGCCCCCTCCATCCTTTCCTGTCCCCAGAGGCGCATGTGCCCATAGTATGTTGGAGTCAGCAACCCATTTGCCCTTTCTGCTCAGTCAATCAGAACAATAATAACCATATCTGTTGACTGCTTATGAAAACGCCAATGCTCTACATCAATTATTTGTAATCTTCATAACACTTCCACAAAGGGAATATTATTACTCCTATAGATAAGGAAACTGAGACTCAAAGAGAGCTCAACAATTTGCTGAGGTCACACAGCAAAGATGTATTGAATGAAGGAAGGAATGAACAAACAAGTGTCTTACTGATTCTGGTGCTTTGCTGTTTTTCTCTTTTGCTCCCCATAAACACTGGGGATAGCTTGATGGAGCAAAAGGACCCAATTGGCTTTGGGGATTCCTGAGCCAAGAGAGCAGGGAATAGGGAGGAGGTGACCCCAGTAGAGAACAGCTCCAAGCAACCCCGAGTTCCTCAGTAACCCAAACCCTGGTCCCCGTGGACAGCCTGGCCAGGCTGGGCCAGGGCAAGCAGTGGACACCAGTTCCCCTTGGCCACCCTCAAGTGCCCAGCTGGTCACAGCTGGAAACTGGAGATGGAAGGTCAAAGATTGGGCAGACCCCAGGCCGGGCAGGATGGGAGCTGGTGACAGAGTTTGGGCCCTGAGAGGAGGTCAGGGGTGGAGGAAGGGGTGAGAGGTGAAGCCCCACCATTCCATCAGAGTTTTCAGGGCCAGAGAAGGCAGGAGGAAGGGCCAGGGGCCCTGACAGCACTTGGCAATCCAAAAGAAAACCATGGACTGAGATTCTCCATAGTGGGTGGTGGGCCAGGGGAGCCCTCACAGGTGTAGGCCTGCCAGGAGAGCCCTCAGAAGGGGCGGGTGGGCCAGGGGGACCCTCAAAAGGGGAGGACTGTCAGGGTTTTGCTCTCTGTTGGACCAGGGGTGATACCAGATGGTACCCATTAGTTGTTAAAATACCAAGATCCAGGGCTTCCCTGGTGGCGCAGTGGTTGAGAGTCCGCCTGCTGATGCAGGGGACACGGGTTCGTGCCCCGGTCCGGGAAGATCCCACATGCCGCGGAGCGGCTGGGCCCGTGAGCCATGGCCGCTGAGCCTGCGCATCCGGAGCCTGTGCTCCGCAACAGGAGAGGCCACAACACTGAGAGGCCCGCGTACCGCAAAAAAACAAAACAAAACAAGATCCTCCTATAAAGATGGTATTTAGCAGTTCTCCAAAGGTCTCCAAGTATGCCCTCAAGAGGTTGGCCCAGCTATCCTGGCCCTTCCAGGAGGCTCCCTCTAGACCTCCCACAATCCAACAAATAAAGGGTTGACACCTGACAGGTCTGGAGGCATCCAGGACCCAACCATGTTACACGTGTGGCTAGAACCTCAGGTCACAGCCCCAGGACCTGGCTTAGGGTTGACGCTAAGTGAATATTCGTTGAATGAATGAATGAGCAACAGAGGAGAGGGAAAATCAAAGATTCAGAGGAATTCAAAGAGACTAAGAGAGACGACAGGTGAATAGAGATGGAGGAGGCTGGCATCAGGGTGGAGGCTCCCAGAAGATGCTGGGAAGGCCCAGCTCACTCCTTCTTTCTCTCTCGCGTTCTGCTGCTTTTGAAGACTCTTCCCCTTAAGGGCCTGTCCAGTCCCTGCCTGTGCAACCCAGGGCAACCCCTGCTCCCAAACAGGGCTCAGGAAGCAGGCTGAACCTTTGGGGCAGAAGGCTGGACCTGGGAGGATACCCCAGATGCTGAATTATCTGAGAATCATTATCCAGAGGCTGCTGACCAGACATCTTCTTCTCCCCCCGCCCCATGCCACCACCTGCAGAGGAGCTAGAAAACAGCCATCTTGCTGACCAAGAAGTGAGAGAGAGTCTCAGGGCCAGGGGCCACCGAAGGCCAGAGAGGCTGCTCAGCCTGGTAGAGCAGTGCTATCAGAGGCAGCTACCACCCTCCCATGCCTGCCCGGCTGAGCACCTAGAATTCAACTGTCCCCCAGAGCCCATGCTGGGCCAGAGGCTCAGGCCCCTGAGGGGAGGTAGGGAGGAGGTGAACTGGGGAGAGGGCAGAAGGGGAAGCAAGGAGGAGCGTCAGGGACCCCTGTCACTCCCAATTCTTGAGAAGGGGCAACCCCCATTCCTAGGAGGAGCCCTACCCTGCATCAGTTCTGGGCAGTGGCTGGTCCCTATGGGCCTAGGCCACATCCCCTGAGAAGAGCAGCTCTTCCTTCAGGCCGAGGTCTGAGACATCTTTGCAAATACCCACAAGTCCCTCCCACACAACAACCCCTTCAGACAGCTGGGGTTAGGCTACGGGCAGTGTAGACAGAGGGCCTTCCCCACCACCAGCCCCACTGGCCTTCACGTTTTCCTCTTTGAAGCCCCTTGTGGCCTCTGGGAGTCAGAACCAATAATGTGAGGGTCCTCCATCTGTTTAGAGGTCTCCAGGGGCCCGGCACCCACTGGGTAGAGGCCACGTACCTCTGCCTGCTGATACCCACCCCTGGCCTCAGTTCCTGAGCACCCTGAACGTGTGCACGGTTTCTGCTTATGTGGGTCCCCTTCTTGAAACATCTCCTCTTCTTTCTTCACTTACTCAGTTTCTAGGTTGGCCTTCCAGGCTGCCTTCAGACACCACCTCCCGGGAAGCAATTCTCCATCTTTGTCCCCTCCCTCATCCCCACTCCTGTGGGTTCTGCAGCCTCTCCTCTAGGCCCCCAGAGCCTCTGTGATTCCCAGGGTCACACATTTACCCCAGTGGTAATTCAGTTCTCTCCTAAGTGTCTCTCTCCCAACTGGAGAGTGGCTCCTGGAGGGAGGGGTCATCTAGTTCATCTCTGAAGCCTGGTTCACAGTAAGTGCTCAATTAACAGCTGCCTCCTCGCTGTCTATCTACCAGGACCCCAGCGGATGCAAATCTTGCTTGTGTAACAAGGGTCTCTTGACTCTTAACTGAGAAGACCCTCCTGCCATCTAGCTTCCCTTCTTTCCAGCTGCTGGGGCAGCCCAGACCCTCTCATATCCACACTGGACGTGCAGGGAACCCAAGTGTCAGTTGGCCCCTGCCCAGCCTGCTCGCAGGTCCAGCCTTCTGACCTACAAGTGTTGTGGGATGCAGATGCGGGTGAGGAGGCTGAGGCTTGGGAGTGGGGTAAGGAACTCAACTGTTGAGGCTCAGACCTCCCCGGCCAGGTTAATCATCAATGCCTAGAGAGCCGGCTGTTCTTTATCTCCGTTCCCTATCGCCTTTTCAGTTGGGCAAAAGATTGAGTAATCCCTCTCCTCTCTCTTGTATTAACCCTGGAGGGGCTCGGCCAGGGAAGTCTGAGCCTATAAGGCCGCTTATTCTTTGGGAAACACTCTCTAACAGCACGTTTGAGGGGGCGGGTGCCCTCCCTTCTTCCTCCCCCCCACCGCCCCCTGCGGTCGCGCAGCTGCGCCCCAGCAGTTAGAACATAGGGCGCCTCTCTAGGGTCATTTCCAAGGACCTGTCCCAACCGGAACGGCGCCAGGGTCAGCTGGCCCAAAGGAAAGAGGACTTGGGGGTACAAACGCCCCATCGCCTTCCACTCCTTGCCCCACCTCAGGCCTGGGACGCCGCCCACCCTTCCCCGCCTCCCGGGCTGGAGCCAGGAACTGCGGGCAGGTAAGCCTCCTTGTGGGCGGGGCCTGGCTCCAGTGGGCGGGGCCTGGCTCGAGTGAAACCTGCCCGGCCCGCCCGGTGAGTGTCTCCCAGGGCCGCGCGCCAGGAGCCCTAGCCGGAGCCGGAGACTCGCAGCTTCTATCCCATGGCCGGGTCTCCCCGCCGCACCGCGGGCCGGCGACTGCAGCTGCCCCTGCTGTGCCTCCTCCTCCAGGGCGCCACCGCCATCCTCTTTGCGGTCTTTGTCCGCTACAACCATGAAACCGACGCTGCCCTCTGGCACTGGCACAACCACAGTAACGCGGACAATGAATTTTACTTTCGCTACCCAAGTGAGTGCGGGTGAGGGCACGGGGAGAGCTAAGGCCCTAAGCTCCCCCGATGTCTTGGGAGGGAGCACTTGGATGCCCAGATCTAAGGTGCCCCAGATTTATTATAATAACACCCTTTCACTAGCGTCTGCCACGTTCCAGGTATTATGCTGAGGGCGGCACACGCATTTTTTCTCCTTTAGTCTATGAAGTAGGCAAAGATGGGGAAACTGAGGCTCAGAGAGGTTAGGTGGCTGGTTCAGGGTCTTGCTGTCAGAATTGAGGGAGCTGGGATTTGAACCCAGATCTGAAGCCCCAGCTTTACCTACTCTCTTGTTGGCCTAGTTGGGCTTTGCTGGGCTGTTCAGAGACTTTGCCTTTCCTGGGGCCTCCATCCTGACCACAGGGAAAAAATCATCTGGGCAGGGGAGGTAGGGAGTGGGGCACAGGAGGCAGTGATGGTATTAGCTGTGAAGGCAGCCAAGACTAGTGGACTGAGATATTTCTTTCCCAGTCCCCCAAAGCTGGTCCTTCCAGAGCCAGAGAGAAAATGATGTAACTATCCACCAGCCAATCACAGAGTAGCAGCCCCCCAGCCCTGCGAAGGAGGCAAGGCAGGGTCATTAGCCCATTTCACCCAGGAGGAAGCTGAGGCTCAAAGGGGTTGTGATTTGTTCATGATCACCTACCATGTGAGTGACAGAGCTGGAACTAGGACTCAGCCATCCTCAGGTCCTAGCACCACAGCTCACCTGCCTGCTGACAAGGCCCAGGAAGGAGAAGGTTAAGCCCCTGCCCCCTGTTGTGGACAGAGCCTCTCCCTCAAGATTGGGGACCCAACCTTGTGACTCAGGCCCTGGGCAGCTGGGACCAGATCTCCCAGACTTCATCACAAATGTTTGACCAGGTCTCTAAGCCTCAGTTTTCCCCATCTGAGCAATGGGGAGAAAGATGCCTCCATTTGAAGGGTATCCATTCAAATGAGGCCCAGAATGTGAGAATCTCCTATAAAAATCCCAGGCTGTTATTACCCTACTTTCTGTATGCAGAGCTGGTGGCAGTGTGTCCCCACCTGACCCTCTCCCAGCCCCAACCCCAAGAAAATGAAGCTCACAATGCTGAGGATAGAGAGGGTGAGGTGGAGGCTTGGACCTGGGCATAAAGTGCCAGAATACCGGCCATCCTAGGCCGAGGGAGGGCTGCAGCTCCTCCCGCCCCACATTTCACCCCAATTCTGGCTGCATGAGGTGAGCCATGGATGCTGGAATCAAAGCCAGAGCCACAGAGCTGGGATGGCAGACTCTTGGGGTCATACATTTGTCCACAGAGATGGGGAGTTGGGCAGGGACAGTCCACAGGCTGCGAGAGGTAAGCTCTTGTCCTAGGGTCTGACCTGGCTGCCTGCCATGGACCCCCATTTGCTTCTCCCATGGGCCTCAAGGCCTCCAAGCCCTGCTTGCTTCACAGTCCTCCCTGAAACCCCCAACCTCTCATCCCTCTGCTGCAATGGTAGGCTCTCCTGGATGCACAGTTTTCTGTCCCTGGATTGCAATAAGAGGAATAGCAGTGGGAATCCTACCTCTTTTACTGCACTAGGTTTCTATCCCTGTGGACTTGGGACCCTGGTGCAGGGATGGGTTGGGGAGGAGGGAGGTGTGAGGTCCGTGGAGCGTGGGGCTTTGATGAGCCAAGTCTTCACCTATCCCTGTGTCCTGGAGAAGTGGTCAGGGCCAGAGGGTGGTGTAGCCACTGCCCTTTGATTTGGGAGATGAAAGAGAGTTTTGCCGCTGTTGTTTAGCTGTGGGACTAGCCAATGCCAAATGCGTGGCTGCTCTGAGTATCTGTCTGTTACCTCTATAGGAAGGGCCTTTAGAGCTCATCTGATCCACTCCTCTCAGATGTGGAGAGAGAGCCAGAGAGGTCATGTGACTGCCCAAGATCACACAGCAAGTTAGCCAGCCTAGAACCGGGTCTCTTGACTCCCCATCTGCAGACTTTCCCCACATTACAAACTTCTTATCCTATGAGGCAAGTAATGGAAAATAAGAAAGGGGGAAAACGAATACAACATGTAAAGCAACTATACTCCAATAAAAAAAAAAGAGAGAGAGAGAGAAAGAAAGAAGGGGAGAAACTAGGGGAAAAGACTAGGCATACAGGGGACACAGAAGCAAAGATGAGAAAGGGTTCTAAGAAAAAATATGGACAGGTTCTTTTTTATATATCTCTGAGACCTGACTTGCAGGGAGAGGGATTTAGGACAAATGGAATCAGGATTTTCTTGAGGTGGGGGCAGGGGGAAGTGACTGGGACCAGAGTGGTTTGTGACTTTTCTAGGAGAATACAGCCCTATCTGCCCTCTTAAAGGCACGTGGGGGTAGAGTGGTGGGGGGAGATGGCCTCCCCAGCTTACCACTCTCTTTTTCCTGCTTCTCACATTTTATATCCCCACTTTACAGATGAGGAAACTGAGGCTTAGAGAGGTTAAGTGGCTTGTCCAAGATCACACGATGAGAAGTGGAGGGGGGAGGTGCTGGAATTTAAATCCAGCTCTGTTAGATGCTAAAGCCCCAGCTTTAACTGTCCCTTTGTCCCACAGTCTGACCTTGTTCAGGAGTCATCTGGTGCGGTTGGGGAGGGGCAATAAGGGGAGGAGGGAGGGTGATAGGTGGCTCTAGAGGGCTTTTATCTTCTCTCCAACCAAAGGTGCATGGGTTTGGTGGGGGTGGGGATGTGATGGAAAACAGGCTCCATCCTGCCCAACCCAGGGATCCCCTGAAGGGAATGTTGAGGGGTCATCTCATCTATCCCCCTGCCTCCAGCTGGAATAGCCCCTTACCCACCACAGTCCATGGAGAATGTCTGTGTGGAATGTTCCACAGAGTGGAATGAGTAAAGGAGATTTCTTGATGTTTAGACTCCAGGTGAAAGGCCAAGGGATTGAGTTTTGATTCCAAACAAACCCGGGGTAGGAGATGTAAATATTATTGCCATTTAAGACAAGTTCTAGAGCGGGTTTCGGCATGAAATGGGCATGACCCAGCCCCTTTTGTTGTTTTGTTATCCTTGGGCAGAAGAACAGACATGGCACCCCCTTTACTGTTTGCACAAGGAGAAAACAAGTCAGGCCGTGAGGCTAAAAGAACTAAGGCTTCGGGCTGAGTTCTAAAAGATACCTCTCCTTTTCTGTTGGGTTTTGAGATCTGAGAGGGAAGAGAGATCTGGGTGATTTGGGGAGTGAGTTGGGCTGGAAAAGTGGCACAGTGGTGGAGACATTTAGTGAGGCCAGCGGACCTCCAGACCCTCACCCACTTGGCCACTGGGGCTGGCAGCTGAGCTGTAGACCTCCAGTTCCAACATGCACCCAACCCTCTGCCAAGGGCTTGCAAACTCATTTCCTATCAGCCCATACACAGCACACACACACACACACACACACACACACACACGCACACACATACAAAAGCAGAAAAATTTGCTTCTCTCAAAGTTGTTGATTACATTCTAAAGTTCAGTAATAAATTTTTGGCTTGTTGGTGCTTCACCTTTCAACAAAAAAGGTGATTGTGATTTTCTTTCTTTGTGATCTGCCTCTTTCTACAAGAGACGCGGTCATTTACAACAAAAACGTGAATAAGAAAAGTATAGAAGCAGTACACAAATAATAAACACTGTGAAGGCCTACAGTTGTTATAGTTGAAATTCCTGTAGCTCTGAGCTTCCAGGCAGCTAGGAAAAAGGGGTAATATGGCCAGTTATGCATTCTCATCAGAATCAAGGAAGCCTCACCTACGTGATTCTTTGATCCCTTGATGGCTGTCCTCCACCGACAGCTCTACATTCCCAGAGCCTGGTGCATGACAGCTTAGTAAACATCTATCACATGAACGAGGGAAAGCAAACCAGCTCCTGGTTCCTCAGGGGTAATGACATTTCCTAGTACTAAGTTCCAGGAGAAATTTCTCACATGGAGCTATGAAAGGAGAGTTTATGGTCATGGTTGACCCTGTTTCTCAGTAAGTTATTTACAACAAATGCAATAATGCACTCAAGTGTTTCTCTAGTATTTCTCAATTAAAGCCAGAGATAGCACAGCATTATGGATACATAGACCCAAGACAAAGGAAACAGGACTAGATGCACTGGCTGAACATCATAGCAGGTTGTGTTTCAAACCCTATTTACAAGTAGATGGGGGGAGGGGTACAGAACAAACTAATACAAAAGCAAATTGTTGTATTTATCTCATTTTCACTATTACTATTTATTATTTTAGATTTTTTTTACACAGAATAGAAAGCAAACAGAAAAGACCCCAAATCTCCCTGCCCAGAAACCCCACTGACACTTTAAAAAATTCAAGTGATTCATCTATAAAATTAAAACATTCAAAGTATAGAAAGAAACAAACTATAGGGTAAAATCCTCCTTCCCGGAGTGGCCATATTGCATACCTCCAGGGGGCATTATTTGCTCCAGAGTTGTACAGCTCAGCAGCCCTGCCCCCTCCCTTCAATTTCTTTTCTCTGAGATAATCTCTGTTAACAATTTAAAGTTATTTTTGTAAATTAATTTATAAAATTTAAAATCCTGAAAATGGAGAGGTATAGATTCTGAAGTATGAGGAATGGAGGGTAGACATCAAGAAGGACTTCCGACAGAAAGGGAAAATTTAAGAAAACCCGGAAGGGGAAGAGAATTTCCAGCACAGAGGGCAGGGACTGTGCCAGGAAAGAACACAGGAAAGGTTGGAATTTTCACTGGTTGTAAGCAACCCAGGGATAGGGCAAATGAGTGGGGCAGAGAAGAGAGCGGAGGGCTCTACTCTCTTGCTCTGACCTGGCGACAGCAGGGATGGTCTGGGTCCCACTGCTCTAAGCTGTCCAGCTTTGCATGGGGGATCTGGGCTGGGAGGCCAGCCATGCCCAGGGAGTTTTATAAGCTCGGCTCCAGCCTCAGGGCGGCCCTGGCTGGTGAGAGCTGGGGGCACTGGCAGGATGGCTGATTGGTGGATGGCTGGCAGCCTGAGCAGCCCTGAATGCCCCCTCCACCCTGCAGGCTTCCAGGATGTGCACACCATGATCTTCGTGGGCTTCGGCTTCCTCATGGTCTTCCTGCAGCGCTACGGCTTCAGCAGCGTGGGCTTCACCTTCCTCTCGGCCGCCTTTGCCCTGCAGTGGTCCACACTCGTCCAGGGGTTCTTCCACTCCTTCCACCATGGCCACATCCATGTAGGCGTAGAGAGGTGGGCAGTGGCGGTCACCCTGGCTCCCCTCAGGTCTACCTGGGAGGCCCCTGTCCAAGGGACCCAGCTCAAACCCAGTCCCTCAAGTCTGCTCCCTGACCGAGGTTTTTGACCCATCCGTTGATTTCTTTTAGGTGCTCTGCCTATTCTGTTGCCTGATTTCTTCTCCCATCCTCGAGCCCCACCTCCCCATTTCTTTAGGCCCCTTATTACCCAAGAGATGTTGGGAGGATAGATAGTGTCATGGAAAAGGGCAGGGTTCAGAGGAGCTCTTGATTCAAGATCTGGTTCTTCCACCTGTTGTGGGCTTTGTTTGCTAAGGCCCAGAACCTCCCTGAGACTCTGTTTCCGCATCCACAAAAAAGGCGAGGTGATACCTTCCTGCCTACCGGGGAAAAGCTTAGGTGGGTAGGCTCATTGCCTCCTCCCCTCCCCCCACCCCCCAGGGCTGCCCTCGCTTCCAGCCCCCTCTCACGCTCCCCATCCCAACCCCCCAGCATGATCGATGCTGACTTCTGCGCTGGGGCTGTGCTTATCTCCTTTGGTGCCATACTGGGCAAGACTGGGCCGGCTCAGCTTCTGCTCATGGCCCTGCTGGAGGTGGTGCTGTTTGGCCTCAACGAGTTTGTGCTCCTTAGTCTCCTCAGGGTGAGTCTGGATGGGGATGGGGTGAGGAGTGGGAGTGGCCAGGGCCAGGCCCTGAGCAGGGAGGGCGTGGGGTAGGGGCGAGGGGCTGCCCCTCCACCTCAGCTCCACCTCCCCAGGTGAAGGATGCAGGAGGCTCCATGACTATTCACGCTTTTGGTGCCTACTTCGGGCTGGTCCTCTCCAGGGTCCTCTATAGGCCCCAGCTGGAGAAGAGCAAGCATCGCCAGGGCTCCGTCTACCGTTCGGACCTCTTTGCCATGATTGGTGAGGCCTGCTGAGGTGTGGTGGGTACGGGGCCGGTTCATCTCCAGGCCTGGTCTTGGGGTGCCACCTAGAATCCTTGGGGCTCTGGCTGGGAACTCCCTTCCAACTCAGATTCTTCCACCAGAGCCCCGGCACTTCCACCAGAACTCAGCACTGGGGTATGCACATGCCCTGAGACCATCCTAGGGGCCTTTCTCAATTGAAGTCTGAGGGCACCAATCTCTGTTGAAGACCTCCAGGGTCCCCACTACCGACAGTTAGATACCAGGCTCCTCAGCCTGGCGCACCCACCCCTGCAGGATCTTGGCTACTCCTCCCCGCCTTGCCCCCTCCCCACTCACTCTCCCCGCGCTCTCTCTCCAGCCAGATTCAGCTTCTCCCCATCTCTAACCTCCGGGCTTTTGTCCCTGGGGCTGCGTCCCCCCTCCTGAGGTCAGGTCCTCTCAGGGGATTTCCTGGAAGCCCCTGCACTCTCAAGGGGGAGAAGGAGAGGTCGTAGGTCACGCCAGCGAGCAGTAGGGTCTGACCTGCAAGCCCCATCATCACCACCTGTTTCTCCTAAGCGCATACCTCCGCGTAGGCTTCTGCTCCTCTCTCTTTGTTCACTAATGAGTCAGGAAAGGAAATCCATATTTTATGTTGTTTTTTTTTTTTGCGGTACGCGGGCCTCTCCCGTTGCGGAGCACAGGCTCCGGACGCGCAGGCTCAGCGGCCATGGCTCAGGGGCCCAGCCGCTCCGCGGCATGTGGGATCTTCCCAGACCGGGGCACGAACCCGTGTCCCCTGCATTGGCAGGCGGACTCTCAACCACTGCGCCACCAGGGAAGCCTTATTTTATGTTTTTGAGGGTAGTATTGAGTAGTGACCGAAGTGCCCGTTCTTACATTAAAAAGAGACTGGTTTTGTATTTCTTGCTCACCTCTGGACTTGTTGTGAAATAGAGCATGTGGAATCCTAGGTCAGCTGAGGCCTCCTTGCCCTTTGAGACCCAGATAAGTTTAGCTTGAAGTCCAAAGGCTTCCCCAAGATGTCTGTGCTTTCCTGCGAGGCTTACATTCTCAGATCTCCTCTGCCTCCCAGCTTCTTCCAGACAGGAAAACTGGCCTCTTCCTTGATTCCTCCCAAAACTCTTCTCAGAAGACGCATGTGTACGTGTGGTAGATTTTAATCAGACTGTGGAGGTGCAGAAGTTACATCGCAACCCAAGGACCACTCAGGACTAAGGGGCAGTCTCTCAAGCCTCTTTGCTCTGCTGACCCTACCCTACCGGGTCCCCAGCTCCCCTTCACCTGCCCTTGGCCCCTCCCCCCCCTCCAGGACTGACCTGGGACCCGCAGGCAGGGCATATGGAGCTCCCAGTCCTTACCCCAGATGCGCAGGCCCAGCCCATTGGTGCTCATGGCAGGGCCCACCCTCTCCAGGGGGCAGTTGAGGTTATAAAACAAGTGATTTTCCTCTTATGTATATCAAGTACCAGATTAGTGCCTGACATGTGGTGCCCTTTGCCTTTTTTTCTTTCCTTTTCTGATACTTAAAAAATCTCAACCCCCTGTGGTTTTCAATCAAGTAGCTCCCTTTTGTGCCAGTACCCTGCGATAGCTACCATTTGTTGAACATTTAGTACTGGCTAGGCCATGCGCTATGCACTTGGTATGTATCACCTCATTTAGTCCTCACTTTATAAAGTAGGTATCACTATCCCCACTTTACAGATGAGAAAACTGAGGCTGCTGAGAGTAGGTGACTTGAGTGCAGTTACACAGCTTGTACCTTGTGGGGGAGTCACCTCCTTCCTCTCATTCTGCCTGCCTGCCCACCATTTAGGGACCATCTTCCTATGGATCTTCTGGCCTAGTTTCAACTCTGCACCCACTACGCTGGGGGATGGGCAGCATCGGTCGGCTCTCAACACGTACTACTCCTTGACTGCCAGCACCCTCAGCACCTTCGCCTTGTCAGCCCTTGTCGGGAGGGATGGGCGGCTGGACATGGTATGGGGGAGAGGCTTGGGAGAGGCAGAGGGATGGACCGGGAGGCGGGGGAGAGATCGGAGACCCTGCAAGGAGGATTCTCCAGGGGAACAGGTAACGGCACAGGCACAGGGGGCTCCATCTGCACTGGAGGCGTTGGGTCAGAGCATGAGGTGATGACAGGATAGCAGGAGAGTTAGAGGGTTAGATGGTGGGGGGACTTCAGAAGCAGTAGGTGCTACTGTGGTGGGCAGAGTTGGGTTGGGTGTGGGTGTGACGATCTGAAAGGGCCTCCAACGCCTTGTTCTTCTGTGCTCGCTTAGGTCCACATCCAGAATGCCGCACTGGCCGGAGGGGTTGTGGTGGGGACATCGGCTGAAATGATGCTGACACCCTTTGGGGCTCTGGTAGCTGGCTTCCTGGCTGGGACCGTCTCCACACTGGGGTACAAGTTCTTCACGGTACAGATGCCTCTTGGGCCCTGGGCAAAACAGGGGGTCTTCGGAGGGCACACGAGACTCATTATTGTCCTGTTCTCCAGCCCACCCTTGAGTCAAAACTCAAAGTCCAAGACACGTGCGGTGTCCACAACCTCCACGGGATGCCTGGGGTCCTGGGAGCGCTCTTGGGGGTCCTTGTGGCTGGACTGGCCACCCATGAAGCTTACGGAGATGGGTGAGTTCTCCCCACCCTCACCCCCCATCCCCAGTGGAATCGTTATCCCCCTTGAACTAAGTTCCTCACTCTCTTCCTCCTGTTGTGGGCCAACAAGAAAAAGCTGTCTATTTTCTTTCATTCATTCATTCATTCCTCTACCTCCTGGGAGCTGAAGAAACTGGGGTGAACAAGACTGGGGACTGCCTTCTTGGTCCTCACTCAAGCGCAGCAGAAGGTCATTGAACAAATGATTTCAATAGTGTTATTACTAAAGGGTCAGGTAAGAGGTACTGACCCTTAGGATAGATTTTTGCACATCAGGGCTCAGAAAAGAGGGCAGGCAAAAGTGACCCTCAAAGTGAGCCTTGAAAGGTGTGAGGGTGTTGCTGGCACACGGGAGGTGGGAGGGTGTTCCAGGCTATGGGCCTGACTGGAGCAAAGGCCCGGAGGTGACTCAGCCTGGCAGCTCCCTTGAGGCCCTTTTGGCCGGTGCAGGAAGCGGTGCAGTGCACTGATGCACTGACCAGCCCTGGCTCCATGCTCCATCCCTGTCTCCCCCCACCCTCCCCTCCCTGCAGCCTAGAGAGCGTGTTTCCACTCCTAGCCAAGGGCCAGCGCAGCGCGACGTCTCAGGCCATGCACCAGCTCTTCGGACTGTTTGTCACACTGATATTTGCCTCTGTGGGTGGGAGCCTTGGAGGTGAGTGACCTTGGCCTGGGGGGGGAGGGGGGGATGGGCGTTGTGAGGAGCTCCAGGGAGGGCAGAAGACAGAGGAGGGGGTTTCTCTGGAGGAAGGGCCATTTCATCCCATCCCCCTGCCATTCATTTACTCACAGGTATCTGTTGAGCGCCTACTTTGTGCCAGGTGCAGGGTGGGGTTGTACATTTAAGGGGTAACTTCCTCCAGATAAGTAGGACAAAGTGGGTACTTGCTCCCTTCCGATGCCAAGGGAAGGTGGGAAGCCTGCTAGGGGCTGACAGATCCCTCTCCTCTGTGGCTACCCTGTGCTGCTCCCTCTGCCCACTAGAGGGCAGCCCAACCTCAGGCTGAGGCCCTGAAGCGTGTAGGGCTAGGGGCAGGGAGGGAAGAGCCCTGCCTGTCTCATCACTAGACTGGAGCACAAAAACCTTCCACAGAGGCAGCCTGCCCACTGACGCCAGGTCAGGCAGTCCTTCCTGATATCTGGCCTTAGTCCTTTTGGCCTTCAGAATAAAACGTCTGATTGAGTATCCCCACCCTCCTGCTCCCACCCTGAGATTTTCATTCTCAAACAAGGTTCAGCTCATTCATTCATTTAATTACTTACTTACTCAATAAACACTTTCTGCACCCCTCCTGGATAGGCGGCCACAGAAGGCTTATGAGCTGTGGTTCATGACAGACTCACTATTTGGTCCGTTCCCAGCTGTGCCAACTTGAATAAGTTATTTAACTTCTTTAAGCCTTGGCCCCCTTCTCTGTAACAGAGGGATCATATTCACCTTGCAGGGTTGCTGTGGTTGCTTAAGGAGGGCAATGCTTGTCAAGCACTTTGCATAGGGCCTAGCAAAAGTTGGTGCTCGATAAATACCACTGTGATATGCCTGTGCTGGGCATCACGTTGACCTCATGCCTCCTGGCTCCTCTGTGCCCAGTGGTATTGAGTGGCAGTCTCCCCCATGGGGTTGGCAAAAAGCCTCACACATGATCCCCTACTGCCACCAGGGCTCCTGCTGAGGCTGCCCTTCTTGGACTCCCCGCCAGACTCCCAGTGCTACGAGGACCAGGTTTACTGGGAGGTGAGATGTGGTTGCAGCCCCTCAGGCCCATGGGGCTCTCTCACCCTCCAACCTTCCCTTCCCTGCCACACCTCCTCTGATCCAACCTGCCTCTTTCCTTCCTCGCTTGCTCCTTCTCCTCTGGGGTCCCTCCCTGAGCTGTGGTCTCCAGCCCCCTGGAGCTGCCCCTTCACCTGCTCCTCCATCCTTGCCCTCCAGGTGCCTGGGGAGCATGAGGATTTAGCCCAGGGACCTCTGAGGGCAGAGGAACTGGAGACTCAGGCCTAACTTGCTTCCAGGCCTTGAAAGGACGCTCTCCTTTTAGAATATGATGGCTGGCTACCGTTGGGAAGCTTTTCTTTTCTAGTTCCCATCACTTCTGCTGCAAGAAAGAAGACAGGAGCCGGAAGGAGCCTCCTTACCATAGGCAGCATTGGGGGAGGGGCTGTAACTAGTGTGGTGAGGGGAGAGCCTCACACAGCCCCACCCCACCGCCCCACGCCCTGCAAGTGAGGCCCCCAAGTGACTGCTGATCCACTGGACCAGCATCACTCCGTTACAGTGAAGCCTGAGCCAGGGCCTGGCTCTCTGAGGGTGATAAATACCACGGTCACCGAGGACTCTCACTCCTTTTTTTGTGCACTTGGAATTTGGGGGGCTTCTCCTACCATCTAACTCACAATTTTGGAACCTCGGGCGAGAAAGGACCTTAGTGGTGACAATATCCTGCCTCCCTGGGTCCATGGAACTCGCCCTAGGATGCCGTGTTCTGATAGGTGGATGCCCAGACTGGGCTTACCTGCCTCCAGAGACAGGAAGCTCATTCTCCTCTAGCAAGTGTGTGTTTGTTATAGGACAGACAGCTCAGGCTCCTGGAGAGCTCTTCCTATTCCAGAATGGCTGCCACTCTGACCCTCAACTTGGGTGGCCTCTGAACAGAGTAGGAAGAGGGCCCCTGCTGGGACTAAGAGGGGCATAAGGAGTTCTTTGCCACTAACTCCTCAGAAGCTGGAAGCAGCCAGCCCCCAGGCACCAACTTACGTCCCTGTCCCGAGTCTGAGGAGTGGGGACTAGGAAGGGCAAATGAGCTGCTGCAGAGAATGGGGCTTCCGTCAGCCTGAAGCCATCTGACCACCAGAGGGCGCTCCAGACCCAGCAGAGGAAGATGCGGCCTTTCTTGCCCCTCCATCCTCTACCAAGAATGGGAAGTCCTTCCTACAGCCTAACGGCATCCCTGTCTGCTTCAGCTCTGGTCCTCACTATTCATGCCACAAGACTTTTCTGAGCTCCCAGTCCCTATCACATGTCATTCCAGATCTCTCATTCAACAGAGAATCCATCCTCCCAGTAGACCAGAGCTCCTTTCCCAACCCCGAAGTACTGGGACCCCCCTCTGCCCTCTCCTGCTCTTCCCTTCTGGCAAGAGTGAGCATGCCTAGAGACCTCTTCCTCAAAACCAAAACCCATGCACACGTAGGAACCCAAGGAGGGATTGCTGAGGCCTAGTTCTGGGACAGGGGCAAAAGGTGCCGCCACGAGGCTCCATCCTCACTGTAGCTGAAGGGACTGAGTCTGGCTGGGGAAAGAGGTCAAGCACAGAGTTGAAGAAAAGCTGAGGAACAAGGAGAGAGAAGTGCCCCATGGGGACCACCCCTGCCCATGTGGCCCAAATATATTTGGTATATCCCTCCCCTTGAGCTCCCCTCCTTCCTCCACAGCCTCCCCTGACCATTGCTGGCTGGGGTAGGTATGTTGGAGGGAGATCCCTGTGCTGAGGCAGGATGACTGCTGAGATTGCAAAAAGGTACCCTGTCCTGTCAGCCCCTGCTGGGAGGGAGTCTGGGCAAGCAGAGGCCCATCCCCCGTTTCACCCTGCAGAGCCATCCCTCTGCCTCTGCATGGATCCAGGTACAGCCAGCTGACCTGTTCTTCCCCTGAGCTCCCTGAGCAGTCCTCAAACAGAGATCTGAAAGACTTATAGGAAGGAGAGACTTAAGGATAAGACCCTCCCTGCCCTTGCTTATCCTGGGTGGGAAAGGTTACGAGTATTCATTTACTACGCATACCACCAACATTTTCCCACTTGATCCTTTCCTTCTACTCTGGTTCTTTCTTGACCACAACCAAATCTCCTCCAGGCTTGACAGAAAGGGGCTGCTCTAGCCTAGGCTGGTCATTGCTACCATCTCAATCCAGGGAGGCTTCCTGGAGAAGGGACAACTAAACCCTCCCTGGGAGAGGGCAGTTACCCAGCCAGCTTCTAAGGGAGGAAAGGCTACAGTTCCTAGGGTGGCCCACCAAGAGATCCCTGAGAAAGGGTGATGGCTGCCCGACAAGAGATGGCCCTGAATATCCCCTAACCAGATAGTTCAGGCTCCATCACCCCCATAAAGCCTCTCATGGCCTGGGAGACGCTGCTGAGCTCTACTACAAGATACAGCACCCTGGCTTCATGGCTCAGGGGACTCCGTCCTGGACTGAACTCTCCTAAACCAGGCCCTTGGTTTTTCCCTCTGCATTTCCTCCTCTCCCTCCCCCAGCTTTTCCTGTAGTGCCTAGCACCCTGGTGGGCAGTCCATAGATTGTTCGGTCCAAATGATGGACTGAGCCATCATTACTGGTTTGGGTCTGGGGGTGATCGTCCCATTACTGCTTTCAGGCAGGGAGCTCAGAGGGCAGGGAAGGCAGGTATCCTTGGAGCCTCTCTGCTTCACCAAGACTAAGCCCCTCCCCCATCTTTCCTGTAGCCCCTGGCTCAGCACCATTGGTTCCCCACACGGTGGCCCATCCATTCAGGCTGGGTTGACAGGGTGACAATGAACAGGTCAAGGAGATGGCGGGGACAGGGGCAAAGGGAGCTCCTTCCTCACCCCTTCAGGACAATGAGGCCTCTGCCCCTCAGGGACAGCCCCTCTGATCACTGCCATTATCACTCTCAATGCAGGACAATCAGACACTTGCCCACTCATGAACTCCGTCTGTCCAGCCCCAGTGCCTGAGCTCGGGGGACAATGATGGACGAGGACACTTGGCCCCTGCTCGCCTCCCAGGGCCCCACTGATGGGGAAGGTTGGCCGCACTGGGGTCAGTGTCAAGCCAGCAGAGCCAGAGGCATTAGGAAAGGGTTTCTGGAGGTGGAGCTGTACGGGCTTGGCACAAGTATGTGTGGGCGACAACAGAGCTTCCTGCCCAGACATCTGGCTGGGAGGTCCAAGGTTCCCCACGCGCCTCAGGGTGCTTCTGTGCCTGTGTGGCCAGAGCCCCCTGGGCCGGGCCAGGAGCTAGGAGCTGCTCCTCTGACCTCTGGAGGACCTGGCGCCCTGAACCTGCATAGCCTGGGGAAGGCCTGAGATGCCCCGTTATTGGGATTCAAATCACGGCGCATGGTGGCCCCAGCTCAGGGAGGAATTAGACACGGCGTGGGTGTCCGAAGTGGGGGTCGGTGGCGGTCCCGGGACAGACTAACTCGGCAGCCGCGTCCCCCGCCCCACCTCACCCCAATATTTCTCTCCCACCGTCACGATCTCCCCCGCCCGGCTCTGCGCGCCCCGTCTCCTTTGTCTGGTCCTCCCGCCCGCGCCCAGCCGGGTCCTCCGCGCCGCCCCGCGCGCCCCGGCCCGTGCGCCCGCCGGCGCTGCCGCCGCTGCCCGGGAACAATGCGGGCCAATGTCTCCGGGCGGGCGAGCGGGCTATGCAAATGTCCAACGGCCTGTGAGAATCCCCCTCTGCCGCCGCCCCGGCTTCCACCGCCTGAAAGGGGCTGGCGGCCAGGCCCGGGTGGGGGAGGCCGTCCCTGCATAGGGATGAGCTGTCTTCCCGGAGCGCCCGCCCCGGACAGAGCGCTATTGTCTCCGTGCCGCCGTCTGATCGCCGATCGGAGTTCGCCAGCCCGGGGAGGAAGGAAGAAGGCGACCCAAACCACGCCTTGGGGCCAGGCAGGGGTGGTCACCTGTTTCCTCCATACCTACTCCTCTCCCCAAAGAGCCTTGACTTTGGGGTCAGACCTTGGTGGGCCCCCAACTTGGCACCCCACTCACACAAATCAGTTCATTTCTGAGCCTCGTCTCTTGGAGGTTAAACCTAGCCTATAGGTGATGCTCTTCCCATCCTCCCTACCTGTTAACTGCCCTCTCCATCGCCATCCATTTTTTCACATTACATTGACCAGAGGTGTCTCTGGAGCCAGTTCCCTTCCAGAACCTTGAGGGAAATACTCATAGTTTCCCCAAAGCAGGTTACTGGACAGAGATGCCCCCGAGGGATCCTCTGTGACTCATGAGCCCCAGGCCCAGTCCAGGCCTCCTTCCTGCTTCCTTCTGCTGCCACCACCAGTTAAGAAGGCCCACCATTTACTGGGAGAAGCCCTAGCCATGCGGGACTGAAAGAAACTTCTCCAGTGATGTCGAGGTGCTGGGGAGTGGTTTGCCACAGAAAGTGCCCTCCCACAAGTGAAACGTGCATCCCTCTACCCCCAGCCCAGGAGCTTGTGCCCATCTAACAGATGATATTGGCCCAACACTGGATAGTAGGCAAGGGACCCTATGCTGGAAGCAGAGTCCGTTCTAGCTGGGAACTTGGCCTCTGCTCTTGGGTGCTTACAGGCTGAGCTCCAGTAACTGGGCTTTCGACTCTGCAAGGTGCAGGACCTGATTCCACCTTTTCTAAACTCCCACACAGGCTCATGATCAAGGGCTGATGCCACTCAGGTGGGAGCTATTTCAGAGCTGGTGCCTGGGTCCTTGAAACAGTGATGCTTCTGAGACTCGTAAGGTTTTCGGGGCAAAATCAATCGGGGCAACATCAAAATGAGAACTGTCCCAGGAAGTCCAGGTTTTCAGTTCCAGTAAGGCAGGAGAGGGTTGAATGGGGAGAGGAGGGAGAAGACGCTGGTAGGGCAGGCAGTCTTCCGGGAAGCAGGGCTTCTAGTGCTGCCTCAGAGGCCTGTTCATTTCTGGTTTGGCCCAGGCTCTCACTAAGACGGAGCACTTCCTTCCGTCCTCCTGGCCTCTGTGACGAGATCCAGGTACAACATGTGTGGCAACTCCATTCTGGGGAGGTGGAGGTGCAGTGCGGGCAGTGGAGCCTGGCCTCCTGGGATAGCATTTGGGAGACAGATAAGAGGAAAGTTGGGGTCAGGGGATGTGGGCTGGGAGCTGAGGCATTTTATGGTGCCAGGGAAGTAGCCAGAGTCCTGTCCACCCCCACTCCCCACCTTTGGAAGTGGGCCCTCCTCCAACTCCTCACTGGGTCTCTGCTCCAACCTGGAACCCTCCAAAACATTCTGACCTGGGGCTGCCCAGCCTCATGGAAACTCCTCCGGGGACCCCAAAAGCCACATCTGAAAGAAGCCAAACCCAGGTCCCTGCACGTCTCCACACATGGCTAGAGGCTCCACCCACCTGAGCCCCAGAGCACATCCTTCCTCCCATGACCCTCCCTCTTCTCTTCCAGGACATTTGCAGGTGGTCCCCAGAAGAGGTTGGACCAGAGATACCTGCTCTGAAGGGGGCCCTCTCTCTCTTTGGCCTGGATTTCTGGAGCTCTCTGGGCCTGCTCTGGATGGTCTTTGGAAGGTCCCTGGGCAGGAGCCAAGCAGACCCATCTTGGTTCTGAGGCTGAGAGAAGAAGTGGGCTTTGTTGTGCTGGGGCATCGGCTGGATTCTTAAGTTCGCTTTTCCTACCCTGCTCGTCTTGGCAGGGGAGCCCTCAGCTGGAGAAGATGCCCCCCCCCAACCCTAGTGTCCCCTCCTTCCCAGCTCAGCACCATCCATCTCCGTCTCCCCAGAGCAAGGAATGTGGCTCCAGGACACTGTGGGGCTTGTTCCCAATCCCCTTCTAGCTCATTTCACTTGGGCTTTTACAGGCTCGCCTTCATCCCACAGGCTGCTGTCTGGGTTCTGGCTCTGACGGCGCAGACAGAGATCTCCCCTCCTCCCTGCAATTCCTCACGCTTCATTTTGTCCCAACACCATCTGAGGAGGCTACGCCGTGGGGGGTCAAGGAACCCTGGTGTGGGAGCCGGTGGGGGCAGTGTCCCCCTTCTTCCCAGCCCTCCAGCCACTCAGCTGGCCTCTGCTGTAGCTGGACCCTACAGCTGCACGGTATCTGCAAGCTATGCACAGGGTCTGCAAGCCATCCATCCCCTCACTAGCATTCCTGTCCGCGCCCCGCAAGCCTCGATTATTGGTGGAATTAGTACCGGGCTTCTTGTTGGCAGTTGCTAATTAAGACCATTTTTAAACGTGGTTATTAATGCTGCAGAGGGCTGTAGCTGCCAGCATCTATCACCCGCACCACTGGTGAGGTGCTGGCTCCGGATGGCTCCCGCCTGCCTCCATTTTGCCCCACCAGGCTTCAGGTCTTCGAGGCAAGGGTTGGTGGGTACAGAAGTTCAGAGGGGGTTTAGCTGAGCCTTCCAGAGAAATGGAGGGGCCGCCTTCACTCCAGGGTGCCCCCAAAGTGGAACCGTGAGTGTGTGTGTTGGTTGGGGGGGGCACTGTGTGAGCCACGTGCTGCCAGTATCTTTCTTCCCCAGAATGTTCAGGGCTGCGTCAGGATGGAGCTCATGAAGACTCTAGAGAGAGCTTGGGCCATCCCCTAACCTGCCCCTCTGCTCTCCAGCAACCCAAATACCGGCTTTGCCTTGAGCCAGGTGAGGGGGACCATTTCAGTGAGACACTCCATATAAAAGGGGGTGATGCATCCGAGTGGAGCATTTACCTCACAGTTGCTGAGTACCTACCAGGTGCCAGGCCTTAGGGATCCTCTCATAAATAAATCACCCTTCCAGGGCACTGTCCCAAATCCCTCCAGACTGGCTGAGGTCTGCCTCCTCTGTAGACCCCCTCAGCCCCTTGCACACTTCAGCCAGCCTCACGGTGTGTTGTACTGAGCTATTCATTTTTACCTGCTCACCCCCCTGGACCACACATTGCTCAAGGACAGCGGCTGTATGCTGCTTACTGCAAACAGTAAAAGGCTTTGTTGATTCAGCCTTCTCGCCCCGCTCCCTCCTCTCTGACCTCCAGCCTTGGCCTTCCAGAGCAGGATGTGTGGCATGGAGCCTCTGGCCCATTTTGCCTCCGTTGGACCCAGTCAGCCAGGACACGGAGGAGGTGTATGTGGCCTGGCATGCAGGGCTGGGCCTCTCAGGGGCCTTCCAAGGGAGCCGGTCCGCTCTCAGCAGGCCTGTCTGGGCTTCCCCTCCGGCCCAGCCTGGCCGCTGCACCCCTCCCTCTCCACCCATGTCCGGAGAGGCGGCCCAAGGCGGCTCAGGAGAGCTTGGGAAGGGACCCTCCCCCATACACCTGCTCTTCCCCATTCTTCTCCATGCGGATTTTACTGCCTTGACCCTTTCCTGCAGCTTTTGAAGGAAGGATCCACCAAGACTTTAGTGTCCCCCAATCCAGGAAAAGAGAAGAGGAAAAAGAAGTCCTAGAAACAAAACCCCTCCAACAACCTTAAAGTAGGAGAGATTGGTTGGAAGCCTTTTAATCCCTTAATCCCTCTCAGATGGGCCTCGAGACGTTAATGATTTTCCTAATTATTCCCTCCCATTTTCCCATCGCTCTGTAAGGACTTTCGAGAGGAGTGAAATTCCGAGTGAGCGGGTGTGGGATGAATGGTGGGACCACCTCCCCCCGAGATCGAGCCCAGAGTCCAGGCGGCTGGGGAGGTGGGGGAAGTCCAGGAGCGCTCCAGCTGGGGGCTAGGGCTTCCCTGCCACTGACACCCGTGTGCAAGGCGGGCCTGGGACAATGGGGCTGTCGGGGGCTGCCTGAGAGGGCCAGGTGTGGGGCTGGGGTCCCCTCAGTGTGAATGGCCCATTATCCTGCCTAGAGGATGGGAGTGGAGGGTCTCTTTGTGTACCCCAGGAAAGGCCCCTCTGGGTGATAATCACCCTGGGAGGGAGGTGGATGTGGTGATAAGGGTCTTTAGAGGGGGCCAAGCCTCCTCAGAGAACAGTTGGCCATTCAGGCCTTTGGCCCTTCTCTTGTTTCCAGCAGCCTGGGATCCTGTGGCCCATCCATGGGGGTGGGGGTGAGGGGGAGGCCAGCAGACGTGGCCTAGCTCTGAGCTCAAGCCCCCTCCCCATCACCGTAGCCTGCTACACTAAGTTTGGGGGTAACCTTCTGCAGGAAACCACCCCCAGACCCCCTTCCCAACCCCTACCTAGTCTTGGGTACCCTGGGGCCTTGCCTCACCTCCACCAAGACACTGAGTTTCTGAGAGTAGACCTTGATCCTGGCGTGTTGCTCTACTTTATAAAACACTCGCAGAGATTCTCATTCCACCTCTACAAACTCCCTGTGGGGTGAGGGCATCAGCCTCATTTCACAGATGACAAAACTGAGTTTTGGAGCAGTGAAGGGACTCGTGTGAGTTTACACAGCCAGTAGAGGCAAAACTGAGATTAGAGCCTGATCTTCCAATCCTAGGCACAGGGCTTTTGCACTTGCTCCCTCTGCCTGGAATGCTCACCTCCCTAATGACCACGTGGCTGGCTTCCTCATCTCCTTTGGTCTTTGCTCAAATCACATCCTCCATGAAAGGAGAAGTCTGGAGTTTCCTAAAAAGTGACACGGGAGGTGGGGGAGAGTAGGTGGAGGTGCAGATGGAACGACTGGCCGTTGTTGAAGCTGGATGAGGGGTAGATGGGGGTTCGTTAGATTAGTCTATTTATTTTTGCATCTATTTAACATCTTCCACAAGGAAAGTTTGGACAGAATCTGGCCTTCCGGAGGCACCTTATTTTAAGTTGAATTCACCACCCCAACTCCAGCCCTTATGTTCCCTTTCCCTTCCTATTTTTCTTCAGATCATTCATCAGCATCTCTACCTATTTTGAGTATTTGCTTGGATTCATGTTGGTCTCCCACAGTAGCCTCACGAGGCCTGAGGTCCTGGGGTCTGTTGGTGCGGGCTGGTGCCCTGGCACACAGAGCGGCACCTGGCACTTAGGGGCGCTTTGTCCATATTAGCGAAGGCCCGGATGACCTGGGTTTGCGGCTGAAGGCTCTTGGCCAAGCCGCCTTGAAGCAAAGAAAGGGCGACCCATCGGCTTGGGTTTCCGGCCTGTGGGGTCCTTCAGCACCTGGAGCCACAGCCGGAGGGTCCTTCCCAGCGCCCTCCAGCCTGGGCTAAGCCCCTAAGTGTCCCATTATGTACCATTCACTTCTCACTTTGTCGGGCCCGTCCGCAGCCGCTGCGTCCTTTTGTCAGAGGGGCCTGGGAGTGCGAGGGGCTATTACCACAAGGCCTCATTATTCCCAGCCAGAGCAATAATGACGAGTCCCTTCCCCAGGCTAGCACATTTTGCAGGGTCCCTCCCATTTAATAACTATAATAACAGCCACCATTTATGAGCCCCCACTTCGTGCCCCGCCGCGCCAAGCACTTTACATACATTATCTCATTTAATCCCCCCAACAGCTCTGGCAAATAGCTACTGTTTGTATCCCCATTTTTCAGATAAGAATGCTAAGACTGGGTGCCCAGAGCTCCTTTATCCTCAGCTCAGCCATACAGGGGGAGGAAGGGCAGGGATACACCCATGCCCCAGATGGGACAAGGAGGCGCAGAGACAGGAGGTGGTCTGGGAGAGAGCACACAGCAGATAGCAGGGCCCACGGCTGGGGCTGGGCAGCAAGCGTCCCTCGGGCATGTGCAGAGGAGGGCGGGCAGCCGCCCTCAGACCTCTTCAGGGGAGAGCAGCCAGGCCGTCACTGTGTGTTCACAGGGGCAGCTGCTGGCTTGGGGAGCTTCAGTGACTTGCCCTGTGCAGGGCTAGTGAGAATCCAGGGGCTCTGCCCGCAATGCCCACCCGATAGGGAGGGGGCGCTTCTGCTCCCTGGGCCAACACTGAAATGCTCTTAGAGGACCCGGCGGAGTGTGGGGCACAGGGACCAGGCCCTGGGAGGAGGCAGGAGCAGGGTGAGAGAAGGGGGAGGTAGAGGGAAGGAACTGAAATTGCACTGTTTCCTCCCCAGTGAGGAGTCTCAGGGGTTCTCTTATGCTCTGGCCTTTGGGGTTAAACACTGTCCTTCCCAAGCTTTCAAAAAAGATGCAGTAATTATTATTTTAAATTAGATTTATTTCTGAATGATAATTTCTTCACTTTTTAAAATGTTAACTTTATTATTGATTTATTTATTTATTTGAGGCTTCCCTGGTGGCGCAGTGGTTAAGAATACGCCTGCCAACGCAGGGGACATGGGTTTGAGCCCTGCTCCAGGAAGATCCCACATGCCGCGGGGCAACTAAGCCTGTGCGCCACAGCTACTGAGCCTGCGCTCTAGAGCCTGTGCTCCGCAACAGGAGAAGCCACCGCCATGAGAAGCCCGCGCACCGCAACGAAGAGTAGCACCCCCCTTGCGGCAAACAGAGAAAGCTCGCTCAGCAAAGACCCAACGCAGCCAAAAAATAATAATAATAATAACTTATTTGGCCATGTGGCATATGGGATTTAAGTTCCCTGACCAGGGATCGAAGCCATGCCCCCTGCAGTGGAAGCGAGGGGTCTTAACCACAGACCACCAGGGAGGTCCCCAGTAATTTCTTCACTTTAAGGGCATAAAACTTTAGAGGCCCGAAAGGGTGTACCACACAGTAAAGTTTCCTTCCTGCATCCGGGTCTCCACCACCCAGTTCCCATCCCAGAGGCAACTAATGTTTCTGGTCTCCCCTGTATCCTCCCAGAGCTGCTCAGACATTTAGTTATAAAAGTAAACACCAGCCCCTCACCAGGCCATTCATCTGTTTCCTAAATGCGTGGTAAGCACCTTCTCAGCCAGGCTCTAGGCAGCCAGAGAGAACCCTTACCTCTTAGGGGATCTAGGGGTTGCAGGGGAGAGGAAGATCTCTCAGAGGGCAGAAACGGAGCAGAAGGGATGGCTTTCCAAGGAGAGGGAACAGCATATGCAAAGGCTTAGCGGTGTGACACCTGATGTGTGTCCAGGTCCCTAGTGTACCTTCTGCATGCGAGGCAGGAGGGGGTCTGCACCACCTCGGTCAGGCTGGACTCCCAGAGTCCGGGGTCTTTGGGCTACAATCTGCATGCTCTTGCCCCTCAGCCTGAGGTCTCTCAGAGTCTAGAGAGGGTTTGTTCATCCGTCCCTTCCTAGAAAGGAGCCACCCCTGGCCAGTGGGACCCCTGGCGTCTGCTTAGCCAGGGGGCTGGGCCCAGCCCTAGTCCCGAGGGGGAGACCTACTTTACCATGGTTGTGAGGGTGAAATCAGTTTATAGAGTGTTTTGTACAATGCTCGACACAGAGTACGTTTGCAGTTCGTGTTGGCGTTGTAACTGTTCCCAGGACACCCTAACCATCCCCGTCTCAATGTCCTCTCTCTGTGGGAACGTAAGTATCCTCCTTGCTCACTCCTGGCCCCCCAGATTCTTCTTCAGGCTCCCAGAACTCCACTGAACCGCAGCCTTCCCCTTGGTTTCTCAGGGAGAGCAGTAGGGGGAGCCTCGCCGGGGCACAGGACCCCGTGAGCTGAGGTGTTCACAGTGGAGAGAAAGACTGCCCCTCCTGGCCCCGCAACTCCGCCTCTTCTCACCCACCCTCCTTTAAAAGGAACCCACCCCCACTCATTACCGAGCCCCAGCAGCCGGGCCCTGGCTACAGCCCTGGCTAAAGGCAGCAATTAGATCGTTAGCACCAGCCCCAACCCACCTGCTTGGAGTCCCTCAAACGCATTTTAATTATAATCCCTTAATCTCCCTCAGATGGCGAGGCTGGCTCTAGGGCTTTTGCCCCCAAATAGCCCCTTCCCTCACTCTCTTCCCCCAATTAAGAGGTCCTCTCAGCAGAGAGCCCCTCTCCCAGCTAAAGGCCTCCCCACCTGGAAGCAGCCGCCTCACGGGCTCTGTCGCCCTCTCTATGGGAAGTGGCCCCAGATGGCCGGCTAGTCCGCCTGACGTTCCCATGTGTGTGGCTGCGCCCCCTCGGATTATGTGCCTCCTGCCTGGGCACGAGCTGAGATGCCCGGGACCACTTGTCTCTCCCTTGGTCTCCTCTTGTCCTGGTTTCTTTGTGTCCTCCGGGTAGCATCTCCCCCCGGCCCTTTCACAATGACTTCTATTTTCCTGTCAACCCATCCATGCCACCCTGTCCGGGCCAGCTGTCTCCTTGGCAATTCCATCCAGGAGCAGCCAGGTTCTGTCACAGGTGGAACTGAGGCCAGGGCCCTGACGGGACGTCTCCTGGTGGCAGCGCTATAGTGACCTCCAGCTGACCTCAGCAGAGTGCAGCCTTGCCCTCTTGCCCCTCGTTGCCCATCAGGGCTCTGAGACCCTCCGCCACGTAGGGACTGGCAGAACATTGGGCGGCCTCTGTCCCTGAGCTCTGAGCAGGGCAGAGGCAGGGGGAGGGACGAGATGACCCAGCATGTGGCCCTGTCTGAAGCTGAGCCTGGATGAAGCTCTTTCCTGGGAAAGTTCTGTCACTAATTGACTTGCAAATGCCTTGTTTGTCCCCAGATTCATAATTAGTGCTAAGGATTTCTAGGGCCCCATCCCGGAGGGGGCTTTTTTTGGGGCAGCCTGTTCCTCTCCCCTCTCTGAGGTCGGCCGGGCTGGGGGTGGGCAGAGCCGGGCACCGGTGCCCAGCTGCCGTCCAGCGTTCCCACGGCTCTGGTGCCAGCGTGTGAAAGGCGAGGTGCGGGGGACGCGGGGGCTGAGGCTCCCCGCCATCCTTCAGCCGGGACCAGGGCCAAAGCCCTGAGGCTCCAGGAAACGCCAGAGCTGGGGAGCGGAGCGGGCAGTGGCAGTGGGTGGGGGCCGGCTGGCACCCCCAGGAAGGAGAGCCCAGCCGGTGCCTGGGCTGGCATTGGCCGAGCCTCCAGCAAAATGAATGGGCCAACAAGGGGCCTCTCTTCCCCACGGCTTCCCCACAAAGGCCTTGGCTACACCATGGGATGTGGGGGACCAGGGGCCACCGAAGGAAGAGGAGAGGCTATTCTCCAAGACGCCCCGACTCCCAGCCTCTGCATTCCCAGAAAGGTGCCCTGGGCTGGGGGCACAGTGTCTTGGGTTCAGGCCCAGCTTGGACCTGGATCTGCTGAGTGAGGAGGGCAATCCTCCCAATCCCTGTGGGCCTCAGTTTCCCCCACCGTATTATCCCTGGCGTCCTTCCCAGCCTTGATGTCCCCCTCCTGGCTTCTGCCCACTCAGCTACCTCCACAGCCACACCCTACCTTCCACCGCCAGTTCCCAGCCATCGGCCGGCCCTCTCTGGGTCTGAGACCCAGCCAGACCTCCCCTCAGCGGGTAGCAGCACTCCTTACTCAGGCACAGCCTCCCAACCCCTAAGGCCCTTCAGTTCCCCTCAGGTTAGGAGGAGCAGCTCGCCAGAAGGGAGGAGTAAGGAGATCCTAAGCCATGGCTGCCTGCCATGGAGTCAGACAGCCCAGGGCCCTGCCATTTGCAAACTGTGTGACCTGGACCTGTCAGTCTGTCTGGGCCTCATCTGTGAAAGGCCTCACAGGGTTATCACCGGGAATAGTGAGACAGTAGAAGACACTCCATGTGGGACCTGGCACAAAGTGGATACTCAATCGAAATTCTTTTTTTTCCTGCCTCCCTTTCAAAGCTTTCTGCAGTCTGCCTGAGTTTCTGGGTGACTGAGATGTTCTTTCACAGTCCACCCCCATCTTTTTTGCATGGCTCTCTCAGCAGCCCCTCTATATTCCTCATTTCCTCTACAGTTCATTTCACAGGACTGGCCATTTTCCTTTGGTAAGTTCTTCCCAAAGTCTAACCTTCTATTGCAGGTTGCTCTTCCCCAGGCCTGGCCTCTTTGCAGGCTGCCCTGCACCTGGGGCCCTGAGGGAAGGGGGCAGGGATGGGCTCTATGGTAACCCTGAGAAGAGAATGCCCTCTTCCCTCATCTGCATACAGACGGTCTCATTTGCATACAGACAGACCTCATCTGCATATGCTCAGTGGGACTCTGAGAGCAGATTCTTAAGTGTCTGCCTGGACCCTCCCAGCCCAGTCCTGGCATCCCTGTCGAGGGAGGGGTCCCTCCCCATCCTTTCTGCCCCTGTCTGGGTCTGGGCCTTTCTGTTTCCAAAAGGCAGCCCACCCCTCTGTGGCTCCTCTCCCACCTGCTGTCACTAGTGTCCGGCTTTCTTTTCCTGTGCTCACATAAGTCCTTCCTCCCACCTCCTCGTGCCGCCCCAGCTCCTTCACCAGGAGCCTCCCTTCCAAGCCAGGAGCCCAGGCCACTAATGGAGGCAGAGGGCTGCTTTTCCCTGCCCAGGCCCCCCAAAACCCAGAGGGTAAGGAAGCCATAGAAGGTTGATGCTTAGGCTCCAGGGTCCAAACAAAAGCAGGGGGAGGGGGAGGGCAGACCTGGGCAACTTCCTTCTTGCTGATCCCAGGCCAGACCCTGTCTCCATTCACCCCTCCTCCTCTGGGGGCTGATCCCAGGGCTGCAATGGGTCCTTGCAAGGCTGCGCAGTTGGAAGGATCCTGAAAGGAGGTCTGGGAACTTCAGAAGCACTTGCCTGACCTGGTGAGCCCAGGCTCCACCCCTTAAATATGCCAGATTGTGATACAAATGGAACTGCCTTTTCCTGGGTGCATTCTTGGCCTCAATCAGCCCTCCTAGACCCTGTCCTTGTGGGGGGTCCTGGGGCTCCTTGGAATGTAGGTTAGGGGAGCTTGGAATTCTCCTCATGGGCCTCCACCATGCTGAGGACCCAGGACACAGCCCTTCCCCTCTCTGGCCTCAGTTTCCTCTGTAAAATGAGGAGCTGGGCTAGAACAGGTGGTTCTTAACGCATTCCTTCTTCCTGGAAATCATGCCCAGGTGCCTAGCCAGCATTCTGTGTGCAATTTCAGCAGATGCAAGGATCCCCCTGTGGTTCATCTTGACCTGAGGCTAGGAGCCCTGGCCTAGAGGAGCTAAAAATGCTGTGGTCAGTGTTTAAATGTAAGGGGAGGGGTGTGTAGACATACGTGCTTGGATGTGCAAAGTATCTCAGGGAGGACATAGGCACCAGTGGTTGCCTCTTGGGAGAGGAGGTGGGTGGCTGGGAACAGGAGAGGGTAAGAGGCATACTTTCCCTCTTGTGCTGTTAGAATTGAACCATGTGTATTATCTTAAGCCTTTTTATTTAGAAAAATCCCAGGATTCCAGCTATAGTTCCATGGAGGGATTGTTGTTAGATGGGAGGAAGGACTTTTTAGGGAGTGGTAGAAGGCTTAAAAGGAGCTGGCACTCTGGACTCTGCTAACACTTTCCAGCAGGAAATCTCTAGAGATTGGAGGGGGGGGCGCTATCTTTTGGGAGAGCATGTTTTATGCAGGTGTGTTATGGGGCAAATGAGACCAAGAGCACAGTTCCTTCTTGCTGTGGTTCCCCTGCTCCCTCAGGTTCCCTCCCAGGTATTGTTGGGAAGTCCTACCTGCTGTCTAACCTGAATCCCTCTTGTTAAGCATATTCGTCCCCTTCTGCCTCTACTGAGGGTGGACAGAGAGGGAGGAGTGGGTGGCCCTGTGAAGCAGGGATGCTCTTTATCTCTGGTCTGTTCAAACCCTGGAGGACATTTCTAAGGATGTGTCCCTTGGTGGCTGAGACAGAGGGCCATCCAGTGACCTCCCACACAGGCACTCTGGGGGAGCAACCCCACCCTCTCCCATCCTCTTGGTCCTTGGGGTGGTACCTAGGGGCCTCCTTGGCTGGGAGTGTCAGCCCACTGCTCTGAGTTGGGACTGACCAGATCATGGATGGTGTTCCCAGGGGCCTTGGGATGCCTCAGAGAGGTGGGAGGAGCCAAAGAGATCTTTCCTCCCCAACCCATCCCCCACAGGTGGGAGTTCTGTCTTAGTGAGGCTTCCCCCTTTTGTTGCAATGGTGGCTTTTATAGCATTGGTCTCTTGAGGGAGCCTGGTACTGCCCTCCTCTCATTCAGCCCCTCCCCTGCCCAGGTACATCCACTACCACTAGTACTGTTGGTCAGTATTCAAGAGTCTTTATTAGACAGGAGATGGGACTTCCATCTCAGAGGAATCTCAGCTCAGACAACACAGGAGAAACCAGGACGGGTGGGATGGACAGCTTGTAGACCCAGGAGCAATGGTGAAGCAAAGTGTTATCCCAGGTGGCTCCAGGTACAGTGGGCTGCCCAGGCTGGAGGCTAGGGCCTCCCCACTTCTCTCTGGCTCAAAGGCTTCTTGAAAGAGCTCTTCAACTTGCTAGAGTTTAGCCTTATCTTTCAGTCAATCAGGACGGCTTCTCAGAGGGAACCCAAGCCAGCTGGGTGAAGTAGGTTCTTCTTTTTGGTCTGAAAAGAAAAAAAATGTCAAGATTGAAAAAGGTTCTCTTTGGATGGAGACCTTAGCAGGAGGCAGAGGGCAAGTGTCCAGTGACTAGGAAATGCGAGAGACCAGGGAGGGCTCCATGTAAAAGGGGGCCACCATGACAATGGATGAGTCTAGGAGCGTCTTCTAGGTGCTCTACGCAGGGCCATGGCAGGGGTTGTGTGTGTGGAGGGGGAGGCAGAGAGGGCATGCCCAGGGCAGGAGCTCAGATCCCAAACAGGTGAGAGGCTAGGCGGTGGCCCAGGGCACTTGCTTCAGGAAGACAGAAAGCATATTTCCTTGGCTCGGGACAAACCTGGGAAGATTTTGTTGACTTCTACAGCTCCCGTGGCCTCTTCCCCAGTCCTGTCTTTAACCTGCAAGGACTGTTTCAGCATTCCTCAGACTTCACTCCTGCACCTGAGAAGGAGCGCCCCTTCCTCCCCTGAGAACATGCAGAGAAGGCCCCCCCCCATCTGGCCATCTCTCCTCTCAGTCCCTCCGATTGTGTTTGGAACACGTTCTGCAGGAAGTCAGTACAGGGGAGGGAGACAGCATATGCTGTGGGAGCCACCAAGATCCATTTGAAGCCCAGCCCAACTTACTAGTCCTGTGACTTGGGGCTCTGATTATGCCTTTGTAAAGTGGGGACAGTAGCACCAGTTTTCAGGACCGTTGGAAGATTAACTGAGACAATGGCTAGGAAAGGGCTTACACAAGCAAGTGGGTGCCAGATCAAGGTCAGTCCCTTCCTTCCTGGGGTGGAGGGAAGCTGTGCCTAGGAAAGAATAAAATCAATAGGGGCTACACAGAAATCAGGTGTCAGAAGCACAGCTGTGGGCACAGCATTCCTTTCCTGCCCCACCCGGAGTTGGGAGCCCCCAAAGTTCTCCTCACCCGACTTCTCCAACAGCTTTAAAATCTGAGAAGATGGGCTTCCCTCGTGGCGCAGGGGTTGAGAGTCCGCCTGCGAATGCAGGGGACGCGGGTTCGTGCCCCGGTCTGGGAAGATCCCACATGCCACGGAGCGGCTGGGCCCGTGAGACATGGCCGCTGAGCCTGCGTGTCCGGACCCTGTGCTCCGCGGCGGGGGAGGCCGCGACAGTGAGAGGCCGGCGTACCGCAAAAAAAAAAAAAAAATCTGAGAAGAGAATTTCAGAAAGAAATTTTTTCTGAAATTCTAGGCCACACCGCTGTGCTGCCCATCTCTGCTCAGATCAGTGTCACCTTCCTCCTACCTAGACTCTCAGACTTTCCAGACTTGCCTCCTTCCTCCCTGTCCCACCTCCTCCTTCCCTTCCCTGCCCCCAACCCCACCTTTGCCAGTCCCTAACCTTGACCTTGACCATACTATGGAGGGGTGGGGATGGGAGGTCTGCCTCACCCATCAAACTGGAAGCTCCCCAAAGGTAGGGACTCAGTCTCCCTCAAACCTGGGCTCCTTAAGGCCTGTGTCCTGACGCCCTCTGGCCCTATTCCCAGCCTGGGCTGGCTCCCAGAGGCCCCGAGGTGAGCCAGCTGCCCCTCAGTGCCCGCTAAGTCTGTTAGCATCTCCCTCCACAGCTCTCTTTCCCCTCCTTGCTCCAGATCCTCAGCCTGTCTGGGAACCCTGCTAGCCCCAGGCTGGCTGGATTTGGGGGAACAGCAGAGGAAACTGGTGTCTGTCAGGGCCTGGGAAGGGGTGGTAGATGAAGCCCAGCGCAGGGCCCTCCTCTGGGTGGGGGAGGAGGAGTCCAGATGGAACAGTCTCCGCCTGTTACACCCTCCCAGCTCCAGACAGAGGGAGCATCTCCTAGCAACCGTACAGTAGCAGGGGGCTGGGAAGAGGGTGGGGGCTGGGAAAGCGGGGCGGTGAACAGTGATATCGTAAATTATCCCTAGCCCCTCCCTGCCAGCCCACCCTTCCTCAGTTGCGAATGGCCTCCTTTCTCTCTCCACCTGCTCCTCATTCAGGATTCCCTTGCAAAGCTGGTCCCTGCTCAGTGCCCCTTATAGGTGCCCCTCTAGCTCAAGGTGACCATTCTCAGCCTTCTGCTTGAGCTACAGAAGGAGGGAATTCTTACCCTCCCAGGATCTCTCAGGGACCCTGCTGGAACGTCCCCAGTGGCTGGAGGGGGAGACTGCCTTCCACCCCCACTGCACCCGAGCTAGAAGACTATCACTTACCAATGGTCTCTGGCTCCTGCCTCTCTCTTTGGGTGGGGATGGGGGCAAGGAAGGGAAATTTCAAAGCATTTGTGACACTGACTCCACTTCTCTAAACAAAAGCTTTTAGACTTGGGACCTCCAAGTCTTTAAGGGGCACTTGGGCCCCTCATCAATCTGGCCAAGTCTCAGTTTCCCTATCCCAACAGCTGGAGTCCGGGAAGCTCAATAAAGTGACTAAAGCTGGGTGGCAGTTCTTCCTTACCTCTCCAATTAGCCATGTCAAGCCAAGGGTCAAAGAACTGGTACTTCAGCAGTACAGATCTTGGTTAGACACTGGAAAGGACTTCCCAAGACAGCAGTAAGCAAGATCATGGAATTTCCTGGTTGGAGAGAGGAAAAGTCCGTCAAAGAAACAGGAAACTGAGTGGGAACCCCTTAAATTTTGTCTCATTAATGCTTTCTTAGCCATGTTAAATAACACATAGAGAGTATTTAGCAGAGCCTGACATATAGTAAGCCTTGGTTTTGGCTATTTTTAAAAATCATATATTAATATGATTTTTTATTGGGTGGATATCAAGAGGAGAGATAAATCCCCTGGAGACCTATCTCCCATCCTCCAGGAACCCCATGGGAAAATCCAGATATGAGATAGTGCCCCAAGTACAAGATGGCAGCCAATTGCCATGGTAACAGCAGAAGAAGGAGTCTGGTTGGTTGCGGGGGCAGTGCCGGGAAGCCAGCTGGTGCCAGATGGACAAACCCAGCAGAAGGTAGCCCCAGCTGGGTGAAGCTCATGACCCTGTGCCCAGGGCTCTCCCTCCATATGCCAGCCTCAGCCTGTCCCTTCCCTCCAGGCCTAAAGGCTCCATTGCTATCTGTGGGGATTCCTCCTCGAGACTCTTGCTTGTACAACAAGGGATGACTGCTCAGAGACAAAAGACCCTCCTGCTCAAAGTCTCCCTGGCCCACCAGCCGAGAGGTCTAAACTGGTCTGAATTTTGCTCACTCCTGACAGTGCTGAGGAACCTTAAAATCAGGGACTTGGGAGGGTCCTAAGTGGCAAGGCTTGGAGGTACCATTTTGTACTCATTCAGTGGAGGGTCACAATGTCTGGCTAAGGTTCCCTCTGGAGAGCATTGAGACGAGGGAGCAGAGTGGGTTAGGACAATGAAGGGAAATCGAGCTTCACTCCACCCCTCCTCTCTTCCCGGAATGGCTGGACAGTATTCACACAGAGCCAGTGGGAAGTTCTTCCTGAGAAGGATGAAAGAAGCCATGGTCATGGAGTCCCTTTCACCACATAGTTGTTAAAAACAAGTGCCTCCCAAACCTGTCTCAGCAAGATGCTCACCTGCTTGAGACCAGAGAGCTCCAGCCAGTCCACGGAGCCCAGCCACGCTTCCCAGACAGGGCTTCATCACGTTCTGCACCCAGAGTCCCTTCACTCTCCTCCCCAGCAACCCACTCCCTCATTTCCAAACTCTGGAAGCCTTCCTGGATTGTCCCCATCTGCCTATCGTGGCCCCTCTAACTCTGTGTCCCTCAGCATTTAGAATGGGCACTGGACATCTGCACACAGCCTTGAAAACACTTTCATCCACACCGACCTATTTGATCCTCAGGATAACCATGGAAGGAAGTTAGGATCCAAAGACGTCAAGTGACTTGCCTAAGGCCACCCAGCTAGTAAGGGAGGGAAGATAGAATTTGTATCTTGACCAGCCTGTCCTATTCCAGAGTCGAAAACCAAAACCTCCTTCTTTTGTTGTTCTTCCTATGGCCGGAGCCCCTCTTATCAAATCTGTGAGCAACCTGTCAGCTGAGGTGCGTCCACTGTCATTCTACCGCTTCCAGTGCCCCAAATCCAAACTTTTATTAGCAGGGACGGTGTACCCAACGGAGGGTTGGAGGTAGGGGAGAAGGTCTACCCACACTGCCAATTAGCATAAGTAACACTGAGGCCAGGCAAGGAGAGAAACCTCCCCTGGGTGTGGAGACCGAGGGGACCTTGGACTCCTTTTTGGGCTCTGGTCAGTCCTGATCCCAACATAGCCCTCCCTGGACGGGGAGCTCTGTGCAGAGCTGGAGGGGACTCTTATGCTGGAAGAAGAGAGAGGCTCCGGGCGGGGCCAGCCGCAGAGGTACTATGGGAGGGCATGTACAGTTGGGGAAGGGAGGCTAGACAGGCCTGGCAGGATCGGAGATACACCTGGAAAGACATGGGGAGGGAGCAGGGGCAGAGCCTTGGTGCTGGAGAGGAGCCTGTCCTGGGAACGGCTCTACCATGGGTGGCCTCACTGTGAGACCTGGCCAAATCTCAGCTTCTGTTTCCTGCCAGGACCTGGCTAAAGCTTGAGGCCACCCCTCACCCTCCCCTCCTCCAACCCCATTCCAGCCCACTCCCAGTGGGCCCTGGGAGCTAAGCCCCCGCACCTGACATGGCCACTTCCACAGCTATTCACAGAGAGGTCTTTGTGCAGAGGCTGCGCCTGGGGGAGGGGCGGTAGGCGGCACACCCACTTACATTCCACCCTAGTGGCCGGCAGTGGCATCGTCATCTCCTCAGCTGTCTCTCCAGCCTCTCACCCCTTCTCTAGGAAGAATCTCCTCAGAGCCTTGGCCCACCCCTGGACCCTCCCTTACCCCTTCTCCCACTCCCTCCTCCAGGAAGTTTCCAGGACTGAACTTCTCTGTTCTTCACTCCAGTCCCCAGAGGTCCATCTCCTGTCCTGACCTCAGGGCACTCACTGTGCTGGGGACCAACCTTGGCTTCTCCACGTCTCTTCCCGGGGAGCTCCCCTGAGCCTGCCCGACCGTGCAGGTATGTGTGGCCGAGAGGAGTGAGGGTGATTCTAGAGGGGGAGAGGCAGAGACCCTTCTTCGGGTGGCTCCCACTCCTTTCACATTCCTCTCTTTGTTCAGAACCAGCCAAGAGCCAGTTAAGTATCTGGTTGGTGCTGGGCTCAGTGGGCAGCTAGATTCGGGTTTCCCCCTTCATCCTGGGGGTGGTTATGTGCTGTCCCCGAGCCATACTCTGCACTCAGCACCTCTGAGGCTGTCAGCTAACTGCCCAGTACCCCTATCAAATCCAGTCTCCCTGGTGAAGCACATAAGGCTCCTAATAACTGAACTTCTGCCTCCATTTCCCATCTCCTCCCAGTCAGACTCCCTCCGAGGGACACGCTAGTCGCCTGACACAACATGCTCTTCCCTACCTCCTTGCCTTCACATACGCTGTCCACTCCCCACCACGCACTTCGTCAGACGCCTTAGACTGTTAGCCCCTGCTTAACTTTGATCACTTTTATTCCCTTTATTTTATCACTTATCTTTTGGCCCCCTCCAGGAAGCCTTCCTTAACTCACCTAAGGTGTCCCAGGGCTCCGGCCCCCATGCTGCCACAGCACCTTGTATAAGTCTTCAGGACGGCAGCCTTTACACTGTCTTGTAATTATCCGTGTTTGTCTCCCCCACCAGGCTGCTAGGCCCTCAAAGCAGCTTTCACCTTCCTCTTCAACATAGCATCTGGCACACAGTAGGCACCCAATAAATGCCTGTTCAGTGAATGAGCTGACATGGAGATATGGGTAAGGGAAAGGAAGGCATGGATGTGAGAAGCGCTACTGAGGACGAAGTGATGGGTTCTGATGTGACTGATCTGGATGAAGGGGAAAGGAAGGAGGCAAATCCAGGATAATGCTTGGGATTTGCACCTGAGGACCTAGAAGTTTAATGATGCTATTGATAGAGGTGGGGAAGCAGGAATGTAGCGCAAGACTTAAAGCACAATGCTGAGTGAGGAAGCATCTGAATGCCCTCCCTATGTTTGGGGAATGGCCATCTCATGAGTTTTGGAGGGAGGTTGTACTTATAAGCCACTACAGAAGCCAAAAGCACAGGTACTTTCCCTGGTTTCCTTGCAGCTAGGGCCTGGTCATGAGGTCCAGGCTTAGCCAATCAGATGCACCACTCCAGTCTGATCTGGGAGCTAATGACAGGACCACAGTAGTTAGGGTGCAAATCTGGAGTTTAGAGAAATGAGTGAGCGTTTATAATTCCAAATGATGGTTGAAATGATTAAAGTGAAAGAGCATGAGTGGAAAGAAAAAAAAAAAAAAAAAGAGCTGATAGCAGAACTTTGGGAAACAATTCTGACTGGAGAACTGATCTACCCAGAGGACTGAATGACTAGAACCCAGAATGAATAATCAGGGATATAGCAGAAGAACCAAAGGCCAAAGGAGAAGACATCAGTATGAAATGGATATCAGTAGGAAATGTTCCACAGAGGTCACCAGGCTTGAGCAAGGGCCATTTGGTCCGGTTGAAGAGTCTGTGTGAGAGGCTGGAGAGGGCACAGGTTTCACCAGTTATGAAGGTGGAAGCCAGACTGATGGGCTGAGGAGAGAAGACTTGGAACTTCACCTCAAGTACATAGCGAGGAGCCCTTCACAGACCCCAGAGAAACCCTCAAACTGACAGATAATCCTGCCTGCCCACACCTTACCCTCTCCCCCTCCTTTTCCTGCTGATACTCCCAGTTCTGATTCTTCCTGTATTTTTTTTTTACACTCTTCACAGTCCTCCAATTTCTCTAACCACTGGCACCCATGAGGGGTCTGGAACTAAACTCAACACAGAGGCCTCTCTACCACCTCTGATCGTATGTGAGGTTCATGTCTCTTCTGGGGCTGCCATCCCTCATCTCTCCCTCCTTCCTTCTCTCCCCATCCTCTTCTCACAATTCCACTAGTAGGAAGATTCAACAATGTTCCTGGTCAGCCAGAAAGTCCTTCTTATGGTCTCACCTCCCTCCCTGTCCACCAACCAAGGCTGGCTCTCAGCCCACACCTGTCAGAGGCGGCCATTTTATAGGCGCCAGCTACCTAAGATGGTGGCCTCCCTCTCTCCCTCTGCTTCCGTTCCCACAGCTTGCCTCCTACCCTTGCCCCTTTCTTTCTGAAGCCTGAGCCCAACAAGGTGGGGGGCCAGGCTAGGGAGCCAAAGCCGGAGGAAGCAAGACAAAAAAGGACAGAAAAGCCGGCCCCTTGGCATCTCTCTTTGGCATTTGAGTCTAGCATAGGGAGGGAGGGCAGAAGGGAAGAAAGAAAGTAGTGTGAGTTTTTATTTCTGTCTTCTTCCTGCCACCTCCCCCTCCAACACATACACTTTGATGAAAACAAAATCTCTCCCCTTTTCTCTCTTCTCCAACCCCCCTCCCCATTTTTCCTGGCTCCTACCAAGAGCCTCCTGGAATGCAAATGAGTTGTATTATGCAAATGTATGCAAATCAGGCTTAACAAGCGGAAGGAGGGGGCAGAATGCCTAATGAGTAATGGCGGAGGGTACAGATGGAGGGTGGCAGGAATGACCCCATCTTCTGTGTTCCCACAGCCTGGGGGCTTGCTGGGGGTAGTGAGGTGTCCTTCACTTCTGGGAAAGAGTAGGGGAAGGCACCGTTGCTTCAGCTGAGAAGGCCTAGGATGGCCTTGGCTATAGGTGAGGGACAGGAGAGCTTGGGGGGAGACAGGGTTAAGTACAAGGGACTCACTTACACAACCTTGCCCAGAGACTCTGGATGTACCAGCCTCCCTGCCTGTATGGTCTGCTGATGGCTGAACCTTCAGCTGAAAAGAGGGTGACGCTTATGCATGCCATGGCTTGTGCATCAGAAAGGAGGATTCCCAAGGGAAGATTCCCAACCAGACCCAGGTTCTTCCTGGGTGGGGTGGGGGTGGGGGTGCAAGCTGTCTCTCTTTGTGCTTTGGAAGGTGGGGGTTGGGGTGGTTGCCATGGCAACATACCATGGAACACCCACCTCCCCAACATCCAGCCCCAGAGGACCTAGAGAGTTGGGAGGGATAATGGATTGACACCCCCTGATGCCCCCACCACCTGGCACTGCCAGCCGGAGATGGCGGCATCAAATCCTAGAAAGAATGGTCCCTTTGTTTCCAGACTTGTGGTGTTGGGGGAGCAGGACTGGGCACACAGAAGGACCTTTCCCAGGCCCCATTCCAGTTTGCGTGACTCTTGCCGGCCTCTGGAGACTCCTTGTGGCCATCCACTGGCCTCTTTGCCCTGGCAGGTTGTTGCCCCCTCGCCTTGTCTCCCATGGGCTTACCAGCTACTGCTAGGTATGCCTTCCCCTGTGCTTCTCTCTGAGGCCTCCCTTCCCACCCTTCTCAGACAGAGAGAGCAGTCAGTTCCATCTCTTCCTGGCTTGTGTGGACACACCTCACATGTCTGGACATGAATCCTGTCTTTTGTATGGGGGCAACCTGTGAACTCTACCTACCTGCAATAGGGCTGCTCCACCCAACTCAGGCAGGGAGACTCCTTAAGGAGGTATCAGACACAATAAGAGGGCCAGGCTGGAAACCGGGAGCCTGGATCTTGGCCTTTCCACTAACCAGCTGAGTGACCTTGGTCATACCTCTTGCACTCTCTTGGGAATCTGTAAAATGAGGGCTATAGAGCTGATGCTATCTAAGGCTCTGCCTGATCCATACACTCTGTACCTTACATGAGCTTAGGTTAAATTCTTCCTGAAATTTAACCCTCAACCTCCCTACTGCTGGAGCCCTCTCATTCAGACTCCCCAAAGTGGACAAACCCAGTTTCCTGGAGACGGAATGGCAACTGCCCTCAGCCTTTTCCTCTCCCTGAGACTCAACAGCTGCCTGCAAACAACTCCCCAAAATTAAAAATTCTAGAGTCTTTGATATATAACCGTGCAGACAGGATCCCCTTCTAACCCTCCCGAAGGGGGTCAGCACAGCCACCGCACTCACCGCCTGGGAGCTGTCCGTGGTGCTGGATACGGCTCTGGTGCCCTTGTGGAGGAAAGAGGGCGGGAGGGTGGTGGAGATCCCACCCACCCACCCCAGACGAGAAGCTAAAGGGAAGAGAAGAAGCAGAAACATTTGGAAACAGCAAGGAAAGGGGCAGATGTATTTCTGAAGACAGTTTCTCCTCCCTGAAGATCTCCAAATAGCCAATACTACTTTGGGGGAGGAAGAGATCAAGAGTCAATGAAACTCTGAAACTCACACTCCTTCATCCCTAATGATTTAAGTGTCCCAGATTAGATCAGTCCTCATCTGGATCCTACTTGGAAATCCACATGGAGATGGAGTCATAGTTTCTGCCCTTGGGGTAGAGCTCAGGCTGAATTAGTGGACAGGTTACAGACTTCGAAATTCCATCCTAAATTCTAAGACTCCTATGAGGAATCTAGTAATAAAGATGAGGAAGATACACAATCTGCCTGATAGTATTATGGCTCTTAGGAGCTTGTGTGGGGGGGTAATAGAAAGGTAGGGAAAGTAGGAAAGGGTATGTGTGTGCCTGCTTGCATGTGCACAGGTGTGTGTGTGTGTGTGTGTGTTTGCGTGTTTCCCAGGCAGAGAGATGAGCCTATATCAGTGGTTCTTAACCTTAAATGCACATTTAGAAACACCAACGGGCCTTTTAAATGATACTGATGCCTAGGCCTCATTCTCAGGCACTCTGGGATACGCTGGACCCAAATATCAGTATTTTTAAAAAAGTTTCCTAGGTGATATTAGTGCATAACCAAGTTGAGAATCCCTGGTCTGGAAGAAAGCAAATAAGAAAAATTTCAGGGGTTAAGCCTGAGCAGCTGGAGGAAGGGGCAATGCTAGGCCCCCTGGAGAAGGGAATGAAGAGGGAGGAGAAGGACAAACATATAACCTCCCCTCTCCTAGGAGTTCCCAATAGCCCCAAGCCTGGCCTGGAGACCGACTCAGGTGTTGGGCCTGTCTCTTCTGTGCTGTGGGAGCTCAAGCCATTCCAAGGCAATGAGATGAACTTTCCCCCCACCCCAGTCCCTTGTGCAGAGACAGGGAATGGGTGCAATGACCCTGAGGGCGTGCTGTTCCCCTTCACCCAGAAGGTCCCCAGGGAGGCAGTTGTGGAAGGTAAACAGCAACAATGGTCTCTTTCAGTGTCCAGATTCCAACCCTTCAGTCCAATTAGCAGACACAGCAAACAGCAATTCAGCTGCCTTCAGCCGCTGTCATAACAAACTCAGAGCAGCCTTAATGGGGGGATTAGGGCAAGAGGAGGGGGGGTGTCATTCTGAGCCCTGGGAGAGCCTGGGTGGCAAGGAAGGGTTCCCCTTTTTCTCTTACCTCTCTCCTATCTAAATATGCCCTGGCCCACACTTACCTTCCACAGCCCTGTTCCTCATTCTCCTCAAAGTTCTGAGAATGTTTCTATGGTTTTGTCTACTCTTTCCCTCCAATGATTTTAAAGCATTAACCTAAACTCATTTAACGACTAAGGAAGTTGGTACACCCTGCCTCCGAATGAGACAGTGTTCTAACCACTCAAGATCTCTGAGGTCTCAATAGCAAAGGAAGGAAGATGGAAAGGTCAAAGGTCCCCAGAACATCACTGTGGAAAGGGGGTGAAGAAATAAATATCAGTATTCCAACTCCCACACCTTGGGAAGTACAGGCCTCAGAAGGACTTCCAGATGTGGAAGAATGCAGAGGGGCCTGTGCTCTCTGGTGAGTTATCACCCTTGGGAATCAAGAGTCAGCAGTTGGGGGACTTCCCTGGTGGCACAGTGGCTAAGACTCCACAATCCCAATGCAGGGGGCCCGGGTTCGATCCCAGGGAACTAGATCCCACATGCATGCCGCAACTAACAGTTCTTATGCCACAACTAAGGAGCCCACATGCAGCAACTAAGACCCGGAACAACCAAATAAATAAATAAATATTAAAAAAAAAAAGAGTCAGTGGTTGGGAAGGTGGGGGGTTGGGAGACAAGAAGACAGAAAACACCCCCTCCCCCTTTTTCTTTTCTGGCTGCACTACACAGCATGTGGGATCTTAATTCCCAGATCAAGGATTGAATCTGCACCCCCTGCACTGGAAGCACGGAGTCTTAACCACTGGACCGCCAGGGAAGTCCCCAAAAACACCCCTTCTTAAAGCCTTTCAGCGAAGAAGAAAAGCCTGCATACTGATAGACAGAACTCTCTTTGGTTCGTTAATTATACCCACTACCTAACTGGTCCTTTAATTTAATAAACTCTTTTTAGTAACTCCAGAAGCTTAATAGAATAAATTTGGAATTATCGTTTACACAGCCATACCTCTTTACCTACATAAGTCAGTTTACCAATCTTAAGTACTCTTACCAAAACATGGTAAGATCCATTAAGGAGAAAAAAAATACAATGGTCATTCTGCCATGTGGACTCCAGCCACTTCCCTTAACAGGCTTCCGGAGGTCTGTTCCTCCTCTCCCCAGGCTTCAGACGCTGCTTCCTCAGGTCCCAAGAGTCCCTCCTCAACTCCAAAGCTGAAAAGGAGGAGGAATTTTCTCAAGTTTAAATGTTTTGAGATCCTCAGTCGAGAATATGCCAAAAAGCTGTCCTTTGGTTCTCTGAGGTCAATCATATACTTTCCAACAGTCATTTCAAACTGTAGCCTTTAGCTACTCTGCAATCTAAGAATTCCTCTTTACCTGTGGGTATCAGAACATATAAGATCTTTTATATAGAATTCTTCATTTGCCCCCTGTAACAACCCTGAGGATATAAATTCTTACCCCCACTGTACAAATATCTGATCTGAGGCTGGTTAATAATGGCACCTAAACATAGACCTTGGTTCAGTCACATTTGCTCATTCTCTTTCATTCCCTAGCCTTTCTGGTTGTGTTGATTCCTGTTATTGTAAGGACCTTTCAACAAAATCTTTTTTGATGCCCGGATTGGGAAAATTTTGGCCCCGGGTGAGGGTGTGAGTGAAAATGTAAAACTTGAGACAAATATTTAGAAGAAAATTTCCTTTGAACTCCTGGACTCAGAATTCAATAGGGGAGGGTATTGGGATAAAGGGCTGAGGAGAGAAATAGGTAAAGAACCTAGCTTAAAATTTGTTTTCCAGTAGGAATAGGTGGATGTAGCAAGATCCGAAGAACAGAACTAAAAATTCTTGGACACAGAAATGTGATGATACAAAAGAGAAATTGGTAAGGCCCTTCTGTGCCCCTTTCAACCCAACCTCCATGCTTCCCCATTCCATCGGTTCTCCTATTGGGTTTAGCTGGAGGAAATGCTATCTGGTATAAAGGTTGGGGGAGGCAGAAGGCAGGACTCAGTGGTGTCACTGTGACGTCTGCATTTTGTAAAAACCCCCAGATCCCAGAGTGTCTCTTCCTCTAGTGGATTTATAGCTATATGTAGCCAGGAATCCCTAATCTCACATCTGAGCTTCCTACCCACCATGGATCACGCACATCCAATCTCATACCAGGTCACACATCACTCAGTTTCTCACCCTCATAAGCAGACATACACGGCCCACAAGCACTGTCACCCATCATTCTCCTGACAACCCTATCCACACACCCACACACCGTATGTACGCACGAGGCATACACAAACCCTCACTCCCACATCGCTCCTGCCTCCTATTCCCCCTTTCCACTGAGGTGCTTGTTTTGTAGGATGTAAACCCTCAACCCACCAGTGCCCTCAGGCCCTCTATTCTCCTTTGGAGATCCTGTGGTCAAACACATTACTGGGATACAACAATAATAATATAAAGTCAAATGGTGTGGCTAATAATATAGGTTTGAAGTCTCCTGTGGATGAGCCTCAGCAGATCCCAAATACACATTTGCAGCTAACTACATGAAAAGTTAAAAAAAAAAAAAGTCAGCCCGTGCTCACAACCAGGCCTTGCATCTCACAGTGGGGTTTCCCTCTCCGCTGATGCACAGATTCCCTCCCTTCTTAGCTCATTCCCGTCTCAGTCTACCCACCTCACCCTCTCTAGTCCTTCCCTCAGGCAAGCATGGTAGAGTAGAGAAGTAGAGAAAGTATTGGATCTGAAACCACTGAGTGACATTAGCAATTCATTTGAATGCGTAGCTCCTGTTTGTAAAATGCGGTTAATAACAGCTACCTCACAGTGTTGGAGGATCAAAGGAAGGCACCTAGGCAGAGTGCTGTTACTGGGAAATACGGTGCGGTGTTAGGGATTAATAGTGCCTGCCCCATACCCACTCCCTTTCTTCCTAATCCTGTCTCCAGCTGCACACCCCCGCTCCAAAAAACCAGATTTCAAACAGCTGAAAAAAGCAAAAAGGCCGTTAATCTCTCTTTCCTCCAAACCAGGAAGAAGACATAGGCACTCTGGACTCTCTGAAGCCCAATTGTTTTAGTTTGAATTCCCAAATATTTCTCCCACATAATATATAATTGAATCATAATCTTGTAGCTATAAAATCAGCTCCTGGGAGGAAATTTTAAATTTACACAGGCAAAGGCAGTCAGTATGAGGTCATTTGTCCAGTTGTCCTGCCCTGTGTTCTGGAATGCGGGGGGTGGGGTAGGGGGATGGTGGGGAGTTGTCGGGATGGGGAGAAGTAATAAATGCAGAGGGGCCCACTTCTAGTTTTGCCACAGTTACATTTATCCTACCAAGTGACTAGACCATCCTCCACTCAACTGCACCTAAACACCCTTTTGCTTAAAATATTTAGGTCAGGCCAGATAAATGGATTCTTTTAGGAAAGGCCCTGATTAATCTCTCTAATTCTTTGCTTTCTCTGGGCAGCATAAATACCAAGCGACAAATTCCTTTGTGTTGGAGCTCCTTGAGGCCATTTGCTCTTGGAGATGATTTCCAAGACAGTGAGGATGGGGTGGGGAGGTAGTGTGTCCTGAAAGACCCCAACTCAACCCCTTTAGTCAGTGAAGACAAAGCTGGCATGAGAAGCTTTTCAACACATCAGATTCGGGTCCTGAGTGGGAAGGAGGAAAGAATATGAAAACAAGGAGGCTGAGAAATACTCTGCACTCTGTCGCCCCGGACCCAGGCTGGGCAAAGGGGTTCCCCAGCCACCCTGTCCTCTTTTTGAGCGACCCCGCCCCCACCCCCAGTACTTCCAGTCTACCTCCACTTATCTCCACTTTGCCATTCTCGGCTCCCGATCTAGCTGGATAGACTTACGTGGCTTCAGGGAGCCCATCAAAGCAAAGGCTAGCCTTCTCAGGTGACCTCCCCCAAACTCTCCCGCCCCAGCAATAGCTGTGAATAGCTTGCGGGAAGCTGTTCACCAGCGCCCACGGGAGAGGCCTGGCCCAGGAACCCCCGGCACCGTCCGGAATAACCCTGCAACAAGATTTCAACAGATCTCTCCCTTGGAGCAGCTTCCCCGGCAGTGACCGAATCCGCAGACTGCCAGAAAAGGCCCCATCCCGAGAAGTAACCACAACGCCCTTTCTTGCTACCCCCCGACTCGGCGGGGGAAGGTACTGCCTTGCGCCTGGCTATGGGGCTGCGACTCCTACCTGCGCGGACCGAAGTTGGAGGGTGGAAAGTCGCCCCGACTGTTGCGGTCTTGAGGCCCGAGGGCCGCCGGGTCCTCTTCTCGCCTACCACGGCCCGTGGGTCCTCGCAGCTCTAGCCCCTCGCTTAGGCCTCCCCCGCCCGCCCGTGCCGCCAGCTTTCCCGGGGCCCCTCCGCGCAGTGTATGGGGTTATTTTTACTTTCGGTTATCTAGCTTTATGAAGACTCCACACCACTCATACAGCTAGATAACCAAAGATAACAACCAACCCCGCCTCCTGGCTGCCGTCGCCGCCTCTTCCACGCAGCCTCTCGGCTGCCGCTGCGGACGCCTGTATCGCCGAAGCATCCTGGTCGCCCGCCGATGGGCGCTGGGGAAAGGGTACACTGGTAGAGGTGGGGGACTGGGAGAGAAACAGAGTCCAGGACGGAAAAAGACTCAGAGACACTGGGACACAGACATGACAGAGACCGAAAAAGGCGTGGAAGGGACGCGACGGCCGACGGTGTCGAAGTCCGGGAATCGCCCCCGGATCCCCAAAGCTTGCGACGCCTCGTTTCCCGCTCCCCATTCGAGCCAGAAGCGAGAGAGTTCCGCTGGTCCCTGGGAGGAGGGACTCTCGGGCTTTTCGTGCCACACGGGAAGACTGCAGGGACCGAGACAGAGGCCTCCCAAACCTCACGGGGTCTACATTGCCCTCCTTTGGGAGATCCAGGCGCATCCGATAGACCGAACCTTAGCTTCCAGCGGAGCCCAAGCCTCCGTGTGGGGTCGTAGGGGGAAGGCGCGGAGCCGGCCCCACCACAGCTTCCACCTCGCGAGGGCGGTGGAAGCGAAGCGGAGCTCATGCAGGGGAAAGGGCTGGATCCAAGCCTCCGACTAAAAGGGGGAGCGGGTAGCGAAATCCTGGGGGTAAAACCCTGGAGGTGTCCCAGAAGGAAACAGGGAAATCCTAGCAACCCAAAGGGGGTGGGAGGAGGCGACCCAGGGACTACCAAGCGAGTCTCTCTAGGAGAGAAGGAAAAGGCAGAGACACACCCAAGAAGGGATCCGAGAGAGCACCCACGAGATGGGGAAGAGGGAAGAAAGCGGAGGGCGGGCCGGGAAGGTGAGCCGAGTCCCGGGCCCCGCAGGACCCCCCAGAGAAATGGCTTTGTACAAAGAGGTCCAGAATCACCCAGGGCTGTGAAAATGGCCGGGGGTCCGAAGCGAGAGGCGCCCTAGGGGTTGGTGGGAGTTCCGATCAGGAACGGGAATCGTCTTGGGGGTCCCGGGAGCCCTGAGGAGGGTGTGGGGCTCGGCCAGCCCCCCTAGTGGTGGAGGTGCCGGCACGCAGGATTCCGAGGCTCTAGCCCACCTCGTGTCCCGAGCCAACCAGGCCACTTACATCGAGCCTAGTGTGCCCATCCGTGCTCTCCCGCGCGGTCCTCCCTGCAGGCTCCCGCCCACGGAATGCCATTGCCCTGGGTCCGAGATGCCAGGGCTCAGCGGGCGCCGGGGTGGAGGCGCCCGCCGGGATCTCAGCCTCCGCCGAGCCAAGGCGAGCAGGGCAGAGCGGGCCTCACCTCCCTAGCTCCTTCCGTAGCTTCTGCCGCTGCTCTGACCCGGGCGCGCTCCGGCTCCGGACTTTTCATTCATCCTTTCACGCTCCCTCCCCAGGCGAGCCCGTGATTGGCTCCGCCGAGCCTGACGTCACCACCTCGTTCCCCCGCCGGCTCCGCCCCTCCCCCTTCCCAGGTTGAACCGGAGTGCGCAACTGGGGCGCCCTCCCCCCGGGAGAATGGTGAGGGGCGGAGGAACTACTATGTCTGTGTGCTGATTCCCAGCCTTTTGCTGCATCCCCGAGACCTGCCGGCCATCTCCAATCCATTGCCATTTGTGCTTTTGCACTCCAACCTCACTCTTTTTGTAGGTTCTACATTTTCCATTTTGGCCCTAGGTGTATTGCACCAGGTCCAGGGCTCAATGATGGGAAAAGAGATCGGGTGACATCTCCTCAAAAAGAACCAGATGGCTGGAGATTCTACCTCTACCTGCCTTCTCTCATCAGGATATTCTTTGTGCCTCCCAGACTGTGATCTTAATCTTTTAGGGTGGACGGGAACCTCCCTTGTTGGTTTTCAATCCAAAACAGTGAGGGAAAGATCCTGGAAGTTTGGGACTCCTATTGGGAGATGCAGGGTCTGAGCGAGGCTGGGCCTCCTTCTTCGCCGTGCAGAAATGAGAATATCTCTTGAACTTGTTCGCAGCACCAAAGTTCCAGGTACGGGAGGCTGGGGATCCCAGCTGGCATTAGTCTGCGCAACACCTGCAGATCTGACCTAGCCCTGGAGGCCCTCGCTAGAGCTTTCTCTCCCTTCCCCCACCCCGTGCGCCTTGAACCGCGAACCCTGCACCCCCAACCCGGGTTCCATCTCCGGGTGTCTGGAGAGCCGGGGTCACAGGGAGAAAAATCATTCTCCAAGCAGGGTTTCAAGTTGCGGGCTTTCCCGACCCCGTTCCCCATGTGGCCGGGAGAATCAGAAGCGAATAATGCCGTGTCCCAACTCCCGGTGGCACACGCTGGTCCGCAGGCGGGATCCGGATTCTCCAAGGCTGGCGGAGCCCTCTGAGATCGAGCTGCGGACCCCCATTTGAGCCGCTGTGACTGACAGGGAGCAGTTCTATTTCCTGGTGCCGAGTTACCCCATCCCTCCACCCACTCTCCTCTGGGCCCCTTTTCTAAAAAATTCTATGACTTGGACATCGGGAGCCAGTCCCTCTGCCTAATATGGGTTGGGTCCTATCACCAGGGATCCTACAGCAACAGGGGTGCACTGGGTTTGGCCCAGTGTTTGGCCATCAGACCCAGCCAGGTGGTTTTATCTGCCCCAGGGTCCTGCCTCTGCATAGCCTAAGACAAAGCCCAGCCTGAATGCTATTTGCCTTGGTTAGATGCAAGCCGTGCCAGTGGATTTCATCTGGTGCTCCCCTCAAAAACTGGAAAATGTATGAATAATTGCTGCCTGATTGTGAGGTGGGGGACACTTTGAAATAGGATAAAGCCCAGGGCCCTGCGTTTCCCCACCACAGTGACAGGAGGGAGCTGAAGCAGATGCCCTGATTTCCCCAGGTCTCAGGGCAGTGCTTGGCACACCTTTTCCCCCTCTGTCAGCCTCCATAGGGTCTCGAGGCCCCTACCCAAGGGAAAGGCTCTCTAGAAACTTCCACAGTGTCAATTCTTCACCCTCCCAGAACTGACAGCACACCAGCCAATGGTGGGGTATAGCTGCAGAAAAGCAGAGCCCTCCCCACGCTCACAGGTAGACATACCCCACTGGTGTGCTGCTAAATGCATTCCCTACATACATCCCCCATGCCAGGCCCCAGAGAAACTATACGCCTCTTCATGCCTACAGACCTCCTCAAATATTTCTCAGTGTACCACCTCACACCCCTTTATCGGATACCCAATATCCTCTAGACATTCCAGCAATCCTAAAGAGGGCCTACACTTCTCCGAACATACCACCAACTTCCCCTACAAGTATCTCTCCATTTGCCCTTCCACGAGATCCCTTAAAAGCACCCTAAACGAACCTTTCTGCCCCTCCATCCTACCCTCACCCAGCTCCTGGAGGCTGGGGCCAGCATGTGGGAAAGAGGCTGTCTTGCTAGCTAGCACACTCCCCTTTCTCCTCTGTAGTAATTTCCAACCAAGTTCCCTGCCCTCTGTGGGGCCCAAGCTTATCTCCACAATTCCTTGCCCTGGCCTGGGCCATCCAGACAGCTTAGCAAGAAGCAGGAACCTCCCTTCCCCTTCAGCCACTGCTGTATTTTTGTTGGGGAGGAAGGAGGACAGAAACAGTTTTTTGTCCAACAGAAACCCCTCAACCACACCCTTATTGCCCAAATTCAGACTCAACTGGAATTCCTGAAAAACCAAGGTCAGGAAAGAAGTGGGTACATATCTAAATTTCCCCAAATAGTTAGACAAAGAACTAGATCCCCTTGCACCTTACTATGGCTTTGGCTCCTACAGAGGTACCTCAGTCTAAACAGAGTGTCCAAATATAAGGGGTGGGGGCCCACAAAAGAAAATGGAGATTATTCTAAGTTGTCCTGGTACTATCTACTTGGAATCCCCCTCTCTGCCTAGATTCCTAATGAAGTAATTTTTTGTTTAATTTTGTCTGGGTGGAGTTGACAACCTGATCTCCCACAGCTCCTGCTCAGGGATGACGATGAGTGGGGCACCGTCTTTATTCTAATGGAGATAGAACTGCAAGCCATGAAAGAAGCAGAAAACTCCCCACCATCATATTAACTGGAATTGGTTTGTATACCAAGCCACGTTGCTCCAGTTTCAAAAAAGAAACTAATTCAAGAGTAGCAAATGAGACAGCCCCTCAAGGGCAGAGGCGACTTCATACATTTTTGACTCTATGGTATCTAACACCATGCTTAAAACAAAGTGGGTACCCAGTAACTGATGAATTAATTTATTTTAATTTTTATTTTATATTGGAGTATAGTTGATTAACAATGTTGTATTAGTTTCAGGTGTACAGCAAAGTGATTCAGTTATACATATTCATGTATTTATTCTTTTTCAAATTCTTTTCCCATTTAGGTTATTACAGAATACTGAGCAGAGTTCCCTGTGCTATACAGTAGGTCCTTCAGTAACTGATGAATTAATAAAAGAATGTGTGTCTCTGTGAGTGTGTCTGCAAGTCTGAGTTTGTCTTCATGTGGATTGAGCCCATTGTGGATGCAGAGGGTGGGCATTGACAAAAGGTGTGTCCTGTGGGATCTGCGTATGGGGATGAGAGGGGAGTGTGGGGAGTTGTATGTTAGTGACTATTCAGCAGTTCCTTTGACCAGAAGGGACCCTTCTACTGCGGAGAATTGGATACAGCAGACCTGAGAGAAGCTAACAGCTGGAGTAAAATGGGTGCATTAGATGCCCCTTGCGCTTGGCTAACCAGCCTCAGTCTCTCTAGGAAGGCCTCAGTTGGAGCAGAGCCCTCTGCTTCCAGCACACAGCAGATTCCGCTGCAGTGTTCTTAGAGCGATGGTCTGCAGACCCCACCCAAGTCCTTCAAGGGAAATTCTGGCAGACTGTGGAGAGAGCACACCAAATCCCTGGTGCTGATCTCAGTCTGTAAGTGTCTCAAATAGCCAAGGAGCATACATTCTTTGCCAGTGCCTGTCCCCACCCCCATCCCTACAGCCCTGATGCCCACCCATTGTCTGTGTCCCTGAAGAGGTCCATGTATAAAAAAACATGGCCTGAATTATGCTCTCTGGATGCAGCTTTTGGATGGATCTTTATAATTTGGGTCCCAAAATATATTTTGGCATCAAGCAACTCTCTTGAAATATTTAGGTAATTAAATAAAAAGCATATTTGTTCTTTGTTTCAATTTGCCTCGAAGATACAGATGAAAGCTGCATTTGGAAGAGGGTGGGTTCAGATATTTATTTCTGTCTTATAAGTGCATCATTATTGTGAACATTATCATACATTATTCTTTTGCTATAGAATATTTGCATTTTCTATGGGATAGCGACAAATAAAGCAAGAATTTGCAGTAAAAAAAACATGGGGAAGCTGTGAAAAAAAAAATCTCTATATGGGCAGATGAGTTTAAAGGGCGTGGAGACATAATCTGGAAGATTTCATCCCTGGGGACACCACCCTTCGCTCCCCACAAAGTGTTTTTCTCCTCTTGAGAGGCCAGCCTGAAAATTCCTCAGGTCTATCTAAGCACTGCCTCCCTGCCTGCTCCCAATTCTGTCCTTGAACCCACACACAGCTCACTTGCTTGAGAGCCCTGTGGAGTTGGAAAGGTGAGAACAAGGTGACAGAGGTGATAGAGGGTTAGCCATCAGCAAATGGTCTCTTTGAGAGGCAAAAGCATGAGTGTGTAAGGGTGCTGTGTACGCACACATGCACGCGCACACACACAAACCTATCAACTAAGACAAATGCAATGACATATCTACAGATATTCTCAGCAGTACCACCTCCCAATGCTTACACACCCTGGCACACACACCCACTCACAGCTGTTTAAGCTCTGCAGGTCCCCCTTCACCACAACCCACACTCCTTTCCTTTCTCACCTCTATCACCCATGTGCAGATATCTCTGCTCCTCTGCAACCAACCACCGCCCCCTGTGTCAACTGGCCTCCATCTCTGTCCTCAGCAGCCTATGAGGGAGGGGGAAAAGAGTCCCCCGGAATCCTCAGTGCCTCTCCTCTCTCTCACGGAACTGGGTGCAGGGTGGCCTTCATTCCTAAGTCTCCATGTTCCATTCCCATTATCAATGACTATACAAGTCTTACAACAATCAGAATAGACCGAAATCAGGGGCTGAAAGCTAGAAGAGACAGGGCATGGGGTAGAGAGGTGTAGGGAACAGGAGAAAACCCAGATGATTGCAGAGCCAGCTTCTTTCTCCATGCTCACCCCCAACACCACCATCGAAAACAAACAAATAAGAAAATAAATACCCCCAAAGCCAAAGGGGGACACCTACGATGACACCAGAAACAAAGGAGGCTGCTTCTTCTCGGATGCCCAGCTCCTGTCAAGGAGGAGAATACAAAGGTTAAAGTCTTTTGAGTGGCTCCAGTCTTCTCTCACTAACACCTCTGTCTCCCTGACACTCTCTCACCAACTCCTTTTCTCCTAGTCTTATGTTTTTAGGACCTAGACAGTCTAGGTTCCCCTCTTCTGCCAGAGCTCTGGGCTGCACAGGGAGATAGCTAAAAGAGAAAAGCCTAGACATGCAGGGAAGGCAGGGCCCCTGGCCTGAACTTCTCCGGCTCCATCTTGCCTGGACGACTCTAACCCAGGCCCATCTTCACAACCTCCTTCCACCTCCCTCCAAAACCTTGCCGGCCCAGGGGTTTGAACTGAGCCTGTGGAGATGTTGTGGTCCTTCTGACTTAAAACTAGAGGAGTAATTCCCTGCCCCATGGCTACCATCCCCTCACAGATTCCTGTTGCTCATGGTGTACGAGAAAGCATGCTCAAGATAGAATGGGGTCAGACATACATTTTTGTCTCTCTAGCTGTAACTGCATTGTAAACTGTAAAGTGCTACGCACTTGAGATACTGTCAATCATATTGTGTCTCTAGCTTTCTTCCCCCTTCTCATCATTACCTATCTACCTATCATCTACCCATGAATATCACTAAGGATCCATAAAGACATCTCCTGTAGCTATCAATTTCTCCCTCTCTCCTTCTCCTTCTCTTTCTCACATACACAAAAGGTGTGAATACAAAGCAGTTTTTTTAAAAAATTTTAATGTTGGGTATGAAACCCAGTCTCAATATTTTATAGTCTTACTTTCCCAGTATTTGCTTCAGGCTAAATTATGATTTTGAGGAATGACATGTGTACCACAGGTAACCCAGCTCCTAAAATACTAAGAGAAGTGTATTTGTGTGTGTGTGTGTGTGTGTGTGTGTGTGTGTGTGTTGGGGTAATTTGGTGATTCCTTCTACATCAAACTCAATTCCACAACGAATTCTTCCTCTTCTCCTTTTTTTTTTTTTTTTTTAAAGTCAGGAAGATAACCTACCTAAATGCAGAGGAAATCAGAAAAAAAAAGAAGGCTGGGGAGCAGAGATAAGCCTTAAATCCAAGCCTGATTTCTAGGAGGGGTGTTTTGAGTGCCCCCCTCCCCACTTCTAACACCCATGAATACCCACTTAACTCCCAGCCTCAGCTCTGCCAGCCCATCCATTTCATAAAGGGGTGTCTCAGTCTGGAATTCTCTTCAGACCAAAGAGGGGGCCAACTCCAACCCCCAACTTGATAGAAAATAAGCACAAGGACAGTTGGGGAGCCTAAGGCTCCTTCTCCCACCCTAATCAAAAAGCGTCATGGGGTCCCTGGAGCAGCTGTACCTCTCTTTGCTGACCTCTGCCCTGCACCCCGCCCTACACCCCCACCCCCACACACGATGTCCAGGGGGACGTGGTGACGAGCACCACACCCCAGGAGGCATGGAACAGGCGTGTGCTTGTTTGGTGGCCGCGTCCTCAGCCTCTCCCACAAACCTGGCCCCTGGGGTACCAGAAATAGTCTGCCGGCCTCTAGCCTCTACTACCCCACAATGGTCCCAGCCTCTCTCCCAGAAAGCACCATGTGGGTGGGGACTGGGGATAAGAATAGTGTTTTCTTTCTGTCTCCTCTGGCCCTTCTTAAAAAACAAGAAATTAAAAAAACCACCGTCAGATGGGTCGCATAAGGGGTGGAGCAGGGTTCTCTCCCCTTTTGAACCTAGGCATCTGCCCCCAATACCTCACTTGCCTTTAAGCTTTCCCACCTCCCAGCTCATGAGAAAAGCAAGGAAAAAGGGGAATAAAATTAATCTAAATGCTATCGATGTTTTTTCCTAATTCTGGTCTCCACCTTTTTGGAGATGTGGCTCCTTCCCCAGCCCCCAATCACCCCAGTCCCTCAGACTTTGTCCGCCCCTAAAACCTGAAGTCTTTGGGGCAGAGAGGAATAAGAGTCAGAGCGAGGGAAGAAGGTCAGGAGTCCAAATACAGAACCATTTTTTCTCTTCCCTCACATCTCCACTACAATCTTCCTTCCTGCCTCTCCTCTGGTGCAAGCATTAAGATGTTGGCCCTGTCTGGTGGAGAGAAGGGAGGGGCAGATTAATAGGATCAGTAGCACCGTGACCCTAAAGCCCCCCTGAATCCCATTGACAAACTTAGTAAGCTGTCTCCCGGTTGGCCTGGGCTAGGGGAAGGAGGGGGACCAAGAGGCGCTCTGGGACGGCTGGGCAGGGGCCTGCCTCAGCCCACCTCGATAGATAGATGGGGGAAGCAAGAGATGAAATCCCACTCTGCCAACTACTACTCACACACATGCCTCATCCCTTTTGGTCACCCCTAAATCTTTTATCAGCCTTTCTTTTCTGTGATTATTGTACCCGCCTCCATTAGCCAGTGGGCAAAGTAGGAAGGTAGGGCGCCCTGACTGATTTTAGGGGATCCCTTCCCACCCCCAGCTCAGATGTCTGAGGCGCTAGGACCCTCCCGAAAGAATGGCCACTTACCCGGCTGCTGTGAGGAGGACATCCTGCTCGGGTGTCCTGCCGCTGGACTGCCTGGACTGCCTCTTTCTCCCGGCTCCTAGCCGCTGGACTGCCTCTTTCTCCCGGCTCCTAGCCTCTTGTGGAGTGGAGGATGCAGCTCCGATGACGTAGCATCTGTCTATCCATTCAGGAATTTCGCTTGCCTCTCTCTTTCTTTCTCTTGCTGCGCTCCCTGGAAAGGCAGCAAAAAGGGGGTGCTGCCCCTGTCTGGAGACACCATCACCACCAGAATAACAACCCACTCTGATGAAGCCCCTCCTTCTCCCATCTAATGCCTGTCTGGGAAGGGGTCTTTGTCATCTTCACTCTTTCCCACCTCCTCCTACTGCCTTTTCTAACCTGAGGCAGGAAGAAGGGGCTAAGGAAAGCTATTGTTCCTCCAGGCCACCCTTATCCCCAAAGGAAGCAAGAGAAAGTGTGTGACAGAAATACCCTGTCCCCAGTCTCCTTCCCCTTCTAATTCACCTTCGAACTTGAGAGCGTGATTCAATGATGTGTGTCTAGGGTGGGGAGTGGAGTTGATACGGAGTGATAGAAAGAGGACACAGTTTGCCATTTGGAGGTTCAAAGTATTCCGGTCTCCCCTTCCCAAACCTCCCCCAGCTCTCTGTCCCTGTCAGCTCAACTAATCACAAATCCAGATCTTAGCTGTAAAAGAGAAAGTGACAGTCAGAAGATGAAGGCTGAGAGCTGGAGGGGTGACCAAGATGGGGGGGGCAGTGAAGGCCAGCACTTAGAAGCCTAGACAAGAGAAGAGGAGGGGTGCGACCACAGATCCAAAGTGGGAGATAAATTATCTTGTTCTTAGAGGAGGGAGAGTGAGTTGGGGGTTGGTTTCCAGGGCTGGGGTCCCGATATCTGGTGGAAGCTGGGGCCCAGAATGGTACAATGGTCGGGTCTCTTTTCTCTCCCTCACCCCCACCCTCAGCCCCTCCCTCTTCTCCCTCCCTCTCTTCCTGGCCTGCATGGGAACTCAGTCTGAGCTCGACGTGACAGACAGCAGGCCTGCATGCTAATGAAGTTTGTCTCAAGTTCATTGTCAAAGCCCCCCCTTCCCCAAGGCCCCCTCCCCTCTTCTCTCATACACAAATCTCCCTCCAACTTTTGTCCCACAGACCTGGAGGCCACTTGAGTCTCTGCTGGCTCCCCTCTCTCACCCTCCCCCACCGCTTTCAGTCTCCCCTCTCCTCACCACCTCCCTCAGCTGGGGCGGGGGGCTCTCTTCTCCCTGGTGCCTTCCCAGCCACCTTCTGGCCTGGCCATCCCTAAGCTCTGAAAGGGGGATTCTGAGGGCAAAGGTCAGAGTCTATAGACCTGGTCCTTCTTTGCCTACCCCAAAGTAGGCAGACTTTGGGGAGGTGGGAGAAGGTAACAGACTGCCCCCAATCAAGGCTACCTGCCCCCCAATTCTCAGCCCTGTTCTGGCCCAGTCCCCCCATTCCAGCCTCAGCTTCCCCCTCCCCTCATTCCTCCCATTATGATTATTTTGCTCTCCCCTTGATTACATCTGCTTCACTAGCTCAGAAATAAAGATCCTTTGAGACTAATTTTGCACCCCCCGCCCCCAGCTCCCCACCCCTTCCCTCCTCCTTCCCTCTGGACCAGGGCTCCCTTTAGCTCCTTTCTCACCGGCTGAAGACATTGAGTTCCTTGTCTAGGGAGCTGGGGGGTTGATGGGAGGGGGTGCCGGTGGAATGGAGGGGGGGGGTCTCTCCAACTCTGGGACGTGTCCAGCAATCCAAACCTGTCCTTCCTTTGTTCCTACAAATCTCTTCATACTGTCACCACCCTCTGGAGTCTGCCTTCCTCCCAGTAACCAAGGGATTGGGGAGGAAGGGGAGGAGGACCCTGAACTCACTCCACCCCTCAATTCCAGGGAAAGGAGGGAGGGGGAGAAAGGCAGAAAAAAATTTAATCCCCCCCTCATTAGCCAGAAAGGAAGCTAAAGGGGATAATTATAATTAAAACCAGACAGCTGTGGATTGCGTCTTTTATGTTCCTCCAGGCTTCCTCCCCACTTCTGCCACTATCACCCAAAAATCTGCGCAACTCCATGAGCATCTTCCCCTTGGCTTCCTGAGAGTGGGAGTGTGCTAAGAGAGGGAGGCATGGGGGCAGATTCGGGGAAGGGGACTGCACTTCCTCTCCCATAGACAGCACTTTCTTAAACATCTCAAAAGGCCTAGGACATGGAGATATCTCTTCCTATCCCCCAACCTGTACCCCAAAGCATGGGCCTGTAGGAGGGGGGCATTCAGGAGATTAATTCAATAATTTGGGGAAATCTTTGATTTTCCTAATAAAATAGTAATAACTTATTCATAATGATACTAATTCTAAGAATTTAAATATAACCTAGAATGTTTTCTCATTCAGGCTTCTCTTTCCTCCTCCCTTGGAGTGGCCTTAAAACATAGGAGGGGTAACTAAAAGCCGGAAGAGCTAGGATCTGTAAGGGAGTGTGTTATATCAAAGAAAGGCTCATAGATTTAGAGTACACAGAAATGCGCACAGATACATACGTATGCTCGATAATTTTCAGGGTGGTGTGGCTACGCCTAGCTCTGCTATCCTATGTATTTATAGAACTTGATCATAGGCCAGAACAGCAGGGTAATTATAACAATATTAGCATATATGCAAATCAGGTAACCTATATACACTGAATGGAAGCAGATTATTATTTATTTCTCTCCCCCCCCACCCCCCCCACCCCTGCTCCTTCCCTGGTATCAGCTCTGGCTTCTCAGAGCTGCACACCAGCAATTATCTGACATTATAAGAGGGGGTTGTAGCCCTGGAGGAGGGGGCTGAGGGGAGTAGGACAAGAAAAAAAAACCTACAGGCGGGTTTTATCTCATTTTACTCAATGTTATTCTGGGAAGACTAGGGAGGGGCTCAGTGAGAACCCCTTGAATTAACAAAGGGAGGGGGTACGGAGAGACAGAGACCTGAGAACAGAGACAGATGAAGTCAGAAAAGCTGCGAAGCAGTGACAGAAATGGAGAGAGACAGATCCACAGTTCAAGGGAGTAAAGAAGCCAGAAACAGAGTCGAGAGGCACGAAGAATCCAGATCTGGAGAGAAAACAAGGATCTGGAGGCGGGAGGGATGAGCTTTCCAGGTTCACTCAGGATGGGCTTGGGGCAGCCCGAGGACCGAGGCCTTCCCCAGTCCTCTGCTGGCTCCAGAGCCCAACCCACATTACCAAGTCCTTTGCCCTCTTTCCACCACCTAGTAAGTGGTCAAGGGACCCCCGCCGAGGCTTTTGGCGCATCATTTATCCTAACAACCACAGGATAAGCATAAATCGCATGAAGCAAGTCCGACTCTCCAACTTCCTTTCTCCCACCAGGGCTGGGCCGGGAACCCCTCCTCTCCTTTCAGGGGCTGTCTCACTCTCTGGTTCCCCAGCTAGATCTCCACGGGGTGCATCGGTCTCTAAGGAGTCAGCCATACCACTCCCTCCCTTTTCCTGTTCTATCCTTCTTTTACTCAGACACTATTTATACCAGATCCAAGATTGGGAAGTGGGACCTTGACAGTTTTCATTGCTTTTCCATCATATTGTTCCCAGCGCTTGCCCTAATAAGTTGGGTACCTCTTCCTCTGCGTTGCGGGGTGGGATTCTGCTGGCCCATGGCAGCCATGGACCAGTGACTGGGATTTCAGAGCCTCACCTATATCCTTCCCTCCACTCCACTCAGAAGAAGCCTCCAGCCCCTAGATGAATTAAGGAAGTATCTCTGTTTGGTCCCAAAACCCTTTTTATGTCCCTAGATATTCTTGTATCTCCATCATGTTTCAAATGTCTTTCTCCAGGTACCACTTGCAATGTGGCAATCTAACTGTCTGTTTCAAAAAAAAACCTTTGCCCACCTGAGGCAAACTTCGAAGAAGGCGATATAGGGAAGGGGGGATTACCAAAACTGTGGCAGGGTCCAAGGGCCAAAATGCCTGCTCTTAAGTGATATAATGAAGAAGAGGAAGGGTCCCTGAGAGAAACGAGACAGAGACAGACACCCAAAGAGAACGCAGCCAAAAGACTGAAAGGAAACAAAATTTCAAGGCTCTACTTAGATTTTTACACAAAAACGAAAATGTGCTGTCACGTAAATCTATATAGACCAGCAAGATGGATAGGCTTTATCACCAATGACCTCTGCATCTACGACATGAATTTGTTTTTGTATGTGCTCTTGGAGCTGGCTGTGTTTCTCTGTGGCCATGTAATACAGAATAGTAAAAGAATTGAAGGGGCAGTGAGAGAAACACAGACAAACGGAGCAGAGAGAGAAACTGAGAGAGGCAGAGACCGACCCAGAGACAGCGACCTGCAAGAGTGAAAGAAAAAGGTACTAAGAGGCACCAGAAAGCCAGTTAAGGATCAGGGCAGATCCAGAGACTGACAGCCAGCCAGCCCCAAGGGCCACGCTTTCCATTCTCTAACCCACGTTAGAGACATGGGACGTGGCCCTCAATTCTGCGTGTTTCTCCCCCAGGCTCAGCCCAGAAATTGGTGAGTAGATTTGCAGCTTCATCAGGCACATCCCTCTGCGTGCATCTGGAGTCTTTTGGACAATGGATCTAATCCCTCCCGGGGCTGCCCCTTAGACACCCATCTCCATGCAGCCTGGCATTCTACGATGGGGACTCACCTGCCTGTGTTTCCCTTTTGCGCTAGGCACTTTCCTGCTGCTGTGGCTCTCCTGTTACAATAACTGAGCTCCAAAACTATAGAGCGCCCTGTGTGCACCTAAATATCTCTTATCTTCTCTCCTACAAAATTAATTTCTCTGGCAATCCAATTGGACATCTGTAACCGCACATTGCCGGGTGTGGTTCTCAGAGCTGTCCATGTGTAGAGAGGGTTTGTGTATGGCATGAATAGGTTTATGTTTTTATCCAGCACAGTCTACGTGTACCGGCACCTACCTGCAGTCAGGCTCTACCATCGGCCAGGCATGTCTGGCCATCACTGGTGCTGCTACAGCCCAGGGCACCTTTCAAACCCGGGACTTCTGGGGTGCAATTCAGATAGTTTTTTACCCCAAAGTTCCCCCCTAAAGCTGCCAAACTCTCCCCTTTTGCTGGGTTGATAATATGTCAGATACATCTGATTCTCCCACAAACCAGTCTTTCACCAAAGAGCTCCCATGGCACCAAATAATCACGGCCACCCTGGAAAGGAGACAGACCTTGCCACAGAGGCTTGGTCTAGCGTGCCAGCTTGATAATGATACCAGTGAGCTAGAGAGAGATTTTCTACTTGACATCTCCCTAGTTGTGTATTGGTACCTATATTTGTATACATATGTTACTTTTATTCTTGGAACCATATACATCTCTTCTGCTCGTTTTCACAAAAATAATGGTCTCCATGTGGGCACCTGGCCAAACACCGGCACTGTGTGGGATACATGTGGCACGGAATACATACTGGCACACATATCGCATGCCTGCTTTATACTCTAACACAGTGCCATTTTCTTGGTGCAGTGCCCGCTTCTGTCGGCTTCACAGAGGGTTCTTTAGGTCCGATGCTCATTTCTGGGGCTCAGGCTCTGGGGTCTGGGCTGGATCCCTCAGCTAAAAATGCAGTCAGTATTCCCCACCTTCGGAGCCCCTACAGCCTTAGTCCAAGCAGAGCCACTGAACTCTGGGTGGCTGCGTATATGGCTACTGCTGTGCCTGCTGGTGAGACCAGGCAGGTTCCCTCCCCACTGCCGGGAGCTCTCCCCAGGGTCACCACTGTGATGGGTTGAGTCGTCAGCACTGAAACCCCCCTGAGCGGCAGTGTGTGCACAAGTAGGTTTGTGTGTCTCTGCCTCATGTCTATATGCAGTGCGCAGTCATGTGTGTGCTGGTTGGTGTATGTGTACTATGATCACATATATGTCCGTATGACCATATGACCCTCTGTGACTGGTGTGTGTGTGTAGTTTGGGGCTATATGTGTTACATTTGTTGATCTCGGTGTTTGTGTTTGTCGCCGTGCGCTGTGCTTGCGCAGCGCACGCCCTTCAGTTGGCTGTGAGCCTCGGTGTCTTTGTGGCTTGTGGACCATGGTCTGCGGGGCCCTGAATCCCAGTGCGTGTGGACCTGTGGCTTCTATGTGTGAACTGCGGGTGCCCGGGCGCGGCCAAAGCCAGGGAGGAGCACGCCCGTGCGGCCCCAGCCGGCGCCCCTGCCTCTTCTCTGCGCTTTCGCGGGCAGCAGCGGTTCCGGCTCCCGCTTGCGACAAAGTCCAAGCTCCGCAGCGGCACGGGGCTCGGACGCGCCGGGCGGCGCCGAGGGGGCTCCGGGTGCGAAGGGCGAGGCGTGGGGGACACTCGCTTCTTCCCCTGGGCGGGACGACCGCGGACGCCTCCGACGCGAGAGCCGCAGGGCTGCGGGCGCCCAGGAGAAGAAATGAAAGCACGAGAAGAGCCGAGGAGAGAAGTGAGCAGAAGAAAACAGAGAATCGGAAAGAGAGAAAAGGGAAAAACAAAATCTATTTGAAAAGAAATAACACGTTAAAACAAACGAGATAAAATAACACTAAATGAAATGAAAAGGAAACATACCAAAGGCATTTAAAATGTTAAACTAAATTATAGAAACGGCAAAGGAACAAAATGGAAAAGAAACGACTCCAAGGCGCCCGAGGGGAAAGGGAGCCTAGACGGGGCGAGTCGGCGTTTGAGAGCTTCGGGGATCCGGGCGGCTGCGCTCGGCCCAAGCCAAGCCCCCGGGGCCTCCTCTGCTCGTCCGCCCGCTCCCCGGACCCGGGTCCGGCGAAAAGCCCCGCTGGAGGGTCTGTTAGTCCCGACTCGCCCCGCCAGCAGCGATGGCACAGAGGACCACCTCTGCCCCCCAACTCCGCTACTGAACTCACCCCCGGGGAAAATAAAACCAAGAATGATCCTCCTATCCCCCCCCCCACATCCCCCGACTGTCAGGGTCAGTTCCCCCCAGGGTTCGTGTTCTTGGCCGCGAGGCCCTTGTAGGCGCTTCTCTGGGTTCGTGGCGCCAAGCGGAGCCACGGGAAAACCCGCCTGTTGACAGCGTGGGGTTTGGGGGACGCGGCGGCGCCCACTCCCTGCCGGCAGCTCAGGGCCCCAGCCCCAGCCAGGAAGTCCCGGACTGTGGTGCGGGGCCAGGGGGGTGAGTAATTAATAACCAGGAGCAGCTAGGGTGTCAGGGGATCCTGGCAAGATGAGGAGAAGGAAGATGAGAGAGACAGAATAGAAAAGACGGGGCCAAGAACGGGGCGGATAAGAGAGGAAGAAATGCTGGAGAAAGGGAAACATAGAGATAAAGGGGAAAAGGGAGACGGAGAAAGGTGGTGGAAGGGCAGCCGAGCCCCTCGAGGAGTTTGGCCGGAGGCACTGATATCCTCTCTCCCTGAAGCACCGCTGGGGGCCCTTGACCTTATCTTCCAAAGCTGCTGAATTCTGCCTTTAGACCCTGGGCTTCCAGTAGCGGATGGGGAGACCATAACATGGTAGCCTGCAACAGGCTTCAGAGAACTAGGAACGTGCAGACTCCGCTGAACATGTCTGTGGCTCTCAGAAGCAGAGAAAGGTGATAGAGTGTGAGGCGATGGGGAAGCTGTAACATCTTAGGGCACAGAGAAGGTGCCTAAGAGATGCACCCAGCAAGCTGAAGTTCTCCAGATAAAGGTGCAGAGCCATTTCTGGAATCACAGCCACCAAGAGGCTTGGCTGAGTTCAGAGCTCACCCATAAGCTCCAGCTGACTCAGTGGCCATTTTACTCTCAGAACACCTGAATAAATACCTACCCTAGTCTCTCTCCCGGCCCCCGTATCCATGGACTGGTGGGGAGCAGGCTGCTAGGACCAACTATGTGGCCTTGGCCAAGTTATTTCCTCCTTTATAAAAGGAGAGTCTGGGGCTAGGAGTCACCAGTCCTTCCAGTGGAAAGATGATCAGAGCCAGGAAGGAATGAGACCAACCCAGGTTTGGCGAGTCAGTCAGTCTCACCCCAGAACATTTTGGACTTCATCAGTAAACATACTGTGTATTAATTTTCAGCAGGGTGCGGTCCAACCTAAGAGAAAGGCACCAGCTGTGGGGAGCAAGAGGACTTCCCAGGAGGGTGAATAACCAGGCAGTGTGCTCTGGGCAGAGGATGACATAAGGCCAGACAGCTTGATGGGAGAGCAAGGTGTTGGGAAGAGCACAGTCTGCAATGGCAGCCCTGCCACTTAGCTGGCTGTGTGACTCTAAGCCAGTTACCTAAACTCTCTGAGCCTCTGTTCGGAACAGGTAAAATGCAGGAGAGGAAACATACTTCCTTGGGTTGTGAACTCAGTGCGTTAATGCACCCAGTGTGTACCTGTTTGGCCCCTCATAGACACTCAAGAAATAGTAAGTTTCTTCCAGTCCAGGATTGTTATGTCAACTGTTTGATTTTCATATTTGCTGGGAGAAATTTTCATATTTGCTGGGGGGGAGGGGGGCTTGGGAGGTGAGGAATGGCTGTAGCTTGCTGCCTTCTTGTTTTAACCAGTCTACAAATCCTTGTGTCAGCCTCAAATTATCTCAAATAAACAAATACACACATAACAAAATGTCACCCTTTAAAAAAATGATACTAAAATAAAATAAAACATACCTCAGTACATTGAAATAGCCTGAAACAAAATGCTGTACAAGTGGAATTCCTCCTGGAACCCTCACCAGTCAACTGTTACATCTCTTAGAGTTTAATATACTCAAAAGTGTTAGAATTTTTACTTGGAACTGAATAATTTGTGCTGCCTTTCTATCTGCCCCTCCCCACCACCAACTTTCCTTATTTACATACTTATTTTCAGAGAATTGTGGAGATTCTATGTATGGAAAAATGCATATTTGACTATTTGTGTTTTGGTTTTTAATCCCCCAAGTTAAATCTATAAATCTGATACAATTCCAAGCAGATATCTGTTCAAGAATGGTTGTAACAATAAAGTTTTGGAAATTAATTCAATACTGAAATAAATCAATAAAATGTGCAGTAGTTAAAATAAAAATTTAGACATCTATATCAACACGAGTAGATCTCACAATATAATGAAAGCAAGTTTCAGTCCTAGTTCTGTCACTTACTTAAGTGGGTGACCTTAGGCTTTCCAGTGTTTCGATTTCAATTTTCCTCACTTAGTTGTGGGGAACTACAAATAACTTACACACTACACACTACAAATAACTTATATGACCCTACCTACTGCACCACACCTCATACTGAATGCGTCTCCCATACGCCTCCAACTCAGAGGCCCAGAGTCTCCAGATGGAGGGGATCCTAAGTCTGGAGGCACTTGGGCTCTGGGGGGATTGAGGTAAGTTAAAAGGATGAAAGGTTGGGCAGAATGGCTCATTATCACCTTACCTCCCCTTTCACATTTCTCCCACCTCTCCAGTCGCTGCCCATTTCCCCTGTCCTGGCTCTTTCTCAGCCTGGCTTTCAAGTCTATGGAGAGTGGAGGGAGTCCCAGTGGAGGGAGTGGGAAATGGACTGAGATTCCACTGGGAGGGTTATCATTTGGATTCTAAGAAGAATTTTCTGACCTCCCAAGGCAGGAGACCCAATATCTTTCCCCAAAGAAGAGTTCCTGGGAATGGAAAGTGTTGGAGGCAGAGGACGTTAGTGAAGACACCCCAGCACCCCCAGGAGAGGGAGGAGGGAAAGGGAGAAAAAGGAGGCTCTGAGAGGGCACTGGGAGAATTCTTATTTCTGTGCTCTCTCAAGTGGAGAGGGGCTTCCATCGCCCAGCTAACGAACTTCTTCCCAAATTCTCTGTGCAAGATTCGGCTGCTCCCGGAGGGGGGTCCTTTCTAACAAGGTGCCCCCGGGCTCTGCCCCTCCCTCCCCAGGAGCTGAAGCCGCCAAAGGTTCCTGGAATATAATGGATCATTTTCCAATTTACCAGGGTCTTAGAGATTACGCCGCTAATCCCATCAAAGACCATCTGCTTACATTGTCCCTCCTGAGCCAAAATAAATAGATCCTTTACTCTCTCCACTTCAGCTCCTCTGGGGTATTGTAGCGGGAGAAAGTTCGACAAGGCCCATCCCATTTCCCCCTCCCTCCTGCTGCGGGCTGGACAGAAAAGGAGAAAACAAACTTAGCTTGTCTGAGGTGTGAAAGGTCACTTATGCTCCTGACCTGCATTCTTCTCGGGAGCCTGTGACGATGGGAATCGGGGAGAGGGGCGGGCCCGGGGCTCTGGGGGTCTCTGAGGATCAGCCCCCTGTGGAGGTGTGGGACAGCCTGTTCTGTGCCCCACTGGCCTGCTGTCTCAGCTCTGAGGTCACCTTGCCCCAGCCCACTTTTGGTCTCTCTTTCTCTCTAGTCTCTTCAAGTTTCTCCCACCTGTGACTGTTGGGAAATAATTATTGAAATCTAACTTTCATCCCTCCCTTGGCAGAACTGTGGGGAAGAGGACACGAAAATCCACAGAAGCACTAATTTAATTCCATCTAAAAGTCATTTCTTCTATAGACTTTTCACACTTATTCTCTTCTTTGTTATTACTCTGTTGTCAAAAGGGGCTTCATAAATGGTGGAGGGAGAGGCTTAGGAGGAGCCTCACGGGAAGTTTATTTATGGCTGAACCAGGAGGAATATGTATGTGCAAATCGGTTCCAGGATTTAGATCATGCAAGTTATTTATTGAAAGGTGATAAGTGCCATAGAAAATAAATGAAATATAAAACAGGGTAAGGGAGTGAGGGATGGGGCCTCACTGAGAAGGTGGCATTTGAACAAAGACTTGCAGAAGATGAGAGAATTATTCAAGAGGAAATCAGGAGAGAGTTCCACACACAAAGAATAGCCAGTCTCTTCCCATCGCTTCCTGTGTCTTGGCCACTTCTAACCCATTCTGTCTCTCAACCATTATTTTTAGCTGTTTTCTGACCTGCTCAAGAACCTAAAGGGGCTCCCAGCAGCCTGCTTTATCATCTCCAGGACAATCTGCAGAGGCAGGTCTCCCCAGCTCGGCCAACAACCAACTGCCTGTTTGGAGCGACTGCCCCAAACACACTTGGTCTCCAGAAGGGGCACATGTTTTATTTTAGAAAAGCAGCGTAGTGACAGAAATAACACAGACATTGGAGTCAGGACGATCTCAGTTTGAATCATTCCAGCTCTGCTGCTTACTAGCTAGGTGATCTTGGGTCTGGATCCTCAACTCTCTGACTCTCCATTTTCCTCATTTGTAAAACAGAGATAATGCCAACCTCACAGGACTGCTGTGAAAAATCAATGAGGTAATACACAGTTCCTGGCGGGTGTTCTATACAAAACACTGTGCAAGACAGAGCAGGGACTGTGCCCCAACACCACAGAGAAGTTCGAAAGCCTTTGCTCAAGAAATTTAACAGCAGTGTGTAAAGCATTTGCACATTTAGGGACACAATGTTAATTTCCCAGTTATAAGATTTGTTCATTTGGCAAACGTGGCTGGATACTTCTATATACAAAGCACTAAGAGACACAAAAGGGAATGAGGCGTATGCCCTGGTTAAAGAGTGAAGACAAGGACACAGATTACTGATGTACATAGCAGGACATGATATGTGCTCAGAAAACGAGATAGAAATTCTAAGGGGAGAGCAAGAGGTCCTTTTTAAAAATTTATTTTATTTTATTTATTTATTTTTGGCTGTGTTGGGTCTACATTGTTGCACGCGGGCTTTCTCTAGTTGCAGCGAGCGGGGGCTACCCTTCCTTGCAGTGCGCGCGCAGGCTTCCCATTGCAGTGACTTCTCCTGTTGCGGAGCACGGGCTCTAGGCATGCGGGCTTCAGTAGTTGTGGCGCATGGGCTCAGTAGTTGTGGCTCGTGGGCTCTAGAGTGCAGGCTCAGTAGCTGTGGTGCATGGGCTTAGTTGCTCCGTGGCATGTGGGATCTTCCCAGACCAGGGCTCGAACCCGTGTCCCCTGCATTGGCAGGCGGATTCTTAACCACTGTGCCACAAGCGAAGCTCAAGAGATAATATTCAGTTGGCATAATGTGGAATCAGGAAGATTTCGTTAAGGGGGTGGCATGAGCTGGGTGGGCCTTGAAGGATGAATAGGACCTGAACATGCAGAATGTAGGGAAAGGAGAGAATGGGAGAGACCATGCTTCACGATAATGCATATCAATAAGACTTGAACATTTAGGTAATCGTAAGCTCATTATGAACCGATACCATCATGTAACTGGTAAAGGCTAACGTGGTCTTTGGCTTTATGAGGCGAAGAATCACATCCAGATCAAGAAAGATGAAGAATGTTACTGCTCTTTGAACTGGCTTCATCTGAAGTGAGATACTAACATATAAGATAGCACTGAGAAGAGGATTAGCTAAAAACAGGGGGCTCTGTGATATATAAGGGGTATGACCATGGGCGGGTTACTTCACCTGTCTCATCTTCAGTTTCCTTATTAGTAAGTAAGGTGAGAATGACATTGGCTGCACAGTAAGTGAGGATTAAATGAGATTATATGAAAACACCCACTAAAGTGACTGGCACATGGAAAATACAAGACGTGATTTCTGTATTTAACTTTCAATGGGCCATCATGTAGAAGAGGGGCAGACTAGGGATTGACATATATACACTAATATGTATAACTAATAAGAACCCGCTGTATAGCACAGGGAACTCCACTTCGCTATACAGTAGAAACTAACACAACATTGTAAAACAACTGTACCCCAATTAAAAAAAAAAGAAGGAAAGAAAGAAAAGGGACAGACTAATAGTGCAGGAGAAAAACAAATACCACATGCTAACGCACATGTATGGAATCTAAAAAAATGGTACTGATGAACCTAGTGGCAGAGCAGGAATAAAGACGCAGACGTGTGCAATGTACTTGAGGACACGGTGTGTGGGGGGGGGAAGGGGAAGCTGGGGCGAAGTGAGAGAGTAGCGCTGACATATATACCCTACCAAATGTGAAATGGATGGCTAGGGGGAAGCTGCTGCAGAGCACAGGGAGCAGCTGGGTGCTTTGTGACGACCTAGAGGGGTGGGAGAGGGAGCATGGGAGGGAGGCTCAAGAGGGAGGGGATATGGGGACATACGTATACGTATAGCTGATTCACTTTGTTGTACAGCAGAAACTAACACACCATTGTAAAGCAATTACACTCCAATAAAGATATTTAAAAAAATAGTGTAGGAGAAGAATCGGTGAATGGAAATAAGGAAGCAGATTAGGGTTGGCATGAAGAAGGATGTATAAATGGCCAGAAAAGACCAAATATAGAGAATGTTTTGTTAATAATGGCCACCCATCAAAGACATAGAGGAAGGAATTTCTGATTTGGGTAAGGGATTGAACTAGCTGTTTCAAACATTCCTTCCAATGCCAAGATTCTGACACAAAGCAGTGGATGTGTCAGCTTAAATTGAAAACTATAAGCTTCCTTGAAAGTTCCATGAAGGCAGGAATCATGCCCGTTTGGTTCATTTCTCTATCAAGTGCCCAAAAGAGTATAACAGGCATTTGATAAATAATTTGTTGAATGAATGAATAAATGAGTGTTCTGTTTCAAGTGCTTTATATGCATTATTACAAAGGCAGTAAATGTTACAGTTCAAAGGAAAAGCATGGGAAGAAGTGAGGTCTGGAAGAAACAGGGAGAATCAAGGAGTCATAGCCCATAGACAGAGAAAACAGGATAAGATGGTGGTATTTGTTGTACTGTGCTAAAGGAAATTTGGGGCGTCACTGGGCTGCACATCCACGGATGGCTGCTAAAATAGGATGTTGGACAGAGCAACAGGAGAAATGGAAATAATATAGAAAGGTGAATTTTGTCTTAGAGTTACAAAACCAAGCAGAGTGAAACTAAGGAGAAGGCAACATATTTCCACTGGGGTGATGTTCACGACACAGAAGACTTGCGTTATGGTGGCAAAGGTGGCATGATCAACTCCCTGCTTTGTACCACAGTAGCTTTTCAGGATTTCATGGCTGAGATGGGGTTTTACTCAATGGCCCCCAGCTTTTGGCAGAGCCTTCTTTCCTGTAGCAAAGAACCAATACTCGATGGGAGGATAAAATGAAGTTTCCATTAACTACACTCCTGATTTCTGCTTTGCTTTTGCTTTGCTGAGAAATGCTATGGGCTTTCTATCTATGGAGAAAGTGGAGGAGACATGTCTTTGGTGTCCTGAGGCAGGAATGGGTGAGGCACTCACTTCTTCAGAGTACCATTATTTGATTTTAAAAAAAGAAAAAAAAAGATTCCTGCCACAGTTCTTTTCCCAATCAGTCTAGATTGGGAGTCCTATCTGAATGCCTCCTTACCCTGATCCAGATTTCTCATGCAGTGTTCTGAATTTTCCTTTTTCTTTTTATGCCCTTTTGAAAGCTGGAACACTCCAACCCCAGGGGCTATTTGAAAACGACCCTAGGAAATATGCATTTGGTTCCCCTCAGATTTTCTCTTCCCTGCCTGCATCTTTACCATTAGAGAGTGTCATCCTTTGAAAGAATGTAGGTAGAGAAAGGGAAAAGGTGCTTAAAGTCAGGGGAATACAGACGAGGTGCTCCGTCTCATCTCTTGGTTTCTTGCCTTGTGCTGCCACCTAGTGTCCAAAAACCTTAAATACCTTACTGTAGGGAGGGACCACAGTTCATTCATTCATGCAGATTCATTTATACATTCATTCTCTCTTTGTTTGTTTTCGGGTTTTTGTTGTTGTTTGTTTTTGTTTTTGGCTGCACCGCGCGTCTTGCGGGATCCTAATTCCCCAACCAGGGATAGAACCTGGGCCCCCAGCAGCTGGAAGCACAGAGTCCTAACCTCTGGACCGCCAGGGAAGTCCCAAAACATTCATTCTTTTTTTTTTTTTAACTTTAAAATTTTATTTATTTATGTTTGGCTGCATTGGGTCTTCGTTGCTGCGTGCAGGCTTTCTGTAGTTGCGGAGATCAGGGGCTACTCTTTGTTGCGGTGCGCAGGCTTCTCATTGTGGTGGCTTCTCTTGTTGCGGAGCACGGGCTCTAGGCACGCGGGCTTCAGTAGTTGTGGCACGTGGGCTCAGTAGCTGTGGCTCGCGGGCTCTAGATCACAGGCTCAGTAGTTGTGCACGGGCTTAGTTGCTCCGCGGCATGTGGGATCTTCCAGGACCAGGGCTTGAACTCGTGTCCCCTGCATTGGCAGATGGATTCTTAACCACTGCCCCACCAGGGAAGTCCTACATTCATTCTTTTATTCACTGATGCCCTTAACCTTTTAGCAAAAATATGCTAAGCCTTCCCTCTGGCCAATTATGGAGCAAGTCACCCCATCCCTCTGTTTGTTTCTAGGTATCCCTGCTTTCATGCTGCTCTAGACAGTTCCCTCTCTGCCCTTTTCTCCCTGTTAAAAAAAGAGGCTCCAGCCTTTCAATCTCTTGCTATGGTTGAAACTCATTCCTTTTTGTTAGCAGAGGTAGAGAAGCTGTGCTCTGTATTCCCTTCCTGACCATGAGTTTCCAACTTGAGGCACAGCGTTGATGGGAATGAAGAGCATAGACCGCAAAGACAGTGGAAGGGAGCAATGACACAGTATGAGATTAGACAAAGGTATAACCTTTGTGGCATGTTATAGTTAATAAATAGTGTCAACATATGTCAGGATATTTAAGATTTATAGCAACCTAGTGAGGCTCACAGGGCAGGTATTAGTATCATCATTTCACAGGTGAGGAAACGGATGCTAAAGAAAGTCAAGCAGTTAGCTAATCAGTGGCAAAGCTGGGTAAGTCACAGGTCTCCTGGCTCTCATCCAGGGTTCATTCCTTTAGAGCAGGCTGTCTGAAAGAAGAGAATGGAAATGTAGAACTAGAGAGCCCCATGTGTGCCTGGAGGAGGAGGGGACAGGGAGATGGAAGTGGTGGCATCGCAAAATAGCACACTACCAAGCAACATGCCCTAGAGGGGAGCGTATGTGGCCAGGAGACTCAAGCTGACTTTTTCCTACGGGAGAGTTGGAACTCCTCCTTTGGCACAAATGCTCCTCCTGGTGGCCATGCGAGGCTATGGCAATATCCTCCTCCACACAGGAGGAGAGTGAGGAGAGAGGAAGGAGAGGGGCTGGAAGGGCTGACCTGGGCTGGGAAGAGAAGCTGGGAAGTAGAGTCATTTAATCCACACTGATGTGGATTTCCAGAAAGACAGGCACATTCATACTAAAGTATAAATAGATAAAACCCATTTTGGGGCTTCCCTGGTGGCGCAGTGGTTGAGAGTCCGCCTGCCGATGCAGGGGACACGGGTTCGTGCCCCGGTCCGGGAAGATCCCACATGCCGCGGAGCGGCTGGGCCCGTGAGCCATGGCCGCTGAGCCTGCGCGTCCGGAGCCTGCGCGTCCGGAGCCTGTGCTCCGCAACGGGAGAGGCCACAACAGTGAGAGGCCCGCGTATCAAAAAAAAAAAAAAAAAAAAAAAACCCAACACATTTTGAATGTATTTTATAATTTCTACAGTTACTATAACATCTAAAATGTATTAAACACTTAATCTTTGCTAGGCACTATTCTAAGTGCTTTACTTGCATTATATTGACTCCTCACAACTCTACGAGGTAAGTACTCACGGAGAGTCCAAGAGGTTAAGCAATATGTTCTGAGTCATACTAGTAAGTGGTGGGACCTGGGCTGACTCCAAAGCCTGCAACACTGCTTCCCTCTACCTAACACTTGGAATAGAACTGACTGTGTAAAAGTAGGCAAAATTTATTTATGCCGGAATCCAATGGGAGAAAATAATCTCTCTTCCTAGGGGTATCTCTGATCTATTCCAGTTTCCAGGAATGACTCCCTCCTACAAGGCCACTCAGTCTAGAAACACAGCACAACAGCTCACCTGACAGAGCCTGAAATGTGGAAGTTGAAGGATTAACAAGAATGGACCAAATGTTTATTTGATTGGTTCAAATCAGCCAAACTAAAATTTAACACACAGCACATGACTGCTTTGAACACTGCCTAGTGGGGGGCGGGGGGAGGGGTGCGCGGGGGCGGGGTTAAGGTGAGAGGAGCAAAGATAGCTAAGAAACAGTCCATATCCTTTGAGACTATAAGAGACTAGTTGGGAAGACAAACATTTGCAAAAATATCTCTGAGATAAGGAAAAATATGACAAAGAAAAGCAAAAAATACTAAGAGTGGGGGTTGGAAGAGGTAGAACTAAAATGTCCCTTAGAGAATTTGAAGGGGTTTTAGGTAGGAGGTGGCATCTGAATTGGGCTTTAAGTGTGGGTAGGATTTCAACAGACACATATGGGGGGGTTAGATAAGGAAGAAAAGGAATTAAAGAGGGAAGCAATAGCAAGAACAAACACTGGGTTAGGAGTGCAGGGCATGTTGAAGGCTCATGTTTTGGCTAGGTAGAATATAAGTCCACAAAGGGCACTTGCAGGATGAAAGGCTGGCATTAGAGGGTGGAGAGCCTTGGATGCCAAGCTAAAGGGTTAGAACTTCATTCAGCACCAAGAGCAATTTCGGATTTTTACCTACAAGGAGTGATATGTTCAAAACTATGCTTTAGAATGAAATCTGTCAGTGATAGTTGAAGAGGGTTTGCTAATTTCTAGGCAAAAAGAACAAAGGCTGACTGAAGGAGGTGGTGGGCAGATAAAGAAGGGGCGGATGTACAGTGAACATGCAGAGATTCAGGGGACCTGGACACTGGCTGGATATGGTAGAGGAGCGGGAAGAAATTATGTGGTGAAATACCACACAAAGGCTTTACCACTAACTAGACTTGTGAATACCACCACTTTCTAGTAGTTTCCTCATCTATAACAATGGGAATAGTAAATCAACTTTACACAATTATTGTAAGAGGATTGGATTTGACTGTGTATGGAAAGAACCTGGCATATAGCAGGTACTCAATACCTGGTAACTATTAGATTATGGTGGTTTTTTTTTTTGCAGTAAGCGGGCCTCTCACTGTTGTGGCCTCTCCCGTTGCGGAGCACAGGCTCCGGACGAGCAGGCTCAGCGGCCATGGCTCATGGGCCCAGCCGCTCCGCGGCATGTGGGATCTTCCCGGACCGGGGCACGAACCCGTGTCCCCTGCATCGGCAGGCGGACTCTCAACCACTGCACCACCAGGGAAGCCCTAGATTATGATTTTGAACGTGATCATTAAAAGTATGGTGACAGCATTAACTGAAATGGGAAACATGGTGGGAGAGCAGATTTTTCTGTGTGGGGAGGGGAAGTGGTTGTTGGCTCAGGAATTCAATACAGGACTTGTGGAATCTGAGGAGTTACATCCAGGTAGAGCTGTCTAACAGGTAACTATCTCATTTGGGTCTGGAATTCAAGACAGAGGCTGTGAGTCATCAACGTAAAGAAGATCACTGAAGCCACAGAAGTAGGTGAGAAAACCCAAAGAGAGAGGGGAGAGAGAGAAGAGATGAGGGTGGAGGCACACAAACACTTAGAGGGCATGAAGAATTACAGACGTTCTCTTGAGAGGAGAACCGGGAGAAGGCAGAGCCACACAGCCAGAAGAAGACGGCCTCAGGATGGAGGTCATGGTTCTGCGTCACAAGCTACTAAGACGTGAAGGAGGACAACAGAGACCAAGATTTTCAGTATGGCTTTGAGACTGTTTGGGACCTTGAAGACTACAATTTCAGGAGAGAAAAGGGGCTGGAACACGTAATTCAAGGGGTGAGAGGTAAATGAGCGTCAATAGACACTTCTTGATCACTGTTTAGAAAAGTTTGATGATGAAAAATAGGAGAGTTTGAGAAGGTACAAGTTTGAGAAGGTAAAAAAGGTGATGGAACTCTTTTCTTGTATAGGAGAGATTTAACTATATTTGCTGGAAGAGGAAGGACATTAATACTCTATTAATGGAAGATACTGCTCAAATAAGGCAAAGGTTCTAGGGGAGGAGGGAAGGGCAGGAGTACTTCGGAAGGGTCAACCTTCAAGGAGGGAGAAGAAACGACTTTTCAGAGACAGGAATTTAGGAAAAGAGGGAGATAAGAGAAAATACTAAAGAGTCACCAAAAACATATTTTGGAAGCTCACATAGAATAGTCTAGAAACCACTGCGCAGGAAAGCAGCAAAAATCGGGCCAGAGGCTTAAAGAAAGGGCAGAAGATTGAGAATTATCTCTATGGGAAATTTGGTGTAACTTTCCCCTCGGCCTTTCAAGTGAGTTGTGTATCCCGGGGGAGTTGTGAGAAACAAAGGATAAAGGATTTTGGGGAAAGGCAGGGGCTGAGAGTTGGAGGGCCAAATATAATCTATCATATCAGCAAAAATTAAAGGTGTTAACATCCAATGTTGGCAGAAGTACAGGCAAATGAATGCTACCCATATACTTCTAGTACAATTTTTCTGGAAGGCCAACTTGGCAATATGTGTTAAAAGCCTTTCAAATGTGCATACTCTTTGGCCTTCCACTTTCAGTTCTAAGTATTCAGTCTAAGGAAATAAAATATGTACATGTATGTTCAGTGCTATTTATAATAGAAAAAAAGGAAACTAACAGAATTGTCATCAGGGCAGTACTATGCAGACACTAAAAATATAGAAAATCATTTACTGACATGATAAAATGATTATGACATTAGTAAGTGAAAAAGAAAACATAATACACAAAATATAAGTGTGTTCCCAGTCTTTTAAATGCCTATCTACCTACGCACACATTTGGAGAAAGAGAGAGAAGGAGAGGGAGAGAGAAAAAGAGAGAGAGAGATGAAGACATGTATCTGGCTTGGGCAACAGAGAAAGTATTGTGACCATTAGCTGTGATAAACAATTTAGGAGAAATTAACAGTTTCAGTCCTGGAGATACTGAGTTTTTGTTCAGTTTAATCCGTAAAATACCCTGGGGATATGTTATATAGGTAGCTGGATACATAGATCTGAAGCTCAAGAGAGAGATTTAAGCTACTGACATAGATTGGGAGTCATCAGCATTTACGTGCTTGCTTAAACCTCAGGACTAGATGACACTTCCCTGAAAAGGAGTAAAGAAGAAAGGGCAGCAAATACAGAACCCCCGGGAAACAATACACAGTAAGCAAAATGAGTATAGCCAGTAAAGAATAAAGTCTCTTAGATCACCAGCAATCTATAGTTCTTGTACACCACCCCATTACTGGAGACATGTAACCTTGCTTCCATCTGACTGAAAAAATCCACAGGAGCTCTCCTACACCACCTTTCCTGCCTCAAGGGTCTGTATATAATTATGACTTGTGCCTTTAACCCTGCTGCCTACTTCAGAGGAGGAGACTTCTCACTTCCTTGCAAAAGCCAACCAGTCTCTTCAACTGGCTGATTTCTCAACTCCCTCCCATCCCCTCTGACGATGCACGTTCAAGTGTTCCCTTTCTCGAGCATTTTCAGTATCTCCTATGCTGCTGGTTTTGTCCCCTTTACCTACAAACATGCCATGATTTTCTCAATCTTAGGAACTCCAACTGGCATTATTTCTCCAGTATTTCCTGCTTGATTTTTCTTCCCTGTAGTGCCAAACTTCTCTGCATGATTTACGTCCTCTGTCATCACTTCACAACTGCTTTCTTTACAAACCACAGCAATATGTTTACCAACTGCCTCTGTTGAAACTACCCTCTCAAAAGTTACCAACAATCTCCTTATCTTAAAATCTAATGGGTTTTATTTGGCCAACACAGTCTTTGATCTTTTCGCAAGTTTGATGATGCTGACCATCCTTCTTTCTTGAAAACAGTTTCCAGTTTGGTTTAATAAACTTTGATGGAACACCTCTTAGTTAGGTGCAAAGGATAATACTTGATCTCTGAGGAGTTTAGCCCAGTTGGAGCAGTTCAGTGAATTTAGCAACAGAGACCTTTGCCCCGGTCAGAAAGGCTTCAGTGGAATGGTGAAGGCTGACCTTAGACTACAGTGAGTTGAAGAGTAAAGCCAACTTATAATGGGAAAAGATAGAGTAGAAATAGCAAATGCAATTAATTCTGTTACGAAATTTGTTGGAGAAGGGAAAAAGAGATAAAACTTTCTAGAAGGTACCTAGAAGGGATTATAGGACAGTGGAGCAGTGGAGAGACTTAAACATGTTCTTAGACTGAAGGAAAGATGCAAGTAGAAAGGGAAAAGTTGAAAACAGAGGAGGGGGACTTCCCCGGTGGCACAGTGGTTAAGAATCCGCCTGCCAATGCAAGGGACACAGGTTCGATCCCTGGTCCGGGAAGATCCCACATGCTGCGAAGCAACTAAGCTTGTGTGCCACAACTACTGAGCCTGCGCTCTAGAGCCCGCGAGCCACAACTACTGAAGCCCGTGTGACTAGAGCGCATGCTCTGCAACAAGAGAAGCCACCGCAATGAGAAGCCCACGCACCGCAACGAAGAGTAGCCCCTGCTCGCCACAATTAGAAAAAGCCCGTGCGCAGCATAAATAAATAAGAAAAGAAAAAGAGGAAGGGAAGGGTATAACTGATGGGGCAAAGCCCTGGAAGTACCAAGAGGGTTGGAGTTGATATTATAGAACTGCTATGAACAGGAACAGGAACCTCTTCCACTAAAATTATACTTAAGCATGTATGATTTGAGGGTGGGAAAAGAGTTCCTCTTTGTTACTATACTAGAGAGGCTAAAGACTGTGGCCCAACAAATCTGGCCTACAGATTGTGTGTGTGTGTGTGTGTGTGTGTTTTGTGTGTGTGTGTTTACCTGCATAGAGCTTCAAAAGAATCTGAATTGGTTGCCCACATTTAAAAATCATGAGATTTCAAACAAAAATCTGGATTTCCAGCTTTATCTTAAAAACTAGAAGATGTGGCAACACAAGCTTTGGTAACCAGAGACTGCTGACTTCTTTGGATGGGCTGTGGCCTCTCCAGTCTCCACCGCTCCCTCATACTTACCACATGATCACTTCACTTATTTATGTTATCTGCCTGGCTCCTCTAGGCATCTGAATTTGTCACCCCTCCTATTATTATCTTTCCTACTTTTTTTTTTTTGGTCATGCTGTGCAGCATGCTGAGATCTTAGTTCCCCAACCAGGGATTGAACCCATGCCCCCTGCACTGGGAACGCAGAGTCTTAACCACTGGACCGACAGGGAAGTCTCTCTTACTTCTGAGACTGATTTTTATGTCACTTTCAATGGCTTCTCTTTCTTGTATCGGATAACTGGATGTTGCTTCTGTTCTCAATCTTCTTCTTCTACACGTTTTCCCTTCAAGAACTTGTTCAAGTTCAATCTATCACTTCTGTGCAGATTACTTGTAACTCAATATTATAAAATCTTTGAATATTGGAGTTGGAAAAGGAATTTAGAGATTGGATAGTTCAATCTTCCCAATCCATAGAACATAGTTGGATAACAGACTTCTATAATTCAAAAGAACTTTAAAGATGAACTAGCTTAATCTACAAATAAGGACATTTAGGTCTCACAGAGATTAAACATTGCTCTCTACTTAACCATACAATTCTGCGCAATTCAAGACACATCTACTACTTTGTGCAAGACACCTTGGAGGAATATAAACTTGAATTAGATAGGGTTCCTTCTCTCAAGGAACTCACTTCTAGCACAAGCACACGAAATAAAATGTGGTTAAGTCCTATAATGGAGAAAGAACATGACATTAATGGACAACCAAGGACAGCAAAGTTCCAATGATGGACATCTGCATATGTAACTATATGAGTAGATTTAACTAGATCTTGAGAAGGGGGTAGGGCACATTCTTCTTTTTATAGTTCTTGCTGTGTGTATATGTTCCTTAATATCTGAGAATATAAACTCAGATGGATTAAGTAACTTGTCCAAGGCGACTCTGTCAGTTAAAGGCAAGGCCAGGCCTAGAAATCTGGTCTCCTAACTCAGACTCCAGTGTTCTTTCTCTTACATCTCAGTGTGTCTTCAGCCCTCATTTCTCCTGAGCACTATCCTGTATTCTCAACTGTCTGCTAGGCATTTCTAAAAGAAGGCTTACTTCCTTGTTTTACTTGGTAGCACGACCATTCATCCAGTTGGGATGCGTCAACATCCTGTAGCTACCTACAACAATACACATAACAACAATACACATAACAACAACAATACACCTACAACAATACACATAACAACAACTACAACACCCTCACACTTATTCTGGCAATAGGTCCTATTAATTTGTCCTTCAAAATGTCTCCTTTGTCCAGGCATTTCTTTGGTGACCACTTCCACTTCCCCAGTGGAAAGCCTTATTATCTTCATATGGTTTTGCCTTCAGCCCCTGATAAACTCATAGAGCCTTAGAGTTGAGAAGAATCTTAGAGGTTATCTACATCCACCCTTTACCCAGAGAGAGAATCACTTCTGTAGTACTCCTGATCCGGACAATGGTCAGCCAGCTGTTGTGCAGGGTATTCAACTACTTCTAGGGCAGCTCATTTCACCACTAGACACCCAAGTAATTAGAAAATTCAGCCACTCGCTCACTCAACAAATGTTTACTGATCATGTTCTCTGTTCAGGCGTAGTGCTTGGCACACTGGAGGTTTAGCTGTACAGGGCTCCCCACAGGCCTTCTGCATTTCCGCCTTTCCTGTCTTTGTTCACTGGCCTCAAGTAACTTTCAGTTGAGTTTCTTCTTCTCTAACATGGAGATAATAATACCTACCTCGAAGGGTTTTTGTGAGGATCAACTGATATAACATGTGTAGAAATGCTCTGGAAACCAAGTGTAATATAGCTAAGGCTTTCCCCTCATCTCTCCAACTGTGTTTTATATTTGGGGGTGGTGGTGGTGGAGATGATTCCACTATCATCTTTTAGATATTTTATACATACAAAAGAATAGTTGTTATATGTGTGTTATAAGATATAATGGATACCCACAAATCTACCATTTAGCCCAATAACTAGAACATTACCAAGAGCATCCACTTTTCTTCCCCATCCCATCCCCAAACTCTCTCCAAAGTAACTACTAATAAATTTTGTGTTTATCCTTCCTCTGCTTTTCAAAACATTTTGTCATATATACCCAAACAATATATTGTTTAATTTCGCTTGTTTCTGAAATTTATGAAAATGGTCTCAAATACTTGCAGTGTTCTGGGATTTCTTTTATCATTCAATGGTATGTTCCTAAGATTTAGTCAATCCAATTATACATATTTTGAAGCTTCATGTCCTTGACGTAGCCTCTTCAGATCACAAGAGCACAAAGCGATCCTTCCCACTATGAACGCCTCTAGCAGTCACTGTCTATTTTTAAAATGAGCTGAAATTGTAGCTTCACTTTTGCTATATCTTAAGTGGCATCACCCTAACTAGACGTAAACTCCTTGGAAGGCAGGGAGGTGGCTTATCGTGGTAGGAGGGCACTGAATGGGTGGCCTGGGTTCCAATTCCGGTGTCACCCTCACAGGCAGTGTCCTCGGCCTGGCTCCTTCCCCTTTCTGAGCCTCCCACTTCTTTCTTTACTTTAACAGGAGGGTTTTTGCGAGGAACTCCTGAAACAGCGGATACAACGCGCTTCGTAAACTGCGAATTAATATTCACGTCACCGTTGGGCCCACAGTTTCCAGAGGGGCCTCTGCAAACAGGGCCAGGCCAGTGGCGCTCTGGCTGTGTTTGCGGACGGCCGTGTCACCCGCGAGGGCAGGGACCTGGATTCTTCCTTTCTTCGGGATACTCCAGGCAGCTCCACGGCGGGCCATACTCTTAACGGAGGCTAAACTTCTGTGAAAACTGCCGGCAGGCGGGAGGGCGTTCCCTCCCCCTCGAATTGGGCAGGGGGCGAGGCAGTTGTATTCACGCATGCGCATCTCCTCCTCGAGGCCCTGGTGAGACCCAGCCAAAATTGGTTCGCTCCGCTCGTGTTTTTTCCATACAGGGGCTAAAATCTTTTCTGTACGCACGCGTCTTGTGTAGGCTGCGGTTGGCTGATGGTCCCATCCGTCATCGGATGAGCCAATGAAGTGAGCCTCAAGATCCACTTCCCGCCCTTCGGTGGGGAGCCCTAGGAGTGGATTTGGGTCTTTGTCCGCACTCATGCCCGTGCGGGTCAAGCGGTTGGGAAGTTAGCGTGGGAGCGTGCAGGAAGCTTGGCTCACCCGCCGGCGACCGACTACCTTATTTGCTGTCATAGCGGGAAGGGTGAATGAGAGAGTGAAGGGGGCGGTGTAAAGGGTGACGGGGTCCCCAGGGGTCGTTGCTAGTCAATCATTTGTTGAGCACCCACTGTATGCCAGACGCTGCCCTAGGCAGGCGCTTTGGAACGGTGATGTCTGCTTCCATGGGGGCTTACAGCCTAGTGGGACAGGTTAAACAAGTGCTTTTATTGCCTTACACCTCCCTTCTTCCCCTTGGCCTCAGATGGAGATTCTCCTCTTCGCGAATACTAAACCAATTCAAGGTCCCCACCCGGCACTGGGTGGCAGCGCTGGGGTTGGACACCAAGGCGCTGAGGCCAGCCTCCGCTCCCAGCCGAGGGCGGTGTCTGGGGGTGAGGACTGGCGCTGCGGTCACGTGAGGGCGGGGTTTGGCGGGCGCGTGACCTCCGTGTAGGCGGGGCCCTTCCCCTTCCTCTTCCCTTTCCCCTTCCCTCTTGGGCCCTCGGCGTCGTCGCCAGCTTTTATTGGACACATGGCGGCTGTTGCGCAGTAAATGGGAGTGGCTCTGGGCGGCAACACTGCGAAGGCGGGGACCTCAAGCCAAAAGAAGTGCCCAAATGAGGCCTAAGAGCTGTAAATAGGTGGAAACGGGGGCAAAGCAAAGGGGGGTGGGGTGGGTAAACGCAAGTCAATCCAACTGGAAGCAATAAAGCCTAGGCTCAAATTAACTATACCTTTTTGGGAACTGCGCTGTGGAAGGAACCTGAGAGCCACCTTTTCTTTTTGGGCCTAGGGTTTACCAACTGAAATAGAGCAAGGCACTGGACGTGCCCCTTAGCCGGGCAATGTCACTGAATGATTTAAGTTTGCAATCAGAAACAAGCAGTCTGTATTGGCTCAGTAGGAGCCACTTTGGAGCCTGGGGTGGGGTCGCCTTATGTCCCTTTCACATCCGCTTGCTGTTCCTGAAACAAGTTTCCACAATCACAAGGCTGGAAAAGTTAGCCCATGGGACTGAGGGGTGAGTCACAAGAACATGAGCTACAGGGAACTGCTTGGCCTCCTTGGCTGGAACAATCAGATACCACCCTTTGTTTCCCACCTCCCAAGAGTCACCTCTTTGGGGATAGGCGCCCACTGGGTGCTAATTCTTCAGTGGAGTGATAACTAGAAGAAACTGGAATCCACGCTCCTCAGCCCCATTGGATCTGGTGCTGGAAAGTAGAGAAGCTGCAGGAAGTTACCACGCCCATGAGGGGAAAAAAAACCCTTTGTAGATTGTAGCGCTCAGTTTATGGACTGCACTTTCACATGCATTATCTCATTTTAGTCTGACTGAACACGTACTGTGTGCCAGGCACTGAGCCAGACACAAAAACGGGTAAGGCAGTGAATTTTTAAGAAGAGCTTTCAGTCCAGTTGTACAGAGTAAATAGAAACTAGTACCTACAGTTTCAGGTAGAATGAGGTAGGAGCTATAAAAAGGGCAGATTCCTAAGACACTTCATAAGAGAAGAATATCATAGCCAGCTGGGTAGGATGGGGGAAATCAGGAAAAGTTTAATGGAGGTAAAGTTGTAGGAGTAAAAGCTTGAATGATAGGAAAGTTTTCAAAGAAATAGGCATGTAGAGCCCTACTTTTTGCCCATAGAACCTCTTCTTACCCAAGTAAGTTAATCTATTTTCATGTCTTTGACAAGTAGCAGTAATAAAAATAATAACACTGATTGAGCACTTATGGATCAGGAATGGTTTCAAGTGATTAATATGTAACGTTTATTTAAATCTCACAGCAACCCATTTTACACATGAAGTGACTTGAGTCATGAAGAAGTTAAGGTACTCTCTAGGCTGATGTCTCACAAGCCTTCTCTTGCCTCTGGCCTACACATTGTCCTGAGCCCCAGCTTCATTCATCCAGCTGCCTACCAGGTAGTTCCTCCGGAATATCCTCCAGGTATCTAGTAAAGAAGTGTTCTCTCTCCTTATTGAAAGAAAACCAGTGACCTCTAGGGTTGCACCAGGTCCACCACACCTGACCCTGCAGTTACCCCTGGGGAGCAAAACACTCCTCCCTACCTTCGATGCCCCAAAGAATGCATCAGTGAATTTTCCCTTTTTCAAGGTTAGCACAAGCCTAATGAGTCAAGGGACTTCCCTGGTGGTCCAGTGATTAAGACTCTGCACTTCCACTGCAGGGGGCATGAGTTCGATCCCTAGTCGTGGAACTAAGATCCCGGATGCGGTGCGGCCAAAAAAAAAGACTAATGAGTCAAGCAGGCCTTTAGTGAAGTTAGGAGATCACAGATAAGAAATACACTTCTGGTTCTTCTGATCTCTACAACTCAAACTCTTATGCAGCTTGGGGCCCTCTATGAGTCTCTCCTTGCCCCGCCCTCCAGCCTTTTTCCTTGGTCCTTGGAGTTCCCATGTCCCAAGGACGACGACTTCACAGGTGACCAACACTATGAATGGCTTCCCTCTTCATAAAAACCTTCTCTCTACCCGTGGGGTGACCTCACCCTGCTGGCCCTCCACGTACACCTCCAACTCAGTTCATCTGAAACGAAACTCATCTCCTTCGGACGTACCTGGTGGCCTTGTCTGGCGCCACAGCACCACCATCCAGTCAGTAGTCCAAGCATGAGTTTGAGAGTCGTTGACTCGCCTCCCTTTCCTTCGTCCTCTACCCTCACCAGGCAGTTTCCGAGTCCTGTTAATTCTACCTCTTATTTACTAAATTCATCCTCTCACTTGCAAAGGACCCTGACTGGACCTCAATTCTGCCTGCCTTCCAACTGGTTCTCAGCATTACTGTCTGAGGGAGCTTATACTGGCAGGAAGCTTTCTGAAGTGCAAATCTGATCAAGTCCCGCCTCTATTTAAAATCCTTTGATGACCAAATATCTCCTGCAGAATAAAATCCAAATTACAGCAATCAAGGCCCTTCACAGTGAGGTTTCCGCCTACCTCTTCAGCTTTCTCTGCTATACCTTTGACCCATACCACAGTATTAGATTTCCTGAATGCACCATTTTCTCTCCATACTTTACACGCTATTCCGGCTACCAGGAATGACTTCCCTGCCCTCATTTGTACATGTCTTCCAAATCCAGCTCAAATACCTCCCCTAAGTAGCCTCCCCTGATCTGTACTGGCTCGGATTTCGGTGTGCCTCCTCCTCTGATCCCACAGCCCACTTACAGCCTTCCTACATGTCATTTAATGCAGCCTGCTGACTCAAGTGTTAACTGTTGGTTCACCTGTCTCTTGTCCCCGCTTAACTGTGAGTTGAGGGGCAGGAGCTGTCTTGTTCCTCTCTGTATCTCCAATACCTAACAAAGAGTTTCACACACAGCAGGTGCTTAATAAATGTTTGTTGCATTTAAGACAGGAGGATGGCATGACTGAAGACTCAAAGGGTCTGTCAAGGAATGGACTGTACTGCCTGGTTGCCCTAGTGGCCAAGGGATGTGCAGTGGAGCTGCATGGACTACACCTGGAAAAGAGGTTGTGTCAGTTCTTTGAAGGCCCTGGGAACCCTGCCCAGGAGTTTGGGCTTATTTGGTGGGCAGTAGAGAACCATGAGGTGCTGGATGATCAGTGCTGTGCCAAAGATGGGAGGATGGATTAGAGAAGGCGAAGGCTTGGGTTAGAGAAAACGGGTAGCTATTAGTTCTGTCTTCCAGTTGATGAAACAGTGGCTTGGGCAAATGGTGACTACCCGAGGCCACACAGCTGGTAAGCAACAGAACTAGGAGTTGAACAAGTTCTGGACTATGCCAAGTCCAGAGATCTTTGTACCACACCACAGCGGGTATGCAGTAGATGGGGCTTCAAGGTTGTCCCAGTGTGAATGGATACTCCATTAATCAGGACAGGATAGGTTATGTTGCAGACACAATTCTGAAATCTCTGTGGCTTAACATAACACACTTATTTTCCATTCACACAAAGTCCACTGTGGCGCTGGACATCACCTTAAGGCAGCTTAGCCATCCAGGCTGCTTTGACATGCTTCCACAGTTGCCACGATAGGGAAAGAGCACTTGGAGAATCACATACCAGCTTGATTTTGGAAGTGACACACATTACTTCCAGTACGGTCCACTGGCCAGAACTAGTCTGATGACCTCACTTGACTACACAGGGACTGGGAAATACAGTCTTCTATGTGTCCAGGAAGCAGAAGAGGGCAGGAAATATTTGTGGGCAATAGTAATGCCTACCCAGGACATCAGGGGCCGATGCCTACAGAGAAGGAGGAGTGAGGCCAAACAGTCTGAGTGTATGAGATGTGCAAAGGAGAGAGGTTTTGCTCGGGATTTGTGTTAGGTCAAGGCTGTTCTAGTCACAGGCAGCCAGCAGGGGAACCTCATCCGGGGCGATAGTACTACCTTCTTAACCCTTTCCCACTCAGCATCTTTCACCTCTGCTCCAGCTGAGGGAGAAGTGAAGCAAAATCTGTAATGACCCTGAGAGGGAGGCAGGACTGGTACAGATGACCGCAGTTTTCAGATGAGGAATCCAAGGAATGAAGACATTCTGTGATGTGCCTGCATAGGCAGCAACCAAAGCATTAAAACCACGGTTTGTGGATTTTAGGCATTTGCAGGCCTGTCGCCACCATCGTATGTGGGCCCTTCATACTGCATCTTTGCCTCTGCAGCACCTAGCATGGGCCTAGTACAGAAGAGTGACCAAACCCCGTTAGTAGTGAGCCAGGCCCTCCCTGTGCACTTCCCTCCAGAGCCCCTGCATCTGCCCTACAGCACAGCTGTGCAGGGCACACGGCTTCGGGAGCAAGAGCCACCAGCCCCTGCCAGCCTCTGCAGAAAGGCACCAGGTGGGGAAGCCCTTTGGGGTATGTGAGGAGGGCAGGGAGAGGCTCCTGGCACTGTTAAAGGGCGCTTCAGAAGGGAGGGGTAGGGCAGCTGCCCCTTCGGGAGGGAACTCTGTGGGGGCCGTGAAGGTGGACTCCATCTGTGCCTAACAGAGCGCCTGGGCAACTTTCTGCCGTGGAAGTTTTCCGTAGCTGAAGGTCCTCTATCACACTCCTCCTCCACGCACACTCCATCTGTTCCTGACCTGGCCTTGAGTGGTATTTGTTTTTCTTGTGTCCCAGGATCCCTCCTCTGGCTTCTAACCAGACAACCCTCCTGAGTCCTGGGGCTGCTTCTGCTTCTGACCAGAGCACCTGGAAGAAATTCTCAGCTGAAAACCCCACCTCAGACGTCGTGAGTGTCCGCCCGGCAGGCTAACCGCCCTTCTTTCCTGCTGAGGTGGAGCTCTGGACTCCCACCCTGGCAGGGCCACACGATCCTTCCTTCCCCTACTCAGTCGACCGCATCAAAGAAACCAGAACCCAGGCCGAAGTATCAGAAACGTGTATTCTTTTTCTTTTAATAGTAAACCTCTTTACAACAAATATAGTGAAAGAGTTTTCAAACAAAACTCATAAGAATCTCGAGGACTTTGTCTTTTCTTATTGTGTAGAATACTAAGAAAGCATCACCATACAGCACAAAAAGAAATATTGAAAACAAATCAACAGTCACACACTTGGACTCGCCCTCCCCAGGACCCAGGATGAGCCCTAGGAGTGTGGGTGATTGTCGGGTTTGAGGGTGGGGCACCTCGGGGCCTGTCTCCCCTCCCTCTCCCTCCCCCCTTCCCTCTGGGACTTGAATGGGGAAGACAGAGAGAATCCAGATTCTCCGTATGACACTCCAGCCCCCCTCCCCCGCTACAAATCCCATTCCTTCTACCAACTGCTTAGGGGATGGAGAGGTGGCAAGAGGGGAGATGAAGCGTTCCCAGGCTCCATGTCTCCTCCCCTCCGTGAAAGCCTAATTTCACCCCCCATCCCACCCCAGGGGATTCCAAAGAGTCAGTTAAAAATATATAGATATTTCTAGATACACTTTTACATCATTTCTGTCTCTCCAAACAAATAAATAATCAGCAAGAGAAGGTGCATTACTTCCTTCCTGTCCAAGGTGGGAAGGGCTGGATAAGGGTCAGGGGTCAGTCTCCCTGCATTGAGTGCACTGCTGGGGGGAGGGGAAATGGTGTGTTCCACTGGGGGAGGGGTGTATGTGTGGGAGGTCCTCTTGCCCACTATCCCTGAAAGCTGTGGGAAACCTGGGGAGGGGAGGGGCATTGGATGACTCCAGTGATTACTTTGGCAAATGCCCAGTTCTTCGGAGGAAGGAGTGGGTGGAGGCAAATTTGGCTTGTGAGAGGAAGAAGAAATGAAGTCCCCACTTGAGGTCTGGGTTCCCAGAGACCCATTCATCAGGCCGGCCAGGGGCCCCTAACCCCAAGAGAAACCTCGGGATACTGAATTGCAGATCACATATTCATTCACAGATCACCCCCTGCCCCCAGGGATAGAGAGAAAAGGACACGCACACATCCACACATGGTAATCAAAAGCCAGGTTTGCCATTACAAGGCAGAGGGCAAAACTGGTGAATATTGCACCGTGAACTGCAGGGGCCCTCACCCCGACCCCATGTTTAATGGTGGCCAAGCCCAGCCTAGAAAGGTGGGCAGACTGATGGCGGGAATAGCCTGAGAAGGGAAGGCCAGTCATTCAACGTTTATTGAGCACCTATCATTCACCTTTCACCCAATCAGCATTTGTTGAGCGCTGGCTATGTGCCAGGCACCGGGCAAGGCTCTGGGAATGCATGCATGCATGCACAAGACTACACCCTGGCTTCTTTCAAGGTCCTGATCAAGTCTCATCTATTGACACTCCCCCTAGGAACGTGCAGGAAGACTGGGCATGCTGTGTGCCCAATCAGCGTTGGGGGGGTAAGCTGTAAGGAAGGACCACAGCCCAGGTGAGCAGAAAGCTGCAGAGAGGAAGAGGAACTTGAGTATCATCCTGAAAGCAGGAGGGGGTGTGGGGGGAAGAGGGTACTCCAAGAAAGGGAGCTGGGTATAAAGGCCTGGGGCTGGGTGAACAATTGTGCGTGGAACTGCAGGAGAGGTAGGGCTACAGGGAGAAGCAAAGAGGGCCAAGTGCCAGATCCCCAAGTGAATATAAACATATTAGAGCTGAGGGTAAGAACAGGGGCGGCAGGCACGAAGAGAGTGGGGCTCAGGAAGGGGGGCCACAGAGCTGGAAGCCAGGGCTGTGTGGCTGCAAGAAGAGCCATCTGTCCCTCTGTAAACACACACTCAGTCACACAAACACACACGCACACACCCTCAGAGCGCAGTTCACACAGATTCACACACACATGCCCAGACGGGCTCAGAGACACATAAAGGTACACCCATGCAACCATACACACACACACACACACACACACATAAATACAAAGGTACACTCAGACACATAAATACCAGATGCCCTCATAAACACACTCGGCTACCTGTGCGGTCACACGCACCCCTCTGCTCTGGTTTCCTTCCCTGCATCAAGTATCGGAATACTGCAAGCGGCTGGATCGTAGAGGCAGGCAGTGTCGCCTACCACAAAACCGGGCCTTGTCTAACTCTACTTTCCCACCAGGATGAAACCCCAAGGGAGCACTGCACCCCTTGGGCAGAGGGGCTGGGCTTCTTATGTGAAGGAGTGGGGCAGGCCCCAGTCTGCCTGCCCACGTCACCCCAGGACAGGCCCCTTAGGGCAGGGAGTAGTGGTGGACTGCGGGCCGGGGGCCTGCCCCCTCCAGTTTGATCTGTGATCCAGCCTGGGGTCTCAGGACCCCACGCTTTGGCTGCCCCCACTGGGGAGGCAGTAGAGAGGGTGGACTTGGGGGGGGGAGGGGAGGGGAGCAAGAACAACAGCAGAAGAATCTCGTCTGTACAGTACGGGCCGTTTGAGTCATTATTATTACAATATACTTTGACAAAAATAGAATCTCATTTCATATCAATACAACAACAACAACAAAAAAAACAGTTTCCTGGACTGTTACACTGCTAACGTTTTCCAAAGGTTGCTATTTACAATTACAGTAGCCAAGACAGAAGGTGGGATGCTGCCTGGGGGTGGTGGGACAGGAGGTAGCGAGACAATGAGGGCGCCAAGAGCAGGGAGGTGGGGTCAGGAGCGGAAGGAGCTGGGAGGAGGGCTGGGGAGAGGGGCCGAGGAGGAAAGAAGGGAGGCAGGCCTTTTGCGGACCTCCTCCATCCCCTCTCCCACCCTCACACACCACCCCAATGTCCACTCCTCTGGGGATGTGTACGTGCAAGGAAGAGCAAGTCCCCTCACTCACGCTAGTCCTTGGATGCAAGGGTTTCCAGTCCTCAGGCACCCCGGGGTGCCTGAGGCCACCTCCTGCCGAGCCACTTCACTCTCCCCAGTTCTCCCTGCGCTTTGTGGCCGGCTTTACGGGGCTGGTGTCAACTGAGGGACGGGGAGCTATTGCACTGTGTATCTTAGAGAAAGTGCTGGGGAAGGGAGGGGGCCCCCAATTCACCCCCTGCCCCAGCCCTTCTGCCCCTCCTCAGCCCTCTCCTCATGGCTCTCTGTCTTTCTCTCCAACTGTGCTTCATAGGGGCCCCACCTCAAGCCCCTTCCCTCCAGCCTCGATTCCCAGGCAGCCTTCCCAGCCCCAAACCTCGGCCAGCACCCGCACACCTTAGAGGTGCAGATCACATGAGAATCAGTTGAGAGTGTGTGGTGTGTGTGCAGGGGCCTCTGGGGCCCAGGCTTGGGTATTCTGCCCCATGTGCCTGTGGCCATAGGAACAGCTGAGAAGCAGAGACCTTCTTCAGAACCTCTGCCTCACTTTCCCCCTGAAACACAAAACCACCCATGAGGCCGACTTTGGGGTTTCAGTCTATTGTAAGGGGTTTTTGTTGTTTGGTAGTTTTTGGTTATTTCCCTCTGTCTGGGGGATGGGGTGGGAGGGCCCCGCATGCAGGGCTCGGCACCTGTCCTTTCCCAAGGCCTATCGGGCCCCCCACCCCCTCCTGCAGCATATGTGTACAACGTGCAAAGTGTCCCCCCCTTCCCGCAAAAAAGAGCCCCCCAGCCAGTGAAACTGGTGGGGGGTGCAGAAAGAGGGGATGGGAGCATCCCCCTCTCCAAAGCGAGAATCCAAATTAAAAAAAATATAATAATAATAATAATAATATAATAATTATACACAAATGTAACCGTCAACAGGACACGGAGCACAAGAAAGGAAGTGGGGGTCGAGCGGGAGGAGCCCAGGACAGGGAGGGGTGGGCGGTGAGATTGTCAACTCTTCATCAGGGAGGCTGAGAGGAGGGGAGTGGGAACCGTCACTTTAATGTCTGTGAAAAGAGGAGATGGAGAAGGGGGTGTGAGGGCGTGGCCCAGGCTACGGGGTATGTGCCCCCCACGTCCCTCTCCCAGTAGGGCCAGGATTCTAGTGGCAGGGCCAGCTCTGAGGGGAGGAAGTCATCGAGCAGAAGGACTGATGCTGGAGGGAGGGGAGATGGGCCTTTGGCGGGGGTGAAAGGGTGTCCGTGCTGCCCCATAAGGGCTGATGGAAGGGCTGGCTGGCCACCTCTTAGGTGGGAGATGAGACGGGCTGGGGGCATATGGGCCAGTCCCTGGGTGCAGCAGACAATGGCAGACCGGAGGGGCGATGCTACAGTACCCAAGTATCGAGCCGCATCCTCTTCACAGCTGAGCCCTCAGCCTCAGGCTCCGGGGCTGGGCGCAGCAGGCCCAGTGTGGGCCCGAAGTCTCCCCGTCCATCATCCCGGTCCCCCGTCTCATAGGAGGCCCCAGCCGGGCTGCTGAGACTGTCGCCAGGCTCAGGGCGGGTAGCCGGAAACACAGCTGGAGGGGGAGGCGCAGGGCTGCGCTCACGGCTTGGGGACACTGGTTCCGACTTGATGCTGATGTGGGGGTGGGTGGTGACCGTGAGGGCAGCACCCACGTGGGGCAAGGGGCTGCCGGGGCTGGAGGCAGGCAGTGGGCATGGAGTACAGGGGACAGAAATAGAGGAGGTGAGGGACAGAAAAAGTGATGGGAGGTCACACGACAGGGAGTGAGAGAGGACAGAAAGTGAGAGGATGGGGGTTGGGGGTGGGGTGAGGCAAGTGGATGGAGACAGAGGCAGCAGGAGAGAGAGGGCCAAGTGAAGGGAAAAGAAGGAAAAGAAGTCACGTGAGTTGTCTTTCCATCCCATGTCATCTTCTGCAGAGCCAGGAGGGCCCCACACCCCACCCCAAGCCCGGGCTGGCTGGGGGAAAGGCTCAGGATGGCTCTCCCAGGCCTTGACAGGGGACTCCAGGGCTGCCACTTAGTGGCTTACGTGCTGTCCACTGATGACAGACAACCTCAGAGGGATCTCAGCTCTCAAGAGGCCCCTCCTCTTCCCACCCCTCAGCTCCCCCTTCCCCAACACTGGTGGGGCATCCCCTGGGACTCACATTAGGTTGCTGAGGGACACGGGGACCAGGTGGGGCTGCTGCTGAGGTGGCGGCTGGGGCTGCTGGGGAGGCTGGGGCTGCGGCTGCGGCTGGGGCTGCGGCGGCTGCGGCGGCTGCGGCGGCTGCTGCCAGGCGGTGACACTGCCTAGCGACAGCCCCCCAGGCGAACTGAAGGCCGGTAAGGAGGAGAGCTCTGCACTGGTCAACTGGTAATCTGCATGGGGTGGGGAAGAAAGGGCGGGTGAGCTTCTTGCAGTGGGAGAGAGGACCGAGGCTCCCATCGGGGAGCCGCCTCCAGGACTATCAGGGTGGGGGGCGTTGTTAACGACAGGTGTGAATAATCAACTAAGCCCGTACAAATTCAGTGAAGATGGCACTCAAAGAAACGCAAATCTTGATAACCACGAGGTGCTGTTTTTTAACAGGATGCAAAGAGAGGTGGTTTTTTAAAATAGTGTTTAACTTTTTTTTTTTTTTAACCGTGTGTAGGTATCACTTTTAGAATGTCAATTTTAAAAAAGAAGGCGAGGGACTTCCCTGGTGGCACAGTGGTTAAGAATCCGCCTGCCAAGGCAGGGGACACAGGTTCCAGCCCTGCTCCGGGAAGATCCCACATGCCGCGGAGCAGCTAAGCCCGTGTGCCACAACTACTGAGCCCACGCGCCACAACTACTGAGCCCACGCGCCACAACTACTGAAGCCCGCGCGCCTAGAGTCCGTGCTCCACAACAAGAGAAGCCACCGCAATGAGAAGCCCGTGCACCGCAACGAAGAGTAGCCCCTGCTCACCACAACTAGAGAAAGCCTGCACGCGGCAGCGAAGACCCAAAGCAGGCAAAATTAAAAATATAAATAAATAAATTTTAAAAAAATAAAAAAGGGGAAAAATGGTAGGTAGGAAAGGTCTAATATATGTCTAATTGTCATCTCTTCAACTGCCAAGTCTTCAAGAGCCTTTCTGAGATTAGAGGGGAATGGTGGGAAATGCTAGGTGAATGGCACATCTGAAGCAAATGACTGTAACTACCATTCCACCTTCCTCAAAGTCCCTGAGTCTCCTGAAGACTGTCAACACATAAAACAGGTAGGAATAGGTAGCAGCAAGCGTTCGGGCTGCTGTGCCCACAAACACAGAGGACGCACATCTGCCACCCAGAAGGGCCTACAAGAGCAGAGGGGCTGTGAGTGAAACAGGCCTGCGGTGCAACTGGCCAAGGTTCTGGCGGATTTCCCCATGAGGTGGCACTCGTTGTTTTCAAAATTTCTGTCTTAATGAAGAAACTGTGATGTTTGCACTGAACAAACAGAACCATGAAATGTTTCACGATTTACGCAGCTCTGTTCCGTTTCACGCCGCAGCCTGTTTGGGACACTCTAGAAAATGCCTTCCCTGAGGAACACAGGCTACTGCACTGCAGCGTGATGCGGGGGGCACACCCGCCAGCCTTCCCAGCGCTACACCATGCGCTCCTACTTGAGGGGCCATCTGCTCCAGCCCTCTGTCTTGACGCAGGGAAGACAGGATTATCTGTGCGACAGAACGGTAAGGTGAAGGGCATGAGCGATGGGGTCAAACTTCCTAGCCACCTCCACTTACAGTCCATGCGATCTTCGGCGAGTTACTTAGTCTGTCCATAAACCGGAGGCAATAATCCTGCCTGCATCACTCAGCTGCTATGAGGACTGAGCACGTTAATACACACGCAGTATGTAGAACAGTGTCTGGCACATGATAAATAATCAAAAGATTTACCTGCTGTTATTATTAATTTACAAATGAGGTGACTGCAGCCTCAAGTTTGAGGAACTCTCCCCAGGTCACAGAGAAAGCCAATGGCAGAGCTAAGATACGACCCCAGGCTTCTTTTATTACCTTTAAATCTCACTCTATAGATGGTCCACTCTTGCCTCTGGTCTCATAACAATGTTAATTAGCCAGGAGTTTTGAGATGCTTACATTTAAAAAGCAGACCAAGGGCAGACAGGGGCCCCTAGGACCAACTATTTACAACATTCATTTTACAAACAAGGAAACCAACCCCGAACAGTGCAGTGTTGCCCATTGTCCCCCAGCCAGTGAATGGTAGGGACTCAAACCCCAGTCTTGCACTTTCCCACCACACTCCAGCCCTGTCTACCTGGAGATCTGGCTCCCCAGCAGGCTCCTTGGTCTCCTCCTAGAGCGACCAAGCCAGACCTCTGCAGCCAGTGTCAACAAGGGGCCAGGTGCGTCCCTTATCCATGATATTACCACAGGCAGATCACCCCCAGCCGGAACTTGGACTGTGGCCAGGCACTGTAAATAGTGAACAACTAAACAGCAATGTGTTCACTGGGGATTTGTTTATATACGTAGGGTCACCTGAAAACACCTGCTGTTTAAACCGAGGTCTGCTTAACTACTCCTGCAGCAAGAGGAACTGGAGCCCTTGGTTTCTGAGAGGATGTGAGAAAGCCCAAACACTTCCCAGCAGGGCTCCAGCGGCAGGCCCAGGGTCAGAATCTGCTTTCACACCAGACTGACAAATAGAGTCTAAAGTCTGGCCTTGCTGAGCGCCTGTCGCAGGTTCACTGACACCCACTAACCTGCCTCCTGCTTCACAGAGACTGGTGGAGGACCTGAGAAGATGGCAGGAAACCACCACCATGGGATTCCCAAATAAACAGCAGCTCCTGAAAAGTGGCCTGTGCTGCCCTCTACCAACCGCCCCCGCTGGTAGGGCTAGAAGGGCCTCAGAGACCTCCTGTCCGCCCACAACTCACAGATGAGAGCTCCCACTGGCCCCCAAAGGTGCGGCCATCTGAAGCAGTCCTCTCTGAAGCTGCCCAAGGACATGATAACTTGGGAGTGGGTACACACATGGGAGCACACACAAGGGACAAGGGACTTCACAAGACACCCAGGTGATAAAATCTGGACACAGACCCACATGCCAGGGTCTGGCCTCTCAACACGAGGCAGTTCCTCCAGCTCTCTTACCTGCCCCGAAGGGCTTTCCCACACACAGGGTTGGGTTCTGGATTTTTACACCCAGGGAAGAGGTGGGATTTTGTGGGTATCTGTACTGGTGTCTGGGACCTACCTAGCATGGTTCAACTCTGGAATGTGGGCTTGGGGAGTGGGTAGAAGTTTAGGGGTCTTTTGGTCTAGTCTGATCTCACCACAGAACAGCCCTGATGCAAGCCATTCACAGGTGAGAAAAGCTGGGGAACATCAGAAGCCTCTTCAGTGGGAGAAACAGACCAGGTTCCCAGCCACATCGATGCTCTGAAACAAGGTGACAAGGCATTTCCGCACTGGGAAGTCCTTCCTGACACAGCAGCTTGGAATGCAGGCAAGGATGGCTGAAAATGTCACAGACTGTTCCTGGGAGGGTGTGAGTGGGTGACAGAGGCCAGGACAGCCCTGGGGACCCAGGACGGCCCAAACACTGGGTGTCCTTTCTGAATTTTTCTACCCAGAGGTCTCTCCCATGTCTCCAAGTGACTCTTCACCTTCAGATCCCCTCCCCCACTTTCATCAGACCTCCTCCTCCCTTTCCCCCTCATCATTCCACCAAGCCAACATCAGGGTGAGAGACCCCCTTCTTCCTCCTCCGGCCCACCCTGGAGTCCCTACTTGGCTTTCCCAGGAAGCTGGATAAATCTTCCTAACCATGCTTCCTCTCGGGTCTCCTCAGCCTCCCTGTCTCTCTCTCTCATTCCTTCGTTCTTCTCCTCCAGGAAGCCTTGCTGAACTCGGCATGCTCCCCTCCCCACTCCCCGACCCTGGTCAGCCCGAGTCCCCAGCTGCTCAGCCCACCTCAGAAGGGAGCTCCCCAAGGACAGGGCTTCCCTCTCCATTAGGTCCTATTTAAAAATAAGGGATACTCATACCCACTTAAATTTGATTTTCAGACAAAACAATGAATAATTTTTGCACAAGTATGTCTTTGAGACAGTTCCAATAACACCATCACCGTGTGAATGGCATCCGATGTTACTATTTGCTAAATCTGGCAACCTTAATTAGGTAGGGGCTACCCCAAATCAATGGCCCTCCTCAGATGGAGGCATCCCCCGGAGAATACCTCGCGTTCCTTCTCTGGTCCCTCCTGTGCCCCAAGGCCAAGTGCACACAGCTACATGTCACATGAACACTCACCTGTGTTGTAGGCGGTGGGCATGGAAGAGAAGGGGAGGCCCTGGCTGAGTAAACTCGGTGTTGCCACGGAAACCACTGGGGTGGTGAGCGAGTGGGTAGACTGGGAGACCCCAAGGCGCTGGGCATTGTTCTGCAGGAGAAAAGAGTCTGTCAAGAGGTGGCAAATGGGAGGGCTGCTTTATCCAGGCCCCCCATTCCAAGGACAAGCTGGGGTCCCTGAATCTCAAGGCCCAGGAGGAATACCTCAGCATGAAGACACCGCAGACACACAAACACTGGTGCATTCACAGAGACACTGAGATCCATGGAGAGAGACATGCACACACAGATTCACTGACGCCTACACACATGCGAAAAGGAAAGTACATATGCTGGCCCTGGGGCCCCAACACCAGCCATGGGCCCTGTCTCCATTCTTCTCCTGGTTAGTCCCCCTAGAGTCTACCCTCCATCTGTCACACTGCAGCACATGCCCTGGTAGAAGTGTGCTGGCATCTGTGAGAGGAATGCAGGGCCTGGCGTGGCGTGTGCCTGCGTGTACGCACACACGTGTGTGGGGCTGTCAGCTCCATCTGCCGCTGAGTCACTTGTTTATTCCAACTCCGCGCTGGGGCCGTAACTGCCGCCGTGTTGGCCGCCAAAGCCTGCCTGCCTTTTCCAGCCTCTCTGGCCTCCCGTCAGGGAGTTCGGGAGGGAGGAGCCCCCGCCCCACTCCTGGCTGAGTGTGAGGATGTAAGCGTGTATATGTGTGACAGAGGAAGAGTGCTGCGTATGCCTCTGAGTGTCTGTAAGACAGGCTGCGTGCAGGAGGGAGCACCAGGAGAGAGGGAAGCAGGGAAGCCCCTGACCAAGGACAACTCTGGCCTTGCCTTGGGCCTCAGCTTTCCCTAGAAAACCGATTTTCCTGTCCAGCTGGCATCCCTCCTAAGGAGGTCCCTGTCCTGGGTGGGCATGAATAGAGTCAGAGGGCAAGCGCAAGGGCCTAATCCAGGCACCCAGGGATACACTGAGATGGGACCTCTGAGGCCTGAGGCAGGCCCACTCCACTGGTGCACGTGCATGTGTGCGCGCACGCACACACACACACACACACACACACACACACACACACACGTGTGTCTGCATGAATGCAACATCCCATGAAAACATCCACGGACACTCAGGTACACACACATGCATTGAACTCCTCGCCCCCACCCCGTTCATCTCTGCATCCCACTTGGCACTAAGCATAGCTCTTGGCAAATAACCAGATAAACAAACACCACACACTACACACACAGGCAAAAGGACAAAGGCACACACATACTCCATGCTGGGTGACCGCAGAGCAATGGGCTAACCCAGAATTTAAAGCCACAGCAAACATCTCATAGCCTCACTTACCAGATCTAAATGGTCCTCAGTCTGGGAGCAGAAATAAAACCAAGGGGATGGTTCAGTCTCTGGCCCCTGCCCTCCCCTCACGCCCCTGCCCCCACAGCCATGCCGTCTACCTCTTTGCATCGGAGCAGGATGGCTCTCCAGCCTAGGAGGGCAGAGCTCTTCACTGTCCTGATTTCCAGAAGATGCTATATCCCAATGCCCACCAGTTAGGAAACCCTCACAGCCTAATCCTCATCCCTCTGATCACCCTCCTATTATCATCAGGGAACCTTCTCTCCCACCTCCTGTCCCTTTTTACTGCCCTTGAGACTGGTACTTCTGTGCTCCAACCTCTTGGAACGCCCTTCGGGAAGGAAGAGCTCATAAAAAGCCACGATTCCATGATCTCTCCAGGGAAGTCCTAACTGCTGGTTCTCTCTCCTGCTAGAGGTCGGCTCTGTCCTCCCACCCTACTGCTCCCCACTCTCCCATTCCCCAGCCCCTGGCCCTCGGTCCAGACACCCCACTCACCAAATGATGCATTAACCCCTTTCCTCCCTGGGAAGTGATGACCCTCAGGTCAGGCTTGCGGCTGGGGGCTCCAAGCTGGGCGCTGTGGGTGGGTGGGGGCGGAGACTTGGCAGGGATGACCTTGTTTAGGCTGTTGCCGTTGGCCATGGGGAGGAGGCCAGGGGAAGCCCGGGCACTGACGTAGCCATTCCCTGGAAAGGTGAAGAGATGAGGGTAAAAGGAAAAACGTGGACCCACCACTTAGCCCTGTTAACTGCTCCCAAACCAATACTCCTGTCACCCAGAACTTCTCAAAGCCATGTTCAAACTTTGAGTGGCTACTAAGTTCTCTCATTTTCCCCTAAAACCACCCTGGTCTTGGGAGTAAGGGGAGAACACTCCTTACTCCTCAATCATCGGGTTCATCCCCCTGCCTCTAAGCTACATGTGATGGGACTGGGTAGTAGGAGCTGGTCTCCAACGACAGGACCTCCAGCACCTGCCCCCAACTGGGCCCATAATGACGCAGGTTGGAGAAGGGTGGCAGCCTGGAAGTTGAGACTCAGTGTGGATCCCGGTCACAAGGGCAAATCAACCACTCAGACTGCTCCCCTTGCCTTGAGCTCGGGATGCTGTGATTTGGATAAGCACGTGACAAGATGCCTGTAGCTCTGGGAAAAAGACGAGCCATTCATTTGCAGTGCTGGTGTTACTGGAACTGGGGGACTGATGACATAGCTGCCACCAAAATTAGACTGGTAATTACAAGCAGAATAACCATCTTTTACAGTTGTTCCACACTCCATAACCAACACAGGGCCTTCACACGCGTATCATCGTATTTAATCCTCACACTAACCCTGCAAGACGGACAGGACATGTATCATTAGCCCTATTTACAGACGAGGAAACACCTGCCAACCGCTGGTTCGGAGAGGTGTGATGACTTCTCCAGGGCCACACAACCACTTTCTACGTGTTGCGCTCGAGGGCCTAGAAGTATCACCGTTCCCTTAAGGTCTGCAGGCACTTCACTGGACATTTCCCTGGAGAGGGAGGGGTATTCACCCATTCCCCCCATTTCCTGCCCCCGTACACAACTGCTGCCAAGGAGGTAGTACATGGCTCCTGGGGCCAAGCTGGGGAACTCTAAAACCCAGAGATGTGGCGGTGACCAACGTCAGAAGTATCACCTTGCCCTCTGCCCTGAGAGCACACTGCTTCCCTGGAAGTGTGTGGCTGCCTCCATCCCAATTCCCGGATCACTCCGGGAATGGCAGGAATGTTGGGGTGACGTCAATGGTGACATTCGAAGTCACAGTCACCAGCCGGACAACAGCACAGGGCAGGAGGGGCTGTCAGCTGCTGGGGGGGCGGGGTGGCATGGGGCGAGCAGCCTTTCTTCTGTGGTTCATAGACGTGTGCTTACAAGTGCACATCTAATGTCTGGATATTTCCATAAGGGTGAGAAAGTGTCCGTACGTGTGTAAGTGCGTGTGAGTCTGTGCCTCTTATCGGTCGCCAATGTCAGATATTCGTATCTTCCAGATCCCAACCAGACACCCCCCCCTCAATGAACTGGAAAAATCTGGAACCTCTCTTCCAACTAGAAATGTTGGTCAGTTCTCAGAGTTTTCCCAGAATTCCCTGAGCCTACATCTCTGCCAATCATCCACACCAATCACTGCTACAGACAAAAAAATCCAGGGGCTTAAAAATCCTCAGATACTACAACCAGCTCAGGCCCTGGGATCTTCCTCTCCCCTAATCTAGGCCACTCTCGGTCCCTGGAACACCTGAGGCCACCGAGCAGGCAGACCCTGGCCCTCCCCCAGGCAGAAAGGCAGCTTTACTCACCGACAGGGCTGGGGCAGGCTCCGTTAGCACTGTTGAGGTCTCCCCCCAGCATGGCCCCTGGAGGAAAAAGAGAACCATAAGCCGACAGGACAGCCTCTTCCAGAGTGAGTCCTGGGAACTGGACTCACTGGGAGTCACACTCCCTTCCCTCTGGAACCACATACGTGGGAGAGTGCTGTGGTGGGTGAAGGGAAATAGTCACCGTGGAAAATGGAATCCCAAAGTCTCACCACACCTCACTGCCACGTCACCTACCCACCTATCAGATCACTTACCTGCGCTGGCTGGCCGCTGGGGCAGGCCGGGAGACACACTGTTCCTCTGTAGTGCTGGCTGCTGGGGGGACAGGAGCCGTGGGTCCGTGAGGGATGACGTCACCAGGGAAGGGGTGACCAGGGAGCCGCTGGGATTGCTGAACTGCAGTGAGCTCTGATTGGACACGGGCACCGTGACGGGCATGGCAAAGTTGGGGGCCGGGACAGCTGACTAGACAGAAGATGGAGAGGCAGGGTCAGGCCAGGGTGATCCCTTACCCTGGACTCACTTTGCCTGGGAGGGCAGGCCAGGGTTCCTCTAGCCTCTGGGCTGTGGGTCCTTGGGCCAGCAGCTCCATCTCTCTGCTCTGGAACCCCCTGGAGTCATGCCTGCCACTCCCACCAAGGAAGTATGCTGGTTGGAGTGCTTTGGGATCCAGCTCTGGCCCAGAGAATGAGAAGAAGGCTCTGCTCACTGCAGAGAGACCCGGGGACACCTGGAACCCCCCTAGCGGAGGTGGGTTAGTCCTCAGCCAGGCAGGACACACAGAGAGCAGGTTAGAGGCCCTGAGTACAGACCCAAACTCACACATACAGCTGTTAAGGATGAGCGCGTGGGTCGGGGCGTCACCTCACTTTGTCGCCTCTCATCCGTCTGCCTGCTGCAGAGGGCGTTCACCCCCCTCACTGCCTTCCCCTTCAGCAGGAGTCTCTGCCTCCCCTTGACAGTGCTATTGAGTATCTTGGGCTGGGGGTGTCAGAGCAGGCCCAAAGGGGCCTCTCCCCAGAACAAATCTGGGCAAAGAGCACATTCTCTACTTTCCTGTCATCTAAGGATCTCAGGTCATCTACACACTTCTTGCTGGTGAGGGGGACACTCCAGGCCTCTCCCGGCTTATGCTCCATCCAAGATGAGTCTCAGCAAGGGTCACGGGTTTATCACGACCAACGTCAGAGGTTCCTCAGTGGTCACCAATAGCCCCAGCATGGCTCAGAGCAGAACATCCATCAGAGGCAGCCGAGGGCCGGGGCGGGGCGCGAAGCCACACCATGCACCACAGGGAGGCTCTCCTCCATGCGACTACTCACGGCCAGTCTATAACTCTGCATCATTTTATCAAACTCCTCGTCTATCTTTTTATATTTCTCCTCCGTCTGGGGGGTCAGGGCAAACACCTCGTCCACCTCAGGGCTCTCACATTCCCTGTGCTTCTTGTGCAGCGCCTGGGGGGGAAGGGGCCGGAAGGGGGGGCCAACAGAGAGAGAGTGAGTGGGGCTCACCCCATAGCGCCGGAAGAGCCCGTCGAGCTCCTCGCTGGCGCGCCGGTACTTGTCCTCCAGCAGGGGGCTCTGTTCCAGCGAGTCCTCCCCGTCGGGCTCCGGGCTGTCGCAGCCATTGAAGCCCTTCTTCCTCAGGGTCTGTAACCGCACCACTACCGTCAGCAGGGGTGAGGGTCCTCCCAGCCCCGACCACCCCCCCCCCCCCCCCGCCTCCCTGGCATTCCTTCCAGCCCTTCCCTAAGACTCTCCTACTAGGGCACTGTGTGACTGTGTGGTTGGTGGGGGAGGCGTCAGAATACAGGGTCACGTGGAAGGTGGGCCTAACCCAGGGACTGCAGCCGGCACAGGGACATGTGCTTCCAAGGTGACAGGTGGGGTGGGGGGTTTCTGGGGGATGAGCTGAGGGGCTGGTACCCTGTCTACCCTTAGGTGAGCCCCAGCCAGAAGGCACAGAGCGCTCTCCAGCGCAAGGCAGTCAGGGCTGTCTTTGCCCGGCTCAATTCCTGGGCTCTACTTAAAAGAAGAAGGGGAAAGAGAAATCGAAATGGAGACAGAGAGGCAGAAGAATAAGAGGGAGAAAGACAAAACATTTCTTTGCATTTACTGAGTTCCTACCATGTAGCACCTTGTACGCTGTCCTCGAGCAAAGGCCACAGCTTCTCCCATGCACCCACACAAAGGAGGGGATGCACACCTGGTGGTGTGGAGGAGACCCCAAAGCTGACCTCTCCATGCTCAAAACATCTTCACAGATGCTTGTTTTGTCTTGAAAATGAATGTGAATTTCACATTCTAGTCTACAGTAAATCTGTTTTCTCTAATATAAAAATAAAAGAATTTCTTCCACATCTGTGGAGTGGAAGTCTCGCTCCAGGAAGGCAGGCCTGTGGCTTCCCAGGCACCCTTCTTCATCGGCACAGGTCCCGTACCCCCAGTGTGAGAAGCAGGAACTGGGCTGTCTCATTCAATTCACACAACACCCTTCAAAGCAGGCACTGGCCCCATTTCGTGGAGGTGGGCACCAAGGCTCTGGGAAGCGAAACCACCTGCCCAAGGCCACACAGCCAGTAAAGGCCAGAGCTGGATTCCAAAGCCCACGTCCTTTAATGGTTTACAATGTCAGCTCTCTTTGAAACAGAAAATAGAGCCACAGGGACCCACAAAGGGACAGAGACAGAGCAGCAGAGATGGAAACAAAGAGGGAGACAGAGAAAGGAAGAGTCAGATGCAGGAGCATATCAAAAGATGGAGAAGGAAGGAAAGAGAGAGAGAGAGAGAGAATTTGAGAGCAGACAGAGCAGAGATGTCATGTTGTGCCTGACAGACATGAAGAAAGCGGCTCAGAGAGGGCTGGGGTGGAACTGGGCTGGGTGGGCAGCCCCATCTGACATCTACCTCACTGCCCTCCTTCCTTCTCGGGCCCGGGGTTTGTAGAAGAGGATGTGGGTTTATATGTGTGTGCGCACAGGTGAGGGGGCTTCAAGGGGCACGTGGACACGTGTGTGTGCACGGGGAGGTCCAAGTGTGCATGCTGCATGGGCACGTGGTGTGCAGTTGCAGGCGGGGGTGGGGTCCACGTGCGTGGGCCCACCTCGATGATGTCGGCGTTGGTGCGGCTCTCGTGTGGCTCGTTGTACTCCGTGTACTTGAGCAGCACCTTGTCCATGTCCGTGCTGGCGTACTGGAACAGCTTGTTGGAGTGGTTGAAGATGATGAGCGCGATCTCGCAGTCACAGAGCACGCTCAGCTCGTACGCCTTCTTCATCAGCCCGAACTTCCTCTTGGTGAATGTCACCTGTAGGTGGGCGTGTGGGCGGCCAGGTCTGGCTCAGTCAAGGTCTGCCCAGGAGTCCCACCTACAGGAAGCTGGACATAGCCAGCCCCTGCCTCAGGGTAACCCTGTTCTCAGGAGCCCCTGGTCTGGGCAAGGAACAGGCCAGCACCCCTCTGCCAACACATGGCCAAGGCACAGCCCAGGGCCAATTCACTGAAAGCAGACATTCAGATGGACAGAACTCCACACCTCTGTGCTGGGGGCTATAAACAGGTTAGGGAGGGAGAAGAGAAGAGCTTCCAGGCTCTTCCCTTGGGGTAGGAGGAGGGGAAGGATTCATCTTGGGAAAGGGGAAGTGCCTGGGTGCGGCCTGAGGTTTGCACATTGCATATTGTAGGGGCTCAGGTCTGCCTGGTCGCAGCAGCAGGTAAGTCTTGGGGTTCTAGGACACAGGGTCCTAAGAGCTGCAGGGAGGTGGGGATTCCTCTTCTCCCAACTCAGCCCTTGCCCTTCCATAACAGACTCCAGAGCCCCCTTCTTCCAGGAAGCCTTCTTGGAGTGTCTGGAAGTGGAGTGGAGGCAGAGGCCAGCTCCCTGCCCTCATCCACTCCGTGAAGCTCCCGGATCCCCTCACCTGTCGGTTCCGCTCATCGGTGATTCGCTGGATCTGAATCTTTTTCCTCCCCATCTTTTCCGGGGATCTTCACTGCCGGGGAGGGGAGGGGATAGCTGGGTGGCGGGTCTCGGCACACCTTACACTGTGCTCATGAACAGTCTCGGACCAGCACTCAGTTCATGGTCTGCGGGACACCTTCTGCACAGCCTCCTGGGTGGGGAGGGTCACAAGAGGACGGTCAGCCCTGGCAACCCTCAGGCCTGCTCCTTTGGCACACGGGCCAGCCTCACAGCACCCCTGTGAGAGGCTGGCGGCATCTGAGCCCCATCCACAAACTAAGGAAATGGTGGCGACCTGAGGTGATGGCATGCCACAGCCAGGCACAAGCCGGAATTCACTCAGGGCCCAGGACTCTGCTCCAGGCTCCTTCCACACCATCACTGCTGCCCTCAGGTTCTAGGTCAGACAGCACACAATCAGGGAGCTCCCTGGCTCCTAAGGGTCTGAGTCTTAGAGAACGTCCCACCCCCTCACTTCTCCCCAGAGCCCACCAGGAGCAAAGACACCTGGGCTTGCCAGCTGCCCCGCTGGCCTAGGACGGTGGCTCCCATACGGAGCCCGGTGCAGAGAACGTGCCGAGTGAACACCCGCCGAGGCTGTGAACAGCTAGCCCGGTGTACCTGCTGCCAGAATGGGAGTGTGTCTGCACCCCTGGCTCAAGAATATACCAGAGCAGGTCTAGAGCAGTGGTCCTCATACCAGACTCATGGAACCCTGGAGCCTGGAGTCCCAAAGTAGGGCTTGGGCTGCAGAACCCCTATCTCCCTTTAACCAGGGCTCCTCTACACCAATCTGTTTTACTCAGTGGGCCTTGGCCTAAATTTCTGCTTTGAAGAAAGGATTCTGCTCCTTTAAATAAACAAACCAACCAACCAACCACCCCTCTACACCAGAGGTCAGTAAATTTTTTCTTTACAAAGCCAAATAGGGGGCTTCCCTGGTGGCGCAGTGGTTGGGAGTCCGCCTGCCGATGCAGGGGACACGGGTTCGTGCCCCGGTCCGGGAAGATCCCACATGCCGCGGAGCGGCTGGGCCCCATGAGCCATGGCCGCTGAGCCTGCACGTCCGGAGCCTGTGCTCCACAACGGGAGAGGCCACAACAGTGAGAGACCCGTGTACCACAAAAAAAAAAAAAAAAAAAAAAAGAAAAGCCAAATAGGGACCTCCCTGGCGGTCCAGCGGTAAAGAATCTGCCTTCCAATGCAGGGGACGTGGGTTTGATCCCCGGTTGGGGAACTAAGATCCCACATGCCACAGGGCAACTAAGCCCTTGCGCCACAACTACTGAGCTCGCGCACCTCAACTAGAGAGCCCGTGTGCCGCAACGAAGAGCCCACGTGCTCTGGAGCCCACGCGCCACAACGAAAGATCCCACGTGCCGCAACTAAGACCCATTGCAGCAAAAAAAAAAAAAAAAAAAAAAAGGTAAATAAATATTTTAAAAAAAAAGAAGCCAAATAGTAAGTATTTCAGGTTTTGCAGGCCATACCGTCTCTGTTGTAACTACTCAACTCTGCCATTGCAGCATGAAAGGAGCTGTAGACAACACATTTAAAAGAACGAGTGTGGCTCTGCCCCCAATAACACTAGATTTATAAGAACAGGCATGGCCAGCTTTGGTCCATGTGTCACAGTTTGCCAACTCCTGCTCTAGAGGAGTGGGGCATGCCTAGAGCCCAAGCTCAGTCTAAGAGCACTGCCTCCCAACCTTGCTCAACTCAAAGCATGTAGAGAAAATATAGAACCAGTGCCAGACAGGAAAGAGGCTGCTGGCAGCCAGGGGGACACAGGCACCAGGTGGAAGGATCCTTGTTTCAGTACACCTATAAACCCATCATGGCCCACTGGTCGAAGAGCTCCAATTAAAGAGCCAGGAAGGAAAACGGAGGCCCTGCACTGTACAGCGTGAGGTACCACAGGATGGAAGGAGGCACAGGGATGGCAGCCCAGCCTGAGCCAGACAAGGTGCATGCTCTCAGGTGTGGGTAGCACCTAAACAGGCTGGGTGCACCCCCGGGGACTGGAAGGGCCCAGGATGGAGGCACAAGATGACCCCAGGGCCCTTCTGGCTCTGTGATTCCAGAGATGGAATAGTGGGAGATGGTGGAAAGGGGCAGTAGGCATGGGACCCACGCTTTCTAAAGCCACTCTGATAGGGTCCTGGAAGAAGCCCAGACCACAGAAGCCCAGTCCTCCTTTCCAGAGTTCCCCTTCCACAGAGTCCCTGCCAGAGGGCCCACTACAGAGTCCAGGAAGGTGGGCTCTCACCTCCCCACAACCAACCTGGGCAGAGGGTGGGTGTTTGACGACAGAGACACCTGTAATTAGGAACCCTCTCCCCAGCCCCCATTTCCAGTGGCTGCTGAGGTTCTCTAGCCTTCACATATTCACTCAACCGTGGGTCCCAAGGTTCCACAGTAGATGCCAAAGTTCAGCCTTGGCATCTTGGCCATAGAGGGAAGGAGAGAGGGAAGGCAGGGAATCTATGGCCTTGGGAGGAGCCAGGAATATCCCTCCCCACCCTTTCCCATGACCAGGACTTTCCCTCAGGCGTTCCCTAGCCCAGCTGGAAAGAGAGCTTCTGCTCTGTCCAGGTAGCTTCAGAAAACAATGTAGCCCCCTCCCCACACCTAGAAGGACGCTCCACACCTCCCTCTCTCTCCCCAGGGAGAAATCTTCAAACCCTCTTCCCTTCTTCCTTATCCTCAAGGTGCTCCATGGGCCTTGGGCCTCCTACTGTCCACCCTCACACATGCCCTAGGACATCACCATCACCAGCCCAGCCAACCCTGAGTTGGCTGAACAGATATCTGGACCCAGAACTAGCTCCAGCCACCCCATCCCTCGCCTGTGACCCCGATCTCTGCCAAACACACCACTGCAAAGGCTCCAGCCCGAGGAGTTCGGCTGCCCCGCCTCCCAGTGCAATCCAAAGGCTGTCTTTTCCAGAGTTGCAGTGGTACGGGTTTGGCAGAGAACAGGGCGGGGAGGGCACACTGAGGGCAAGGGAGGGCTAAGAAGAGGGCTTTTTAAAATTTTTCAAGAAGAAGGCTTTTTAAATGGGATTCTCTGGCCTGGCCTTGAAAACCCCAATCTCGACTGGCAAATGCAGTCACCATCACCCTCCTCTGGCTCACAGTATCCACCTTTCATCCCTCTCCCATTTTACTATCTCCTTCTCGCCACCTTTTGCTCATCAGCGAATTTTTGCTGAGAGGTAACCTCTACCAGTTTCTGGCCAATGCTGTCTCTTCCCTGAAGTTGGGAGAGATCCCTCTCTTTGCTCTCACGATCCTCAGAAAAGTCATTCCTACAGTCTAACTTCATTCCTTTGGTTCTCCCCAAGATTATTGACTCTCAGAGTATTTTGTTCTTTTCTTTCTAGCACTTATCATGATTGTAAATAATTACAATTCTGTGCTTCTATTTAATGCCTGGCTCCCCTATGAGACTGAAGCTTCATGAGGGCAGGAACCACATCTGTATCCTTCACCACTCTATCCCGTGTAAGGAGGAGCTTGGGAAATGTCTGTTGAAAGGAAGAAAGGATTGTTTCATCGCTGTGACCCCGTGAGAAGTCCTTCTTCTGGTCTAACTTCTGTTGCAGGACCAGCTCCTCCCACTCTATCCTCTGAGGAGACAGAACTCTTCCTCTCCCAGCTGCGCCGGCAGCTTGTCGGTTTGGACGCCACCTACCCTCCAACTACCCCTGCTACTCCAGTCCTCAACCCTCCCTACCCTCAGGTTGGTTGGTACAGAGGGTGAGACTCTAAAGTCTTCTAAGGAGCAGCCCTGAGTACATGGAGATGGAGAGGACTGGGTTGCTTAGGCAACTGTCACCTGGCAACCAGCTCCCTGGCTGATCTCCTACACCACCACCCCCACCCCCGCCTCATGCTGGGGGAGCTGGGATGCTAGAGGGATCAGGGCTGAGAAGACAGGGAAGCCACAGAGACCCACTGAGCATCCTCTGATAGAGCAAAGTCAGGGTTAAAAAGACCAGGCCTCATCTATACCCAGTAGCCCAAAGCACTTTTTATGATTCCATGTTCCCATGGCGCCCTCCCCATTGCCACTCCTACCTCTGTGCCAACACTGCCAGAGGAGGAGATGCCCCTACCTTGGGCAGTCCTTCCTCCTATCTAACCAGGAACCTTCCTACAAAGCAGGCTCAGTCTGTACTCATCTCTTTCCCCTTCTGCTATCCATTCTACACTGTTGCAGTCTTGGAAAGCTTGGGGGCAAGAACAGTAAGGGCAACAACTCAGCCCTTACTTTGGAAAAAGGGGTGGCTGGGGCCTGGGTGGGCACAATGAACCCTAAACTGACCCTATCCAAGGTATGGAGGCCTATCTTGACCAAGCTTCCCTCCTATCCAATTAGGGAGATTTTAATGAACACCTGGACCTCCTTAATTAGTTCTCTTCCTAATTACCTAACCAACTGCCAGGAGCCAGAGGCCTGGGCATCTGTTATCCAGATGTGAGCCTTTTCTTCTTCGCCTGGGCCGGCCCCATTCCTCTTCCCCTTTCCAGCCCGCTCCTCCTCTAGGAGGCCCTCCCAGATGACCTGGCTTTTGGCTGCTTCTCCTGGAGGCCAAAGGCTTGGGAGGGCTTAGGGCTGCCACGGAGACGGGGTTATCCAGGATGGCCTTCCTGCTCTGACGGCCCCAGGGCCCACCCAATCCTGACCTCAGGCCACAGCTGTGACTCCTTGGGCTGGCAGCATCTCTGTCACCAAAGGTACCCCCTCGAAGACTCCAGCGCTTCTGCTTCTGATTCACCTACTCGGAGTAGTGCTGGCAGGACAGGATTGGGCAGGGTGGACCTCCTGGGGAGTAAGTGGGAGCAGACAGAGATAGGGCCTCCCCCAACAGAGGCAGAAGGAGCAAAGAGGGAGGAGGATGGCAGCTGGACTGAGTCCCAGGGAGGCAGGCGCAGACCCACCGTCTGTGGAGAAGGGTGGCTGCAGAGAAGCCTTTGCAAATGAGACAGGACACAGGGCAGGAGGCTCATCTGACAACACTCTTGACAAGGAGTAGAGGCTGAGTGAGGGGACCAGAAACGGTGGGGGTCCCAGAAGGACCCCACGGACAACCGGTTTCCTCAGCTGGGCTACAGACCCAATAAGAACATGTGGGTTGTGCTGACATGCAAATAAGGTGCAAATAACATATAAAATGTACCCTAAAGGGGATCTCGGTTTGGAGGGGGCATGGGAGAAGTAACAGGCTCCTGCCTCCCCCAGTGTAACACCACTTGGTACCTGAGCAATATTCAAACCATTCTCGGGTTTCAGAATGATGCTATCTCAGTTCCTGTGTGAGGGTGGCCTGGGGCCAGCGGGAGGAGTTGGGGCGAGCGGTCAGGGCAGCCTCCCGAAGCTGCAGTTGCAGCAGGGCTGCCCTTCCTGGGGGAGCTGCAGGAGAAGTGCCTTCCAGGGGCTAGCCTCCACCTCCCCTCTCCTGCTGTTGTCAGGGGACTACCTACCTCCCCTTCTGCCCTGCACCCTTCCACCCATATCCATCCTCTGTCCCAGCGGCCCAGAGGTTCAGAGGAACTGCAGAGCATCTGCTTGCAGCGCTGCCATACCAGCGCAAGTCAAAATGGAGCAGCTGCCCAGAGAGGCTGAGTGAGCAGCCCCCGTCACAGAGCATTGGGCTTCAAACCCTGCTCTTCCACATAGTGAGAAACTCTCATTAAGCAGGCTCTTCATCCCTTCCTCCCAGGCTGCTCAGGGCTGTGGACTGGAGGGGAAGGCAGGAGGTGCTGGAGACAGCTGTCATCCCTCCTCCCGCCCCTTCCCTGTAGCTGGGCTGCAGGGCATGAAATAAGCAGCAGGCGCTGGGGGAGGGGGTGACAATCCAATCCACCTGTCACCCCCACAGTCAGGCGGCCTCAAACAGCCTGCTCACTAACGAGGGAGGAGACGTGGGTGAGGCAGACACAGAGGGGGGTGGCAGAGGGGGACAGACACACAGACACAGGAAAAGAGACAGAGAAAAAGTGGCAGAGTCCAAGAGGAAGGCAGAGTGAGGGGCAGAGGCGGACAAGGCGAGGGCCAGAGGAGAGAGGGAGAGGCAGGAGACTAGACAGAGACAGAGATTGAGAGAGAAGCAGGTAGAGAACAAGAAACTGCTTGCACGACGCTGATGCTAGGCCGAGCACGTGGGCGAAACTCGACAGGACTCCAACCCTGTCCTCTGAAATCCTGCAGTCCTGCCAAGAGACAGACAAGGGAAGGGCAGGGCCCACCTAGGGCAGGGCAGGGAGAGGCAAGGAGGCCCTCAGGGGCCAGGACTGAGCCCAGACCTGGCCGGGGATGGAGCATCTTGGCTCTTGAGGCTCTGGCTAGGTCCAGGCTCCAGGGCAAGCAGGCCCTGAGAGTGGGCAGAGGTGGGCACAAGGCCCAGCGGCCCTCTAAATGCCCGGGGTACTGCCTCCATTCCTGCCTCACCCCAGGGCTCACAAACCTTCCAAGCCACTCTCTCTGAACTGCAGCCCTCTACGCAGAGACACATGCTGAGGAGCTCTGGAAGATGGGTGGGAAAGTAAACTCAGTGACCACCAAGAGATGGGGCCCAGGCAAGAGAGCCCTGGGGTTCGCAGCCTCTGGAATCTACACAGACAGCCCTTCCTTCACAAACACTGTACTAGCCCCGAAGTGGGGGGCATCACCCTCCCCTCGAAGTCTGGGCAAAGGCAGTGCTGGGGTCTCAAGCTGCCCCTCTCCCCCACCGCCCACAGTCCAATTCTCACACCCCCGCCTGCTCCCCACCCACTGCTCCCTGGCTCCTCCCTGTTCTCCACTCTCTCTGCCCCCTCTCTGCTCCCCCTCCCACAAGGCAGCCTCCTTTCATTCGCCCCGAAGTTCTTCTAGGGTCTGCTCTCAAAGGCACAGGCAGGTCCCCATCCCCATCCTCCTCCTCCCTTCAAAGTTCTGTTTGGCAGGCTCACTCCCCAAACCCCTGGTTCCCACCATCCTCCCCTCCCTCGGGGACTCCCCTCCCCCAGCCCAACAGCCTCAGGGTTGGGCAGGGGCTATTTTTAGTCTGGGCACTGAGCTAATTTTAACTCACCGACAAGGGACCTGGGGGCGGACTGTTGGGCTGTGGGGAGGGAGAGAGGGCCAGTCCAAGAAAGCTGGACCTGGGGCGGGGGTGGTCTCAGGTCCCAGGCACCCTAAGAACACAAGCGGAGGTCGGCACTGAAGCCTTCGCTTAAGGGGCTTAAGGGACAGGAATCGACTTGCCAAGAGGAGCACCCAGTGTGGGGAGCAGGGCTAGGAGCCCTCCCTCCAGTTTCCGCTGGACAACTCTCCCGCGCCCCACCCTAGGCTTTCCGCCCTCTTCTCCTTGGCAAATCTCCTGGGATGGGGCCAGCCTGTTCTCTGCCCAGGAGATGCCTCTCCAGTGAGGGTCTGTCTCCCGAGCCGCCTCCACTGCTTCCCCACCCCAGCTTGTCCTTCCTGTAGTCTAGCTCTCATCCTTCCTGTAGCATCACTGAGGCTGTATGGCCCCCTACAGAGGCAGCAGCCACCCCCCACCCCACCCCCGACCTCCAGCACTTCCCACCCCAGCTCTGGCCTTGCCCTGGTGGCCTCTAGGCTGGCTCCTAGGAACCACCCTGCGCCCACAAGTTCCCAGAGCCACCCCGCTGACCTCAGGAAGAATCTGGGGGCAACAGGAGACTGAGTCCTAGTAGAAAAGGGGTAGGTGAGGTAGGGTAATGAACAGCCCAGGGAAATAAGGGGACTATGGGTAGGGATTCTGGATGCCTGGGTTCTAGTCCCTGCCCTGGCCCTAACTCACTGTGTGAACTTGAATAAGGCACTGCCCCCGCCAGAGTTCACCCCACTGGCCAGTAAAATGGGTAGGTGGAGTGGACTAGGTACCCAAGTGCCCTTCCAGCCTAGACATTCTGTTCCTATGCTCTTTATAGAGGCTCAAAAGGAAGGGAGGTCAGGACTGTGTGATTCCATGGAGAGATAACAGAAGAGTTGGTCCAGTTAGGTCCCCTGTCCTCCAGCTTAGGAGAGGAGGGCAATGTGGAGGCCAGAAGAGTGGAGGAACAGGCCTGATGAAGACGGAGGTGCTTTCGGAACGATAACCTCCACAACAGATGGCCAAGGGTTGACAGAGGCTCATGGTCAGCCAGGGCAGGCGCCAGGCAGGGCGCACAGGCCCTGGCAGCAGGGGTTCTGCCAAGCCACTCCCCTCACACACCTGGAGTGCCTGTCAGACCCAGGGCCTGGGATCCTGCTTCTGGTTAGAGTAGTGACTGGCCCAAGGTCGCTGTCATGGTCATTAGTGGGGCCAGCTCTGGAACCTGAGCCTGAGCCTTGCCTCATGCTCCACCCAGCAGGCCAATCAGTAATGACTCACTACTGCTCATTTGCATGGGGATTTGCATAGTGTCTCTGACCTCATTCCATCAAGTTCTACTTCCCATTCTAGGACCTGGGACACCCCCACCCAGCATCCCTAGGCAGTTAGGGACCCCATGTGGAGTTCTTGGGACCTCAGGTCTCCAGTCTCATCCTTCTTCTGCAGAAAACATTTCTGAATTGATCTAGTGGTACTGTCTAGAGCTCTCAATCCAACTGGGTCCTCCACTCTTGTCCAGGTCCCCTGTCCAGGAAGGGATTTGAGGGGAGGAGGTGTAATTATGAGGAACAAGTAAGCACTGTAGCTAGAGAAATTTGATAAGATGCATGGGGTAAAGTGTGATGGCTCCAAAACTGCCTGGGGGTTCCTCAGGAGAAAAACCCTACTCCCCTCTCTAGTGCCAAGGCTGGGGCAGCAGTAGGACATGAGCGGACTGTCCCTACTTCCACCTCTATCCCCACTTCTAAATTCCACTCCCCAAAGTGCAAAACGAGAGGAAATAGCCTAGTACAGCAGGCGACATAGATGTAAGAGTACAGAGAGGACTTCCCAGGCTGAGTCTTTGAACTCAAAGTAGTCTCTGGGGCTAAAATTTGCTTTGTTACAAGTTACCTGACTAAGCATGGGCAGCTGGTAACACTTGGGAGGGCGCTGCGGCCCCAGCATTGTAGTCCAACTAATGGGAGCTAGAAGACAGCCAATCCCCTGCCTACCTTGAAGAGGTCAAATGACCTGTTTGTCCAGTTATAATACCTATGCTTCTAGCTGTACCCTCTGAAACAATGAAGCCAAGCAGGCAGTGGTCTCCTATCCCGGGAAGTCCTTCCTGCTATCTAACCACCATTCCTCCCACTGCAGCCAACCCTTCCCCTGCAACCTAAGCCCATTCCACTCATCTAGATGAGAGTGGCGGACAGGGGCCCCTGGCCAGCCGAAGCCTCGGCTGAGGAGAGGTGGGGCGGTTGGGACGGTTAGTGGGTCACCTTCCACCTCCCCACCCAACTTCCCTCTGGGGTCTCAGGAGACAGAAGTGAAAGTGGCAGCTGGGGCCTTGGGGGCGGGTCAGCTTGAGAGCCGTTGGGGTGAGCAAAATGCCACCAGTGCTGGGTCTGGGCTGCCTGCCACTGCAGCAGGCGGGCTGGTGGTTAGATCAGGAGAGGGACTGCCCATGGAAATGAGGGCTTGGGAAAACTATGGAGCATGGGCCCCTGGCCGAAGGAAGAACAAGCTGAAGAGAAAAAAGTGGAGAAAAACAGGCAGTAGACAGTCTCAGAAGGGCACTGTATTCCAGGGCAGTGGTCTGTCCCCTTGTTTAAAGCAGCAAGATCCTTCTTTCCCATCCAGAGAACAGGGGCAAGGCTGCTTTAGCTGAAGCAGATGAAGGGGGTCCAGGTCCTGATTGCTGGAACGTGAGAGCAAGGAGAGACGGGAGGAGGCCTGAGGCCTGGGCCCTCAGACTGGACAGCACCAATTCCGATGGAAGGGAAGGTGGAGGATGAGAATCTGAAGTGTTCACCTACAACTGCAGACAGCACTGCCCCCCACAAAGAGGCCAATCCAATCACGGAAAGCAAATCCTCCTAGAGACATCGTGACCTCGGGAAGCCACCGGGGATTTAAAGGGGCCGCTCAGGGTGGCAGCTGGATCTCCTTCTGACTCGAAGGACAGTCCTCTAAGCCCCTGGCAAGGGAGGGCCGGCAGTGCGGCTACGTGGGCCTGCTGAGGTGGCCAGCCAGGCAGCTCTTATAGGATTAGCTTGCTGCTTTCAGGAAAGGTGCCAGGTGAGGCTAAGATGCCCAGCCAGATGGAGCTGCCCCGACCCCGCCACACTAGCAGGCAGCACGGGGGTGGGGGGGGGGAGTACCTACACACACCTAGGCAAATACTTGCCCCCAGACTTGATCCATGCCCCTCACCAATATCCAGTCTCTCACCCTTTCAAGAAGATATTGTGCAAAGACCGCTCTGATTTCCGACAGCTAGGATCCCTATGTACTCAGCATTCTCTGCCATTCCTATGGTCAGGATTTATCCTTCCTCTGAGTGGGAAGTCCTGCCTATTGTCTACTCTCAATCCCTCTGCTACATTTTATAACCAGGGCCCCACCCCAGAGAGCAGGTGAGGAGGCCAAGGGGTTCCTCATCTCTGCTCCCTGTCAGCTCCCCACCCTCTGGGCTGGCAGGTGGGGGAGACAAGAGGGAACAGCTGGGCCAGGACACCTGTCCCCACCCAGTCAGCCTGGGCCCCACAGGCCTGCCATGGGGTATGCATAGGGGAGTCAGCAGAGAGGCAGGCAGCTGTGGGGGATGGAGAAAGGGGGCTAAGAGGTCAAAGAGAGATGTGCCTGGGGAGGCCTGAGGCAACCCTTTCAAGATCAGCCCTTCCTCCTGGTCTACCCCCAACCATTAACACACGCATGCTTTAAAGGTTTGAGGTCACCTACTCCATCCCCTTGCCTCCGTGTTACTCGATCCAACTGGAGTGGGAAGACTCCACAAAGAGACCAACCCTCCTCTCCCCATCCACACCCACTCCCGCCCGTATGTCTTCCCTTGAGATTTGAGGATGAGCTCTCTCTTATTCCTTGTTCTCCCAACCCTCAATCCCAAGTATTTGCTGGCAGGGGTGGGGGCAGGGAGATCATGAGAGATAAGTAAGCACTCAGCCAGAGGGATCTGGTAAGACTCTGGGGTGAAATGTGGAGTGGGCAGGTTCTGAGACAAGGAGGCAGCTGGTTGTGGAGGGCAGAGCTGGGCTCAGCTTCGCAAGCCCGTCCCAGGGTCCTCTCAGGGCCTCCTAAGTCCCCCTCACATCAAGTCCCTACCCAGGACACTGCGTGCCTCCACCCCACCTTCTGGACCGCTGCCTTAGCAGGCAAGTCCAGGGCCAGGTTGGAGCTGATGTCTGGAAGAAAGGATGCAGCCACTTTCCAAGCACCCACTCTGTGTTGAGTGCCACACGTTTTCCCATGGAACCTCCTTCCTTTTCCAGGGGAGGCATCTCTGTTTCACAGAAATGGAAACCAACTCAGAACGTGCAGACACATGCCCAAGGTCACCAGGAACTAGTGGCCGAGGAGGGCTGGCTGCTGAGCACAGCGCTTCCCCGCACAACCTGGACAGAGAGCAGGCAGGTTCTCCCTCCCAGGAGTAATAGCACATTCCTTCCAGGGCAGATTCCCTAATATCTGGGCCTGGGAGGCTCAAGTCAGCCATGCCTCTTGCCTTTGCACAAGCCCAGGACTCTTGTGGCTCAAGTCTTTGCTGATCTAGTCTCTCTCCTCATCCATCTCATATGGCAGCTTTAGGGGGTACTAACTGGTACCCAGGAAGGGTCTCTGAGTGTCACTTGTCCTGCCTACATACCCCTGCTTTGGGGGCTTCCTCCCATGGCACTCAATCAGAAGACAATACCTTCTCAGGGAACCAAAGCATGTCCCCCCGCCTGCCCCCCCATCTTGCCACCAGACCCTAATCCTCTGCACTCCTGCCAGGGAATCCTACTGGGTTCGTTCTTCCCTTCAATGTATCCTCCTCCTCTTCCCAGGTCTCCCTGGGCCTCCTTTTCCACTGCCCCTCCCGCAGGGCAGGATCCTTCCCTTAACCTTAGACAAAAGCCCTGAACACCTCCTAACTGGGAAAGCTTGAGCAAGTCACTTAAATCTCTGACTCAGTCTCCTCAATTACAAAAAACAATGTGGAGAAAAATAAATGAGTCTTCCTATGTTTCCAGCACAGAGCTTGGCACACAGGGACACAACAAATGGAAGTTTCCTTTCTCCAATCCCCAGGGATCTCAAAAGTTTTAGTTTTTGGTCTCCAAAGTATATTGGAAAATAGGGTGAGTGGGGTACTGCCCTTGGGTAAAAGCGCTCATGACCAGGGGGCAAAAAATGTTCCTTCTCTATATGCTTCCCTGGTCTCTCCAACTCCTGGGGCAGTGGCCAGAGCACCCAGCCAGAGGCACCAAGCCAAGGTCAGTGAGCAGGCCTAGAGCCTGGAGCCTCCTGGGAGGGTGAGTTTAAATGAGTAAATATGGTCCCACCTGGCTGAGGCCAGCAACAGGCCAGAGCTCCATCCAAGTCCTTCCCTTCCCAGCCTACAACAGAGGGGAGAGAGATCAGACAATAGACACAGCTGCCACCCCTCAACCCCAGGCTATCAGGGTCCTGTGCAGAGTCAGTGAATGCATCCCCCTGTCTCCACACCAGGCAGGACCAGCCAGAGAAGCATGGCTAGGTTCCCAGGAAGGAGAGGTTGTGGCTACAGCCTCAAGAAAAGGAAAAATCAGATGCAAAGGGTCTTGGGGATCACCCAGGCCAGGAGTTGGCCCCAAAATGCTTGAGGGCTCAGATGTAACCTTGATACCTCAGAATGGCCTTGCTTATCTGGGTGAGTGGGGACGGCAAAAGAGACCAGTGACAAGCCACCAAAACACCCAGGTGCTCTGCTCACCACAAGGCTAAGTGAAACTCCTGTACATCTGGAAAGCAGACTTACCCAAGGACATACAGTTCGAGTGAGGGGCTGAGGCAGGTTGAGCCAGGGGCACAGAGAGGGAAAAATGGTGGCGGGGGTGGAGTGCTGCAAGGGGCAGTGAGGGAAGTCAGCCAGGGCTCCCCAACTCACATGCCATGCTCTAGGTCTAAACTTAATCCCTCTTGCTCAAGTCAACACTCCTCTCTTCAGAGTGGTGCATGCCTCTGCCTTCTTGCCTCCAGTCCCCTCACCCTGTCCCCAGTCTCCAATCTTTCAATTATCTTTGCCTTTCGCTACTCCCACCCGCTACAGGGAGCAGCTGCTTCATGGGTGTCTACACAGTCGTGTGTATGTGCTGCACACCTCCATGCATGTGTGCCACTAAACGCTGTGGACCTGCCAGGTGCATCTGGGCATGCCAGTCTGCACAAGACCCCCACCCCGCCCCCTTCACGGGAAAGGAGCCCAAAGGCTAGCCATCCCACAGCTCTCAGGACAAACTCTCCTCAGGATACTTTCAGTCCCAGGCATGGGGGAAGAAGAGAAAATAAATATTACAGGAGCCAAACAGCACCATCCCCACTAGGCCAAAGTTCAAGGCCTTTCAGCAGAGCCACCAAGAGCCACTGGCGAAGAAAGTATTTTGAGATCCCATCCTTCCCAAGCCAAGTTAGAGCTCTCTCTCTCTCTCCCATCTATCTCCACTGATAAGTTCTTCCTGAAGTCTAAGCTCCATTCTGCCTGCTGCAGTTGTGGACGGACAGGGGAACATCAACCACAGAAAGGTTTTCAGCTCCCAGAACAGAACTACTAGCACCTAACACCTCCCCCTCACCCCATGAGTAAGTCACCAAACTGGGACAGAAGGACAGACGGTTGGCCGGACTCCTGACCCATGACTGGCTCATAAAAGTCACCAGAGATTACAGTGATGCTGAGGCTATGCTGGCCCTGCCACCATCTCCTCCTTCCCTCTAAAAGGGAGAGAATTGCCTCAAACCAGTTGGCCTCAGAGAGCCTGGAGAGTCCCAGCTATGATCGCAAGGGGTGGGGAGAACCCACCACCACAGTGCCACAAGACCCATAGGCTGACCCTTGAGGATGGATTCTAGGCCCATGTCTGATCCTCTTACCCACTTCCAGGACCCAGCCGAACACCAACTATGACTTGTTCCCAAGAGGTCGAGGCCTCTATTACACATCCCCCACTGACTCCCCTTCTCCAGTAAGGCCACCACCCTCTGGACTAGAGGGGCAGAGAAGCAGGGAGCCTGGCTTTAAATACAACTAGGGAAATGCTGGACCCACCCATTTGTTCCATTTGACTCCTCTTGCTCCCACAGAGGTACAGAAGTGGGTGGCAAAGTGTCCAACACAGGGCCCTCCCATACCAGGCCAGGGTAAGCATTGAGATTCTGGACCAAAGCCAACTGGGGAGGGCAAGGGGCCCAGCTGGCCAGAAGAAGAAGGTTGACAGGATGAGCAGAGGGGCAGGCTTCTCTGGGGGCACAAGGCCCAGGGATACCCACAGCAGAGAGACCTTCCAGGGCAGGGTCGGGGAGGAGGGTGGGAGAGGCTAGGTCACAATCAATGAGGGCCTAAACCCAAGGTGTCCTCTTTCCTGTCCCCCTCAGAGGCCAGGAGGCCTCTCCCAGCTTCCTTGCTACTGGTCCTCCAGCCCCAACCTGGGGAGTCTACCCTCTGCCTTCTCCCCTCATCACACCTCCCAGGAAAGACCCAGGAAAGGTTAAAAAAAAAAAAAAAAATCTTCTGGCGAGATTATGTAACAGCAGCCAGAAAGACTATCATATCTCCGAGCCTATGAGAAGAACCAGGAGCCAAGAGGGGCAGAGCTGGGAAGCCCAGGCTCCTCCAGTCCAGGGACAGCAGGTACAGAGTGGTGTAGACAACGGGCAGTCCCCGCCACCCTCTCATGTCCTCCACTACTCTATTCCAGGCACTGGGCACAGCAGACAGAATCCAGCCCAACCTCTCATGCCCATCCCCCAACACAAGGGTCCTGCTTCTCCACTTGGACCAGGGCCTCCAAGGGGAAGGACTGTGTCTTCTTTCCTATGGTCTCTCCCTGCTATGAAGCCATGCCTGAAAGAGTGGTGGTTGGACTAAAGCTCTGACACAGATTTGCTGTGTGACCTCAGATTAAAAAAAACAACCTCTCTGGCCTCTAAAGGTATGTAAGTGAAAGCTCCCCCTTCTCCCAGAGAAACCAGAGACCCTGCCCTTCACAAATGCACACGCATATACATACATATACACACAAATACTCTAACACACACAGGCTGTGTTGGGGGAGGGGTGGCAGGGAAGTTACAACAAAGAGAATATGACCACTGAGACCCAAGGGTCCAAATGTCTGCTGGGGAAAGTGGAGAAAGAGCTACACATAAGCTCTTGTGAACCCCCAATCACTCCATATAAACGCGTCTTCAGCCACCCTCACACTGATCCCACCCCACCCCCATCTCCTGCCCAACACACTGGGAAACCACAGGAAGGAAATTCATTCCCAGGCAGGCCGTGGGAGCTGGGACAGCCAGGCTAAGTCCTGGGGCGGGTGTGACCCGGCGGCCACAGGCGGGTAGACATCTGTGAACACTGACATGTGCCTTTTTCAATGCTCTCCTTGACTACTAAGACTTCTCTGTTGGGGGTTTGGAGGGGAGCGGGAGGTGGACAGCTCCCTAACTTCAAAATACCCAATGTTCTGCTGGCCAGGGCTCCCCTGCTATCTCGAGGCCAGAGCAGCCCAAGGTCACCGCCCCAGACGGTAAACTTCCCATAGTCCAGGCTGGCCCCTGAATTGCCTAGGACACCCACTGAGGGGATGGGGGAAGGGGCAGCAGAGGGCCACTCCCCCAAACCAAAGAAACCAGGCCTACAAGGAGACCTCAAAAGGGGGCTGAGCACTGAGAAAGGGGACACAGGATCCACCCAATGTACCCTCCCCCAACCCATCAACAATGGGCTGCTTAAGCGAAGGCAGAGAGAGTCCCCCACTCAAAGGACAAACCTGGGATAACCGAGTCAGTGGTTCCAAAGGTGCCCACACTCAGGAGCCCTCCTTTCATTGGGGAGAGACCTCAGGAGGCCACTGAGAGATGAGCTTCAATCACTAGGGGAAGGGAGGCCCTGTAAGACCAAACCTGATAGGAAAGGGGCTAGCACTGGGGTGAGAGACTAGATGCATCTTAGCCTCTTTGGCCCTCCCTCCCCAAAAGCCCCCCAACACTCACTAGACCCCCACTCCCAGCCCAGTTCAGCCAGCCATAGGTGGAGAGAGGGACTGGAGAACTCTTGCCCAGATGCTGAACAGCTGCAAACTTCTGGCCGGGGGTTCTCCAGCTGGGGCTGCTGACAAACCAGATCAGGGGTCTCGGGAGCGGGCTAGGAGGTCCCAAGGAAGGGTCCTGCGTGCCCACCTCCGTGGTGACTCCGCGTCCCAGCTCCACAGGCGCCGGGCAAACCCGGGCCCCGGACACACACACACTCACACACCTCAACCCACCACCCTGGTGTCATCTGAACAACATCCCCCCTCCCTCCCCCGCTTCCCAAACAGCTGCGGCTCCCCCCGCCCCCACCCTCCCGCCGCCCTCCCAGGCCCCCTTCTGCACCATTTCGGGCCAAGGAGGAGGGAACAGGCGGCGCGAGGAGGGAGAGGGAGGGAGGGCCGGCTGTTAAAATGTCAGTCGCTCCCGGCTGTCACCAGAGACCCCGTCTGAGGATGGCGCCCCTTCCCAGACCACTCGGGGATCGCCCTAAACCCCCGGACACCAACAGACCGGCGCGCCCCCAAGCCCCCGGTCCCCACCCCGACCCCAACACCCAAGGGAATTACAGCCCACTCCACTTGTCCCCACAGCCGACTCCCTCACCCAAACAGTCCCCCATATAATCTCCCACGAACGCCACACGAAAACAGCCCGCTCCGCGAGTTCCTCCCAGTCCAGAAGGCCACCCCATCCCACCCCTCAGGGGGACGGTCTAGACCACCCTCCACCCCAACCCCAGGACGGGGTGGGGGAGGGGGCCTCTTAAAGCGGCAGGCTCATTATTTTTCTATACTCACCGGCCCCACTGGGGGAAGGGGGGTGTCACGGCTGGGAGGGGGTAGCCCTCGCCCCTAGTCCGGGGGATCTTCAGCACCTGGAAGCCGCAGCTCCGGGCGGGGGGAATAATAAATGAGGCCGGCGTCCGCGCGGGCCCTGGGCGGCGCCGGGGGGCCTAGGCCCCCGTCCTGGGCGCGGGGGCGGGCAGGCAGGCGGGGGACCCGGGCCGAGCGTCCGAGTCGCCTCGGCTGTTGTTGATATTTTGCTTCCTTCCTCCTTTCGGGCTCCAAAGGTAACTCCTCCAGCCCCCAAGAGTCAAGGCCGACGTAGGCACAGCTCAGCCTAGCTTGAGGGGGTGGGGGGAACAGGGTTGATGGACAGGCGGGGGGCCAATGAGAGGAAACCGTGGGGGCGTGGGGGCGGGGCCGGAGTAAAGGCGGTCCCAGGGACGCGGCCCCGCCCCTCGCTTTCCTTGGGCCGGCCGAGCCGGGCCGGGTCGGCCCCCACCCCACCGCCCTTCCAAGCTAGGCTGCGGCGCCGGGAGCGGCAGATCCCTCCGCCAGCCGGGAGGGAGGGAGACAGCGACGGACGGAGGCTAAGTAGGCACGCGAGACCCAGAGGCCCCTAAAGGGATCGGCCCGCGCCCGTGGTGCCCCCGCTTCGAGCTGGCCGGACGGCCGCCTAGCACTGCTGCCACCGTGCGCTCGAGAAGGTCCTTTCCCGGGAGCTTCCTCGGACTGCGTGCACACTCTCGCATACACACACACTCTACCTCGACAGCTCCCCCCATCCCCCAAGCCCCAGGAGATTTCGGAGGTGGGAGTCTAAGTAGATAAATTAAGGGTAGACGCTAAGTGTTGAAAAGATTCCATCTTCCTCACTTAGGGTGTGCCGAAGCTCCACTTAAAGGGACACGTTCATTTCTGGGGGGTTACCTGGAGAGCTCGCTTGCTCCCTCTACCTGAGACAGGCCCCCTCCCCTCCCGGAGCCGGCTCGGCAGACGCCCATCAATTTAAAGCGACAGCTCATAGTTCGTGGGTGACCTAATCCCCAATGCCTGCGGCCCCAGAACACTTACAGCCGAGGGGGGCAATTTAAAGGGGTGTGACCCTAATTTCCCCCAGCACAGGAAACGCCCCAAAGCATCTTATTAAAGAAGCAGTAGTACCTGTTTTAAAAAGTTTTTAATTCCTGTTTGCTCCAGGGTGTGGTGAATCTTCTCGTGCCCTGCAACAGGAGTGTGGGTGCCATGCCTACTGGACAACTGACCCATCAGACTTCCTCTCCCAGCATCCCTGTTACTCCAACGTCTGCTTCCTACCTTGAGCTTGAGGAAATGATGGAATCTGGCTTAGATCTCAAAGAACATTGGAGAACAGAAGGGCACTCAGTTCTTCACACACCCTGATTTCTATCTGGCTGGGTCTGATTTACTGGACAAAGACTCAATTCTAGGTTAAGGGCTGAAGAGACGAATATATCCCGAAAGAGGCAGCATGTTATGGTGATAAGAGGCATCAACTTTGGAGTAGTCAGGCTACCTTGGTTCAAATCCTTATTCCACCATTTATTAACTGGGAACAGAGGCACGTTACTTAACTTCCCTGTACCTCATGATCCTCATGGGTAAAATAGAGATTTTGATAATAGTACCTAACTCATAAATTGGTGTGAAGATTAAATTAGTTCATACAAGTAGATTGCTTTGAACAGTACCTCAAGCTGCATTATAATAATTCAAGGGCTGGACTGTCAAAACCCCCTTTAGGCCCATTATCTCATACAAGCATTAGTGGAGGCAAGTTCAGTGGAATTGCTTTGCAAATAGATTGGAGGCTTATCTTGTATGCTTTAAGACAGGAAGCCAGCAAGCTCCTATTTCCTTGGCCTCAGTTTCCAACTCTTCCTCTTGGCCTTTCCTTCAGGAAACCTGATTTAAAGTGTTCCACTTTGTCCCCAATCATAGCTTCTTAGTTCCCCATTAGATTTGAGAGATGGGGCCCCAGCACCAGAAGATGTCAGTCTTCCCTACCAGGCAGGGCTAGCTTGCCTGAAGGACCTCAGTGTAGGCAGGGGGAGCCCATCTGCCCTGTCCCCAAGGACTCAGAGAAGAACAGAGCCTTGTGCCAGGCCTGGGGCTGTGGCAATAGCAGGATGGGAAAGTGCCCCCCCCCTCAAGTGGGGAACCTCCCCTCACTTGTGGCCTCTATTTTTAGTGCTTCCCCAGGCTCTAGCTGGAGAAACCGTTTAGTCATCAGGGTGTTTATTTTCCGGCTGTTTCCGACGTCGGGAAAGCAGAATGTTGAGACTGGAGAGATCCAGGGCTGCTAGAAAAGACTTCTTAGGAACAGGCCTGGGAACACAGCCTTCAGACCACTGGGTCTCAGATCACAGGGAAAAAAAGTGGGCAGGGGGGCAGCCAAGCCCCCAGGACACTGAGAAAGCTGGGTTCTCAGCCTGCCTCCAGTTTTGAGGCTTTCAAGCTAGAGACCCTCTGGCCCCAGCTCTATTGGAAGGATTCTCTTCAAAACCATTAGCAGCCCCAGAACAAATTATTTCCCAGGGCTGATTCCCAGAAACCCCCTCCCCAACATCCTACAGATCTGAGTGGTGAGCCTCCCGCCAACCACAGCTCCAGCCAATCTCAAGCCCGAGGTAGGTTTGCCAGGGCTGTGATTGGCCACCTGGTCCTCCCTGCCTTGGAATGTTGGGTCCTAAATAAAGGAATGAGGAAGGAAGGTAGGTGAGTCACCTAGGAGGGTGTTAAAGGGCCAGGAAGAGCAGGGGGGAGAAAGGAGGGCAGGGAAAAGCTCAGTGGGGGAGATGGAGTGTCCTGGACCCTGAGATGCTGAAATGATAATCCACTAGAAAACAGAGTAGGAAAGAGCAGGAGAGGCTGACATTACAAGTAGAATAGAATTTACATATACATGTATTTATAGAGAGAACTTCATAGGAAAGGAAAAGTAACAAACATGAGGTCTTGATTTCCATGGAGAACTAAGAAAGGATCTAGGGAGTGTTGCTGGAAGTTAGATTATAATAAAGACTTCCTGAAAATGACTCACTACATCTTTTTCTTCTAGCCCCTGGACTACCCATCCCAGGATGTGCTAGGTGGAAAATGCCTAGGCAGGCTCAGATGGCTGGGTCTCATTTTTCCTTCTCTCCCTCTGACTACCAACTCAATCTTTCTTAGAGAAAAGTCAACTAACGTTGCTATAAAATCCCCTGTGAGTCGGACAGATGCCCACCAAAGTCCTAAAAACTGTGTGTAAACTCCTCAGTACAGTATCATCTTCATCAATTTATATGGCAAAGGGACATCAATAGCTCCCTTTAGTCACACCTCCCCAAGCATCCCTATCCAACTTAATTTGGAAAGGTCTTCCTCATCCACAAGGGCTGCTTCTCTCCTGACTGTTGTCTCATAAATAAGGGAAGCCATTACCACTGTTTCAGCCTCTAACTGGCTGCTTGATTAACCCTCTTGCCTTCTCCACAGTCATTTGGACAATCTCCATCCTCACCTCCATCCATGTCATAGTTTCCATTGGGCTGATCATTCTTCCTCCCAGTTTTCCAGTAATCCCAGCAAAGGCCCCCAATCTTTCCCATCTTCCACCTCACTTGTGAGGGGAAGGGCCATCAGCATGGGTAATATACTGGTGATCCTTCGACTTGTGTGTCTTCCTGTACCTCTGATTCTGTATAGTGTTCTCCACTCTGTGTATCTACCTCATCAGTACACACTGCATTGTACTGACATTTTTGGTTTCTAATTTACTCTCCTTCACTAGATTTTGAACTCCTTGAGGGCAGCAGTTTAACTCAACTTTGAGTCTTCAGGGCTTTTCAGGGCCTGGCATGGAATGTGCTCAGCAAAAGTCTGTTTCATCAATCTGTATATGTGTTTGTAGCTGTGTATCTGAGTTAAGACTATAAAAACGTTATTGAACACTTCTAATTGTCTATTGATAACTGTGCTAGTCCAGGGATGGGGCTCTGATCTGGGACCGAACAAGTCCCGCTTTGGGCGGGGGCAGGGTGCGGGGCGGAGTTGGGCAGAGAGGTGTCCAAGACTGTGTTGGCAGAGCTGTGCCCCAAGCTCAGTGCCAGGGTGCCTGGGGCCAGGCCCAGGGCAAAGGGCAGACGTCCCACCCTGGAACTGAAGGAGGTAGGGAAGGGGTGCCTAACCTGGGTCCTGGGTGAGTGCCCACCCCCCCCCACGAGTTCCCTGCCCCCGGCTGGGCAGGATGTGGTGGCAGCTGCAGGAGGGTGGGCAGGATGTGGGGGTGGGGGCAGCTGAAACGAAGCCTGACAGTCGTCTCCCCAGCTCCTCCCTTCTTCCCTCTCCCCACCCCCCACCGCCCCCTCCATGTCACGTGGTTCCAGCCCGGGCACCGACGGACTATTTCCCCCTTCCCGCGGAAGGACATAATTGACATTGCAAACTTGAGTCACCACCGACTTTAGCTATACCACGCCTTTTTCTTGCCCCATAGCGCAAGACGGAAAGTTTTCCAAATACACATTTCTTTAAAGCCTTGATCGCTAACCCTGGAGTGGACCCTTTAAATGCAAATGAACCGCCCTCTCGCTTTTGCCCCCCCCACCCCCACCCCATCTTCGCTCCTCGTGCCCAGACTCCGCCAGCTGCCATTGACGTCACGCGTGCGTCAGCGTCGCCAGCCCAACCAGACGGCACGTGGGGGGAAGAAGGTGGCCTTAAAGGGCCAGACGCTCTCGGACTGCCGGCTTAGTGCTGTGAGATTTGGCCTTGAAAAAGAGGAATGAAATGGGAGGTGGGGAACTCTTTTGGAACAGAAAGAAATGCAGGATAGACGTTAGGAAGGACTTCCCAGAGTAGGACGGACAGGCCTTTCCTTTAGATTCCCCAGAAGCTTGGGTTTGCTCCTGGGAGAGAAACCCAGGAGGAGCAGAACAACTCTGAGGGTAAAGGAAACTTGGCATTTACGACTCGCCCAATTATAATTTCGGCCTTTCCTCTATCCCTGCCCAGCATGTCCACAGCGCAAGGACTTCGGTCACTTCGGGATCCTCAGCACCACCAACAAGGGCGTAGTAGATACTCAATTTAAGTATTTGTAGAATGAATTGAGTACGATGCAAAGCCACCTCTTTTAGGAGGCTTTCCCTGATTGCCCCACCCAGCCACGCGTAGCACATACCGAAGCTAAAGGCAATCTCACTCTCTTTTGAACACCCACGGGGTTTAATGAATTTACATCTTCCTTCCAGGCATTAGCGACCACAAGGGCAGTGGTTAAGAGCACGAACTTGGAATCACATAAACGTAGGTTCCAGTTCCATTTATATAGTTTACAAGCTGAGTGACTTTGGACAAATCTCTTCATCTTGGTTCTAATAACTGTCAAATTGGGGCTAATGCTACTTAGACCACAGATTTGTTATGAGGATTAAATGGGACAATTTTTGTGAAGTTCCTATATGGTATCTAATGCATAGTAAGCACTCAATAATGGTGGAGAGGAGGTTTTAAGATGGCCATCTCCCCCACTAAACTTCAAGTCTCTTGAGAGCAAGGAGCTTGCCATACTAATTTATTCCCAGCACCAACACAATGCAAGGCTTATAGTTGGTGCTTTTAAAATGTTTGTTGAATGAATAAACATGAATGAATGAGTATTTCAGTGTTTCCTGAAATCTGACCTCCAAACCCACCCCTGAAGTTGTTACCAAAGAGAGAAAACATTACAAGTGCCCCCTCTGGCCCCAGGTTTTAAGCTCTGTGGTAGAGCCTCGAGGTAGAGTTGGGGTGAGGCCCTAATCTCTGTGGTTGAACCAAAAGTATTATGCAAACAAGCCTCAAATGATTGGTCTGCAATGGAGACCTGAAGGGGCCCTCCCCACCTCTCCCCATCCCCAGCTGCTAGAACCCTGTCCCAGCAAACCCAGGCTGGGCATCTGCCAGGAACACAGGACACTAGGGAGCTAAAAGAGAGCTTCTTGCCCCTTCAGAGTTTCTCAGCCCCAACACTAATCCATCTTTGGCCTTTTCTTCCCTGGAGCCTAGTCTGTCCCCCCATCAATTCGTCTCCCCAGCTCTGCCTCCCATCCCCCATTCCAACCCTCATTCCCTCCACAGCTTTCCAACAGTTATAGTGGAGGGCGAGGGGGACACAAGACCTCCTATCACCTGATTCCAGCTCCTTGGCCAGAGGAGCAGTAGCCACCTCGTCCTGGTTCAGCCTGTCTTGAAGCTGCTTATCGATCTGATTTTCAATATCTGTCACCATCTCTGAAGTAGAAGGGCTGACAGACAACAGAAGGGACTTCCTGCCAGGGGAGGAGCTATGAGCAGAAGGCAGTGAGAGCCCTCTCCTTCCTTGAAGACCAGGAAGATGTGGTGAGACCCTCCTCTGGCTGAGAGCAAACCTGTCAGCCCAAGGAACCCTGGGGGGTGCGGGTGGGTTTCCCCCACAGGAATCTCCCATCGGCCTTCATGCTGGCTCCACCCCCTGCGGGGGTAGGGTGCCGCCCAGGAACACTCTGTGTTCCAGAAAACCCCAAAATAACCCGCCTTAGCTGTCCGGCTACTATTTCTGTCCATCTTGTTTAATTATTCAAACCCAAGTTGGGGAGTGAACTATAAAAAGCTCTCCTACTTGGGGACCCAGGAGAGCTGGGAGACTCGCCAGGTTGCAAAAGCAGCAGACCACAGGGTTTGGGTGAGGTCACTCAGTCCAGCCTCCTGCCTGAAAGTTCCATCTGCTGTTTGCTGGCTTCCTCTGCTAGAAGAGGAGAATCCAGGTCTCCCTCCCTAAATCTCCCTCATGCTCTCATTTCAGCATCCCTCCAACCCTGCCGTGCCTGGGCTCCACCCGGTCTCCCTTTACTCAAAGTATTTCCTCTCAGCCATCTCTTTGCTGACTGCTCCCTAGTCCTGGTTCTTAACCCACAGGTAATATTGTCAAACCCAAGCCTAAGGGATTGAGGGAGGTGGGGTGGCAGGGAGTGTAGGTAAAGAGGTCAGGTCAGGTGGAAACAGACAGGGGGATGGACACCATGCCCTGGGAGGGCACTCTATCAGCTGGGGGCTGGGCAGCACTGTTCTGGGTGGGGCAGGTTCCTGCCCACTGCAGGCGCTGAGTCTCTTCAGGAGCTTCTCTTGGGGACTCTGACATTGTAGCTGATCGGATGGAGGGAAGGCAGCAGGGAGGACTTTCTTTCTTTTCTGGACCTGGTCTTCTTCTAGTTGGCCAGAAGTCCAGTGTCAGTTTCCATTGAAACTGAAGCCCAGAGCAGGCTGAGAGCAGAAAGCAGGATTCCCCTGGGGGCCATTTCGGTGAAGCCCCTCCCACCACAGACCTTTCCTGGAAAGGTGGTAACAAGGGATGTGGTCATGGTTGCTGGGGCAACATGGGGTCATCCCAGTGACCAGTCTTTGGAGGTGGGGAGTGAGGGGATTGGTGTTAGTGAAGGGGAGACAGGCAGTTAGTTAGTCTGAGCAGGAGGGGCTGAAAGAGAGCCTAAGACAGCCACTGAGATCCCAGAGACAAACACATGTGGATGTGGAGTTATAGGATGACAAAGGACAAGGGGCCTTGAGCCTCAAGAGGGGAACAGACCACATGGGGAAGATCCAGAGACCCAGGGCAGAGAAAGCACAGCAGTGGGGTGAGATGTCCAGTGTGGGAGGGGGAACCAGCAGCCTGGCAGAAGCCAGGGACAGGGGAGGGTGGCAGGACTTTCCGAGAGTCAGTGTGGGACCTGTGTGTTAAAAAAGAACCTTGGGTTTCACACCTGGGCCTATCTGGGGGCTTGTTCCCACACATTCCCTTTCAGCAGCAGCAGCAACTCCTGGCAGGTCCAGCCTGGCTCTCCCTGCTGTGGCTGCTACTAGAGCTACAAGGGGAGGTTGCTGAGGTAGGGGGAAGAGGCACGCTGTTGCTAAGCAACCAGAGGCTGTACCTGTGTGGTGGCATAGGAGGGGGCCCTGGCACCGTTTGTAGGGGGCAGGGGAGGCAAGGAGACAGTAAAGGAACAGAGTGGACAAAGCTCAAGGCTCCCTCTCCCATCCTCCTCATGATGGTTACAGAGGAGAGGTGTACTTGTCACTCCACGTGTTAATGAGTGTGTGTATGGTCCTTCTCCAGGATGCTATGATTGTGTGTGTGGGCTTGCCTGTGAGGTACTCATCAGACTATCTCCTTTTTAAAATTAATTGATTAATTAATTAATTTATTTATTTTTGGCTGTGTTGGGTCTTTGTTGCTGCGCACGGGCTTTCTCTAGCTGCGACGAGTGGAAGCTACTCTTCGTTGCGTTGCGCGGGCTTCTCATTGCAGTGGCTTCTCCTGTTGCAGAGCATAGGCTCTAGGTGCGCGGGCTTCAGTAGTTGTGGCTCCCAGGCTCTAGAGCGCAGGCTCAGTAGTTGTGGCGTGCGGGCTTAGTTGCTCCACGGCATGTAGGATCTTCCCGGACCAGGGCTCGAACCCGTGTCCCCTGCATTGGTAGGTGGATTCTTAACCACTGCGCCACCAGGGAAGCTCCAGACTATCTGTTGAGGGCTGTTGGGGGTGGGGACAGGAGGTAGGGGACAAAAGACCAGGTCAAGCATTTTTCATCGGGTGATAGAAGGGGTCAAGGATTTGCCCCATCCACTAAAAGGTAGGAGCTTCTGCAGAACTGCAAAGGCCGGAGGGTAGAAGCTTGGCAGGAGTTGGAATGGGAGGAGAGGCTGGCTGGAACCTGCACTGGCCTCCCAGTCAGACAGAGGCTCTGCAGAGGAGAGGCAGCCTGGCAGCAGGATCCCTCTCTCATCCTGGAAGTCTCGGTGTTCTCAAAGCTGAAGTTCCCCACAGTATTTCATTATTTTTATTCTATTACTTTAAATTTATTTTCAAGTTGGCTGGAGTTTGACAGTAGTAACCATCAAAAGGAACGACTCTATTGTTTCTCCTTTGAGGCCTGTCACCCACCCAACCACACCTCTAACAGGTCTATCAGGAAGCAGCTCAGGCCTTCATGCAGTGTCGACACAGGGCCATCACCATTCTTCTGTCGCTTCCCCCATTGGCTCAGCCCCTATCCCCAAAGAGCATCTTCGTTCAACAAGTTTTACTGAGCACCTGTGATAGGGAGCTGGGGAAGTGACGAGGGGTGGGCACCGTGGTGGTCCATACCCAGCTCCCCGTGTGGAGTGCCAGCCTGCCAGCTGGCGTCTCGCCAAATTCTGGTTCTCCCATCGCTCTCCACTCACACATGTTGCACATACTGGTTAATAACTGCTTGCGGTCTGTCCTGGCATGGTCCCCAAATTCCACAGGGAACGGGGTGTGCTTCAGCCCCCTCCTGCTCTCAGTAAGAGCTGGGAAATTGCTCCATCTCACACACTCCTGACTTGCCCCTGGAGGGCTGTGTTGCTGCGAAGACGCAGGGGCCAATGAGAGGCCACCTTAGTCCTGATCCATGAGAAAGTTTAAAAATTGAGGATAAAAAAGGTACAAGCTTGTTTTGTTTTCATTCCTGCTTGATGCCAAGCACTCTGAAAGGCATTAGAGGCACTATTCTCATCCTCCAATAGCCCATCTGACATAGAGTTATCATCCTCATGTTACACATGACGAAACTGAAGCTCAGAGAGGTTAAGGAACGTGTTTGTATTCATACAACAGGTGGCTGTGGGATTCCAACCCAGGCCTGTGTGTGCCCAGTCAGGTCAGGGACAAAATGGTTTCACTGTTGCCAAATAAGAGAACCCCGACTACGTGGTTACAGGAACGCTGGAGGGGCCCAGGACTCCACACGGAGGGGAGACCCCAGGGCGTAGTTGGGACTGTATCCTCATGAATTCAGGACTGAAAGTGCCAATGAGGGAGAAAAGGGCACTCAGAGACCCAGCATGGTCACACAGGGACCTCAGAATTGCTCAGGTTTAGAGAAAGCCTGGGGAAAACGCTGAGTCAGGCAGGTCTGAGATCCAATCCCAGCTCAGTCATTTCTAGCGGTGTGACCTTAGGTGAGTCACTGACCCTTTCTGAGCCTCAATTTCCTCAGTGATAACGTGAGGGTGATACTCATAAAGTACTGCAGAGATTACAGTAGTTAATGTAAATAACATATGTATGGTGCCTTGCTACAAGGCCTTCTCCTTCCATCCCCTACAGAAGGAGAGGGTCACATGTAGCCAAGGCCAGATTCCAGAGTGATGCAAATCTGTTGGTATAGTACCAGGATGCTCAAAGCCTGGTGGAGGTTTGTGGACCATCTTAGAGGTTTCTCTCTTTCTCTCATGGCAGGGGGTGGGGGAAGGTCATGTCTGGAGCAAAAGTGTTGAGAAAGGGCCAAAAAAGGGTCCTCTGCTGGAGCAGGCTGAGTAATGGTGACAGATGACAGAGGGAACACAATTCCCAACTCCAGTTTTCTACCCGTTTCTCTCCTAAAACAGATATTTAAAGTGGAAATGAGAGAACTGAAGTTCTGGAAAGGTGAGAATCAAGTCTACAGCCCATTCGTTCAGCAACTTCCTGTTTCCACCCCGTGAAGTTCAGCAGCGCAGCAGCGCAGAGGGAATTTGCACAGATGGTTGTGGTGGCATGGCCCCCGATCTGTGAGGAATTCTGGAGTTCTGGAGAATAGAAGGGGAGCCAAAGACTGGAGGTGAAAATAGGAGCTTCTAATCTTTAGGGAAGGACTTCCTTGGTGGTCCAGTGGTTAAGACTCTGCGCTCCCACTGCAGGGGGGGCAGGTTCGATCCCTGGTCGGGGAACTAAGACCCCACATGCCTCACAGCCAAAATAAATAAATAAATTAATAATAATAAGGAGGAGGGAAAGATAACCCCCACCACCATTTTGGTAGGTGAGAGAGGAAAGCAGGGGTCATCAGGAGCTAGCTGGGGTTTGCCAATCCCTGACCACTCAAGTGGGCACAGGCACCACCTGGGAGATGGTAAGAACTGCTGAGAATCTCGACCCACTCCAGACCTACTCATCACAACTTGCTTTTTTTTTTTTACCTTTTTTTTTTTTTGGCCCCGCTGTGCGGCATGCGGGGTCTTAGTTCTCCAACCAGGGATCGAACCCATGCCCCCTCCATTGGGAGCATGGGGTCTTAACCACCGGACCACCAGGGAAGTCCCACAACTTGCATTTAACAAGATTCAGAGGTGATTCGAATGTACATTCAAGACTGAGACGTGCTTATCACAAGAAAAAAAAAAATTGGAACTATATGTGGTGATGGATTGTGCTGGTCATTTCACAATATATACAAATATAGAATCATCATTATGTTGTACAACTGAACCTAATATAATGTTATATGCCAATTATACCTTAAAAAAAGAGAAAGAGAATAAAAAACAGACAAGAAGCACTGCTGTGACCTACTGTTGGACCCTCTATGAGGTGAGTGAATTTTTTTTTTTTTTGGCCATGCAAGGGCAGCCTGTGGGATCTTAATTCCCCCACCAGGGATCGAACCAGTGCCCCCTGAAGTGGAAGGGTGGAGTCTTAACCCCTGGACTGCCAGGGAAGTCCCAAGGTGAGTGATTTTTAAATGTGTCATCAAAAGCTAGGAGTTCTTTCAAGGACGGGTCCCCCCCTCCATGGAGTGTAGTGAGGAGAGGCTCTGTCTGGGCCCCAGCGGCTTGTTTCACTTGTTTTAAACAGTGGGCTTCCAAGAATACTTTTCTTTTGAAGAGGCAGGCCCCAGCTAAAAGATGTTTGAAAATCTTCTATGCCCTGTTATGGAATATCTATGCTATGGAATGCTGCACAGCCTTACAAAACATGGAGTGGATCTGAGCCCACTGACACACATCAGTCTCAGAAATTGCTCAGTGAAAAAAGCAAGTCTCAGAGCAATCTATATAATAGTAGGTCATTTATGCAAGTAAGCATAATATACATAGGTATATGTATATTAATCAGTTATCTAATGGTTAGTGGCTTTTTCATTCAGGGTCTCACACTGTCACACTCTGATAGGGGTTAAGGTGAAAGCTTCCTCACATGTCTGGCACATGGGGTGGGAACACTCAAGCAGGGTGGGAACACTCAAGCAGGGGTCCGGAAAAGCTATGATCTATTCCCTCTGTAGTCTATCTTTGTGGTCTCTCCAGCATGGGGGCTTCAGAGTAGCCAGACTTCTTACAATGTGGCTTACGGCTCTAGAAGTATGTGTCCTAACACAGACAGCCAAGGGGAATCAATATTGCTTCTTATGACAAGACTTGGGTGTCACCTAGCACCACTTTTGTCACACCTTAGTGAGACAGGCCCAGAGGGCTGCCCAGGCTGTGGGGTAGAGGACAGAGCCCCCACCTGAGGGAGTGTGGTAACGTTTTGGAAGAGCATGTGGGATGGGAAATGGTGTCATGGCCATTTTTGGAAAATACATTCTGCCACAAAAAGTTCATATACATAAATGCAAATAATATATATAAAGAAGGTCTGGAGGGATCCATACCAAACTATCAATAAACCTTTCCTCTGGGGAAAATAGGTAGCAGATATGTTTTAGCTTACCTTCATATCTTATTACTTGAGTCTTTTACATTGAGATACAATATACATTATTTTATTTGTTTAATGAAAAGGAAACTGAAGAGAAGAAAAAAGTAAAACTTTGCTGTAAGCCTTTTATAATAAAATTATTTAATAGATTGGTATTTCTGGGGAATGTTGTATAATGCATCTGAATTTCATGAAAGCATTTAATTAGGTTGATTATAATATATTTAAACAAGATGCAGAAATGTGGACAGCATTAATATTTTATTTTATTTATTTATTTTTATTGGGGTATAGTTTTACAATGTGTTAGTTTGGACAGCATTATTATTATTTTTCTGTCTTTATTAAGATATAATTGACATATAACATTGTATAAATTTAAGGTGTACAATGTGATGATTTGATACATGTATGTATTGCAAAATGATTACCACAACAGGGTTAGTTAACACCTCCATAAACCTCACATAATTATCGTGTGTGTGTGTGTGTGTGTGTGTGTGTGTGTGGTGAGAACATTTAAGATCTACTCTCCTAGCAACTTTCAAGTACAGAATACAGTATTGTTAACTGTAGTCACCATGCTGTACATTAGATCCCAGAATTTATTCCTCTTATAACTAGAGGTCTGTACCCTTTGACCAACATCTCCCATCTCCCCACCCCCCATGGATAGGATCATTCATTCACTTAACAATTATTTATTGAATACCTACGTGTGTTAACTGAACAGCTATTCCCAGAACATTTTTGTTCTGAGTCCATTTTGAGGGACATCTCTGGTAGTTCCATCCATTGTCTCACCCTTTTTCACATATTTATCTGGAAAGAGAAAAGCCAGGCTTGGTAAGGAGTGGCATGTTGGTGTAAAAAGACTTCAACATATTAGGTAAGAATAGTGAAAATATTCAGCCTCACTCTTCCAGTTATCTATTGCTATGTAACAAACCACCCTACAACTTAGTGGCTTAGGGGACTTCCTGATGGCGCAGTGGTTAAGAATCCGCCTGCCAATGCAGGGGACATGGGTTTGCGCCCTGGTCCGGGAAGATCCCACATGCCACAGAGCAACTAAGCCCGTGCGCCACAACTACTGAGCCTGTGCTCTAGAGCCCGTGAGCCACAACTAGTGAGCCTGCATGCCACAACTGCTGAAGCCCATGTGCCTAGAGCCCGTGCTCTGCAACAAGAGAAGCCACTGCAATGAGAAGCCAGCGCACCGCAACGAAGAGTAGCCCCCGCTCGCTGCAACTAGAGAAAGCCCAGACAAAAAAGACCCAACGCAGCCAAAAATAAATAAAATAAATAAATTTATAAAAAAACAACAAAAAACATAGTGGCTTAAAACATCATCACCATCATCACCATCATCACCATCATCACCTTCATCACCATCATCATTATCATTATGGTTCTGGGCTTGCCTGAGCTCAGCCAAGCAGTTCTGTCTTAGGGTCACTCATGGGGTTGCAGACAGACAATGGCTGGAGTCTTCCCAAAGGCTTCCTCACATGTTTAGTTGTCAGCTAGGACCTCAGCTGGGAATGTCAACTGGAACCTACACTTGACTCCTCTGTGTCACCTTAGCTTCCTCACAGCATGGCAGTAGGCTACCAAGAACAAATGTTCCAACAGGACTGGGCAGAAGCCATATCATTTGTGACTACCTTTAGAGGTCCCAGAGCCTCACTTTCAGTGTAGTTCTAGGCCTGCCCAGATTCAAGGGAAGGGAACATAGATGCCAACTCTCAATGGGAGGAGTGCCGATGCCATGATAAGGAGAGCATGGGGGCTGGGAGAGTTTGTCATGGCCATCTTAGAAAATGTAATCTGCTATTTCAGTAATTATCAAAAAATGAAACCTAAACAATGACGCTTGTAGTTTTCAAACGAACAATGGATTCGGTTAACACAGAGTCAAAGCCAAGTCCTTCTGTATCAGGCCAGATGGGCTAAGTTGTGCTGCGGTGATGACCACCCCCCAAATCTCAGTAGCTGAAGATAGTAAGTCTCAGTGCCAGACAGTGCCTGGCTGTCTTTCTAGGGTGCCACCAGCTGGTGACTCAGCTCATGACACTTGTCACACATAGGATAGTAGGGGGAAGTTCTGCTCCATGTAGCCACTCAGTAGTGACCCAGGCTGATGGAGGCTCTACCATCTTGTAGCTGCACTCTCTGGACCACAGATACCGATGAGGGAAAGAAAGACCAGAAAATCACGTGTGGGATTTTTGTCGCCTGTGAGCCTGGAAGTGACACACTACACCTCCTCTCACATTTCATTGGTCCAAACTGTTCATATAGACCTGTCTAGCTGCAAGGGGCTGGGGAATGTAGCAGAGTAATTGGGGTTTGGGGTGAGCATTTAGTGGTCTCTGCCACATCTTGTGTGACCCCAACAAGGCCATACACGATCTGTCCTTCCACCTTATCTCTCAAACCTTTTCTCCAGATATCCACGTGGCTTACCTCTTCACCTCCTTCAAGTCATTGCTGGGATGTCTCCTCCTCAATGAAGCCTCTCCTGATCACCCTACTGAAAATCGTAACCCACGTTTTATTCCTCTCCTTCACCCGTGCTGTCCCTTATTCTGATTTTTCCAAAGTACTTATTACTTCTTTTTTTTTTTCTTTAAATTTCTTTATTTTTGGCTGCGTTGGGTCTTCCTTGCTGCGCACAGGCTTTCTCTAGTTGTGGCGAGCAGGGGCTACCTTTAGTTGCAGTGTGTGGGCTTCTCATTGCGGTGGCTTCTCTTGTTGCAGAGCACGGGCTCTAGGTGTGTGGGGTTCAGCATTTGTGGCACACGGGCTCAGTATTTGTGGCGCACAGACTTAGTTGCTCTGTGACATGTGAGATCTTCCCAGACCAGGGCTCGAACCTGTGTCCCCTGCATTGGCAGGTGGATTCTTAACCACTGCGCCACCACGGAAGTTCCTACTTCTTTTCTTTTCAATTGAAGTATAGTTGATTTACAATATTGTGTTAGTTTCAGGTGTACAGCAAAGTGACTCGGTTATATATGTATAGATCTATATCATTTTTTCAATTCTTTTCCATTATAGTTTATTAAAAGCTATTGAATATAGTTCCTTGTGCTATACAGTAAATCCTTGTTGTTCAAAGCGCTTGTTACTTCTAACGTACTAAAGTATCTGTCTTTCTTTGCAATGTCAACACCACGAGGGCATCAATCTATGTCTGCTTTGTTTAACGACGGATCCCAAGTACCTAGGATAGTGCCTGGCACAGAGACGGCACTTAAGAAATATTTGCTGAAGGACTGAATTTTTAAAAATACTTGCTGTTGGCAAGGTCGTGGTAAGACTAACACTTCTATGCCCTCTTAGTGGGACTATAAATTGGTGTAATAGAGTTTTAAATAAACTTTTAATTTTGGAATAGTTTTAAATTTACAGAAAAGTTGCAAAAACAGTACAGAGAGTTCCTGTATATCCCTAAGGTTAACATCTTACATTGTTGTGGTACATTTGTCAAAACTAAGAAACCAATATTAGCATATTATTATTAATTAAACTCTAGACTTTATTCATTTTCACCAGTTTTCCCATTGGTGTCCTTTTTTCTGTCCCAAGATTCAGTCCAGGGTACCACATAGCATTTGGCAATCTGTATTTTTAAAATGTGTGCTCCTTGCCGAGGAAGGGGCCTTCTTATGCTACACTGGGAATGGTAGGAAGGCAACTGAGAGGTTTCGCAAGCCCCACGAGGGCAGATTTGTGTTGATTTGCAAGAGTCAGGCTGGGCTTCATTCTGGATCAAGGAGTACTAGCCCCATAGGGTGTACCGGTTCTCTCTCACCTTCTGTGCCCTCTTTCTTTGTTAATTGATACAGATTTTCTGGAGGACATTAGGTCACATGCAAAAAGTGCCTTTAAAAGGTGCCTACCCTTTGACACAGCAACTTCCCTTCTAGGAGTATAATCCAAGGAAATAAACCCAGGCACAAAGATTTAGGTAGAAAGATGAATCAGGAAGGAATCTTTGTAAATAATAAAACATGGTGCTGAGGAATTTCAGCAAGCAGGGATCTGTCAGGAGACGCTGATCACACTCAGGGTTGTAAGGAGTGAGATGACTTGACCTGGGAAAGATGACACGCTGACCCCTCTAGGGATCTCAGTGTCAGAAACTGCTGGCTGTCTCTCCAGGGTGCTGCCAGCTGGTGACTCAGCTTCAACTGGCTTTCCTTCCTGGATGCCGCCCTCAGAATTCAAATTCTGATTGCAGAAGGGAAGGGAGTCTGTGTCTATTCTATAGCCTTGAGCCCAGTGTCCTGGTCAGGGGGAGGCAGATTCTGCTAACCATTAATCCCACCAGTCATTTGGAGGAAGAGAGAATCAGTACCCTAAAGGAAAAGACTCAGGACTTCCCTGGCAGTCCAGTGGTTAAGACTCTGGCTTCCCCTGCAGGGGGCACAGGTTCGCTCCCTGTTCAGGGAACTAAGATCCCGTGTGCCGCATGGCATGGCCAAAAAAAAAAAAAAAAAAAAAAAGACCCAGAGAGAACAATGCCAACAGAGTCCCCTACAAGGGATTCGCAACATAACATTCTTCTATATATCAAAACTTAACCCTCTAGATGGTTATTTTATAGTGGATGAAGTAGATATGGTCATTTTATAGTGGATGGATTAAGTAAATTATGGTATATCCCATTTAATATGGTGAATTTTTTACAGTGTTAAATGGAAAAAGCAGGTTACAAAATAAGACGCATAGTGTGATTCTAATTACAAATATGATTAGAAGAAAATACATCAAAATATTACAAGTAGCTATCATTTGGTGATGGTATCATGAATTATCTTAACCTTTTTCTGCTTTTTAAATATTTTCTAAATTTTCTACAATGAATATGTGTTATAATATGGAAAAACCTAATTTTTTAAAATTTCATGCTCTTTGATCTAGTAATTTCTGTCCTAGCATTCTAAGGAGATAATTAGAAATGTAAATAAAGATCTTATACCCAAGGATATCCATTGCAGAATTATATAAATTAATGAAAATGGAAAACTGTCCAATATTATGGGAATGTTAAATATATGAACTATGTGGGTTATATTATAGACATTAATAACGTTTTTGAAGAATTTTTTTTTGTTTTTAATTAATTAATTAATTAATTTTATTTTTGGCTGTGTTGGGTCTTCGTTGCTGTGCGCGGGCTTTCTCTAGTTGCAGTGAGCGGGGGCTACTCTTTGTTGCGGTGTGTGGGCCTCTCATTGCGGTGGCCTCTCCTGTTGCGGAGCACGGGCTCTAGGCGCGCGGGCTTCAGTAGTTGTGGTACGCAGGCTCAGTAGTTGTGGCTCGTGGGCTCTAGAGCACAGGCTCAGTAGTTGTGGCGCACGGGCTTAGTTGCTCCGCGGCATGTGGGATCTTCCCGGCCCAGGGCTCGAAACTGTGTCCCCTGCTTTGGCAGGCGGATTCTTAACCACTGCACCACCAGGAAAGCCCTGAAGAAATTTTTAAGACATAGAGAATGTTTTTCACAGCTAAATGAATAAAGCAGACTCTAAAATTGCATATATAGTGTGATCTCAGCTACTCCAGTCAGTCCCTCTGGTTTAATTCAACAGTACCAACGTGGGACTTCCCTGGTGACTCAGTGGTTAAGACTCTGGGCTCCCAATGCAGGGGGACTGGGTTTGATCCCTGCTCAGGGTATTAGATCCCACATGCATGCTGCAACTAAGAGTTCGCATGCCACAACTAAGGAGCCCACAAGCCGCAACTGAGGAGTCTGACTGCCACAGCTAAGACCCGGAGCAACCAAATAAATAAATAAATAAATATTAAAAAAAAAAAAAACCCAGAAACCCCAGTGCTAATGCATTCTTTTTTTTTTTTTAAATAAATTCATTTATTTATTTTTGGCTGCATTGGGTCTCCCTTACTGTGTGCGGGCTTTCTCTAGTTGCGGCAAGCGAGAGCTACTCTGTTCCGGTGTGTGGTCTTCTCACTGTGGTGGCTTCTCTTGTTGTGGAGCACAGCCTCTAGGCGTGCGGGCTTCAGTAGTTGTGGTGCGCGGGTTCAGTAGTTGTGGCTCATGGGCTCTAGAGTGCAGGCTCAGTAGTTATGGCGCACAGGCTTAGTTGCTCCACAGCATGTGGGCTCTTCCCGGACCAGGGCTCGAACCCGTGTCCCCTGCATTGGCAGGCAGATTCTTAACCACTGTGCCACCAGGGAAGTCCCTGCTGATGCATTCTTATGTCACATGACTAAAAGTATTCCCTGTAGAACAGTTCTTCTCAAGCTGTCTGTAATGAAGGGTGACATCTTAAAATTTCCCATCTGTTATGGACTGATATTTTCGTGAAATACAATAAAAACTAGTTATTAGAAAAATGAAATGAAAAGACTTATAAAATATAAACTCAATCTTTTATTAGATTCAGGGGTAAAACTGCTGGCCGTGAGTTTCTAAATGCTTGTTCTCAGTTTCGGCATGTGTCCCAGTAGCGGACCAGGAACAGCTTGTGATGCCTAATCCCAGCAGCACTGCTGTAGAACAAGGGACACGCCACTCCTCCGTGATGTTCACACCTCAGTTCTAGAGCCATAGCGTGCATTGGCTTTCCTTTTCATAAGACTAGTATAAACTCACTGTAAGAACAGCACAGAAAGATACTTCCTCCTCCCCAAAGGTGACCACTGCCACGTTTCTTGTGTATCTTTCCAAACAACATGTACCATTGACAGCTTTTCACATCATTGCACTCAGATCTAGCTCATCGTTTCTATTGGCTGCATTGTGTGGCTGCCTTTCTAAGATCATCACCATTACAAATAATACTGCAACAAACACTCCGGAGCTCTTTGCTCCCTTATCCAGGTGTCTCCACAGGAAAAATTCCTTACTGGGTATGTATGCTTACATTAAAAAAAATAAATATAATTCACATACCATAAAATTCACCCTTTTAAGGCGTACAATCAGGTGGTTTTTTACTATATTCACAGAGCTGTGCAGCCATCACCACTATTTAATTAATATTTTCAACATCCCCCAAAGAAACCCCATATTCACGAGAAGCCATTTTCCATTCTCCCCTTTCCCCAGGCCCTGGCAACCACTAATCTACTTTCTGTTCCGGACATTTCATATAAATGAAATCATACAATATATGACCTTTTGTATTTGGCTTTCACTTAGCATAATGTTTTCAAGGGTCTTCCATGTCGTAGCATATATCAGTACTTCCTTTTGATGGCTGAATAATATTCCATTGTATGGATATATCACCTTTTGTTTATCTGTTCATCAGTTGATGAACATTTGGATTATTTCCACTTTTTGGCTACTATGAATCATGATGCTATGAACATTTATGTACAGATTTTTGTGTGGACGTATGCTTTCAATTTTCTTGGGTATATACCTAGGAGTGAAATTGCTGGCTCATATGGTAACTCTATGTTTAAAATTCTGAGGAACTGCCAAATTGTTTTCCAAAGTGGCTCCACTACTTTACAAGCTCCCTAGCAATATATGACTTGTAATTTCTCCACATCCTCACCACTTGTTATTACCTACTTTACTTTAGCCATCCTAGTGGGGGTGAAGTGGTATCTCATGATTTTGACTTGCATTTTGTTAATGACTGATGATGTTGGGCATCATTTCATGTGCTTATTAGCCATCTGTATATCTTCTTTGGAGAAATGGCTTTTCAACTTCTTTGCCCATTTAGTTGGGCTTTTTATTTTTGAGTTGTAAGAGTTTCGTTTTTTTTTTTTTTTTTTTTTTAAATTTCTTCCTCCCTCCCTCTTTCCCTCCCTTTCTGTGTTGGGTTTTTGTTGCCGTGCATGGGCTTTCTCTAGTTGCAGCGAGCAGGGGGCTACTCTTCGTTGCGGTGCGCAGGCTTCTCATTGTGGTGGCTTCTCTCATTGCAGAACATGGGCTCTAGGCGTGCGGGCTTCAGTAGTTGTGGCTCGCGGGCTTAGTTGCTCCGCGGCATGTGGGATCTTCCCGGACCAGGGCTCGAACCCGCGTCCCCTGCACTGGCAGGAGGATTCTTAACCACTGTGCCACCAGGGAAGCCCCATAAGAGTTCTTTATACATTGTAGATATAAATCCCTTGTCAGATATATGGTTTGAAAATATCTTCTCCCATTTTTGTGGGTTGTCTTTTTATTTTCTTGAAAGTGTCCTTTGAAGCACAAGTTTTGAATTTTGATGAAGTTCAATTTATCGATCGATACTTTTTCTTTTGTGGCTTGTGCTTTCAGTGTCTAAAGAAACCATTGCTTAATCCAAAGTCATGGAAATTTATATGTGTTTCTTCTAAGAGTTTTATAGTTTTAGCTCTTATGTCTAGGTTTATGATGTTTTAATTTTTGTTTATGGTGTGAGGTAGGGGTCCAACCTCATTCTTTTGTATGTGGATATCCAGTTGTCCCAGCACCATTGGTTGAAAAGACTACTCTTCCCCCCATTGCATTGTCCTGGCACCCTGCACTTGTATTTCTGATGTTGCCAAATTGTCCTCCGAGGAGGTTGCACTGGTGTATAGCCCCAACCATTGGAGCTAAGCGTCTGTATCTCAGATTGGGCATCAACAGTTAGGAGAAGACTTGATGAACTGAAGCTCATCAGGGACCATCACTAGGGTCGGGTCGGGTGAGCCTGGAAGAAGAGAGTGGCGTGAGACTGTGGGGTGAAGGAAGTGGAAATGCTTCAGAGAAGAGAAAAATGCAAGGGAATATAATCTGAGCAGATGGGCCGGAGTTTAGAGACTTTTTGCCCCTTACCAGCTGTGTAGCATTGGGTGGTTATCCAATCCCCTGAATCACAGTTTCATCTGTTAAACAAGAATGGTGGCTGCTTTTACCTTTGTGGAGTTGTGAGGAACAAGTGTGTGTACATATCCCAGCAATGACGGTAGCTGTTGTGACTTTTCTACACGTGGTGCCTGCGGCTGAGATCGTGTGACTGTGGGGGGGCATCACAGTGGGATAGTGTTGGAGCCATTTGGTGAGTGTGAGACTTTTAATGATGACTGATCATGTGTAGAAACGTGGATCCACTGGTACGTGTCACTGTCACCCAGAGCGAGGCGGTACTTGAAGTTTTTGCTGTGACATGTTAAGGGGGGGGAGAGGATGTGACTGAGATTGAATGTGACAGCAAGACAGATCCTGAGTGACAGAATGGAACGGAGTGCAGGGAGATGGGCTGCACTGGGCAAACTTGTGTGCACCCGCCCAGTAGGAGCTGCTTGGGAGTTCTGATGTCAGGACGGATGTCTGTATAGACTGTCCCCTCCTCCAGACTCCCCTCCGTGCTTCCTGAAACCTGGGAGGAAAGGAGGGCGGCTTTCCTCATGGACATGGGATTTTGATCATAGTGTAGAACCCACGATACTAAGGAGCTGTGGCTCAAGCACCTTTGGTGTCATCACCCAAGGCTCAGGAAAAGAATTTGCAGCAAATGTGTGCAAAACGGATGAAGTAGAAGCTGGACTGGTTTCTCCTCCTCTTGGCTTTAGTCTTCAGAGTGGCTGATAAAAGCAGAATCAAAACCTAAGCATTTCTTCCTACTCTCTGTCCCCTGGGGGAGGGAAGAGAGGAATAAACGCCACATCTCATTAAGCATTGATGAGCTCAGGCAGGCAGAGTGGGCCCACAGCCGAGGCAGGCAGGAGGCTGGGGGAGGCTGCAGGAAGGACTCCCCGGCTCACCAGGGAACATCTGTCCCAGAACTTGGAGGCCTGCGCAGGAAGTGAAATAAGGGGTTAACAACAGATGTGGGGGTAACAGCTGCTTTTATTAAAATGAAATCAGAAGGGCCACAGGGACAGGAAGCTGGGTAGATGTGGGGACAAGAGAGAGACAGTGGCTGAGACAAGACGGCAGATCTATGGAAACTGCCTGGAAGAGTCAGCTCTAAGATGCAAGAATCCTGAGGGTGAGAGAGAAAAGGGGAAGACTGCTCTTTGTACCGTATGAAGCTGAAGTAATGAGATCTTAAACACGAGTGATCCAAGGTGACTTTATATACAAGGTATAAAAGATTGGCATGAATATTAGTTTGAACAGGGAAATGGGAACTCTTTCTCTGAGCTCAAAAAGAAAGAAAGCCATGATTAAGGCTGCACAGAGTATAGGGGTAGGAGAGAATAAATACCCTAGTGACCCGCATGTAAAACAGACTGTAAACAAGGGAATGAGATTTGAGGTTAACGGAGGGTCATCTTGCCTAGGCCGCCTTGGACGGCAACTGTGTCACAATGCCACATGGGCATTCACGAGCGCTGTCCACCCGGTGTGAGGGTGATGGGCTGGAGGGTGTGAGGCGTCACAGAGTGGCCTGGGCTTCAGCAGGGCAGGAACACACACTGCTGATGAAGTGGGAGTGGGGACAGGGACCCCCTGGCTTTGGGGTCTGCAAAGGGAAGGGAGGCAGCAGGAAATCAGGCCGCTGGGGCAGCGCTCACGGTATTGGGAGGGCAGCAGCAGACGCAAGAGCAATAGCTTTCTCAGGTCAAAGGGCAGGCCCTAGGTTCATTCCCTACCATCCGGCTGGAAAACCGTCGGGTTCTGGGACTTCAAAGCCACACAGCCAGACTCAGAGACAGGGTTCGCTTGAGCCAATTAGAGTCCCTGCCTGTGCCCAGGTAGACAAACTCCTCCCCGCTGGGGAAAGGGTGAGACTCCTCGAGCCCTGCCCAGTCCTGAGCTCTGGGTGTCTGCAGGGAAGTGGAATAGTGCATTAGTGTTAAGAAAAGCATCCAGCGAGGTAAGAAAGGCTTGGGTAGCACCCACTGCCTCTGTCACTTCCGCAAGAATTTCTTGTTGAGGAGGAAGATGAGAAGGTTGACGTTGACCTTGGCCTTGTTGAAGAGTTTCATGACAGCCACACCCTCGTATTGGAGCTGCAGGAGGTCCTAGGAGGGAGGGAAGGGGCAGGGAAGCAAGTTTGAGGGTTTCTCACGGTGGACCATACAGCTTGTCTATAAAACACTAACATCTTGGAGCCTTACACAGTCATCCAGTGGCACTGGCCACTGAAGTGGGCATTGAAAACCCCTTCACAGATGAGGAAACCGAGGCCAAGAGACAAGTACAGTGACTTGACCAAAGGTCAATTCAAGCAGAGCCAGGGCTTGAAATCATTTAAAAGACAAAACAGCAGAGCAAAAAGATTTGGATTTAAAAATCACTGCTTCCCTGAACACTGGCTTATGACTTAGGCCAGCTTCTTAACCTTTTAGTCTCAGAGCCTATAAAATAGGGATAATGCTTGAGAGTTTCGGAGAGGATTAAATGAGGTAATGTGTAAAGTCCCTGACATGTGATAGGGCTTCAAATATTAATCCTGCTCTGACATCACCAGCCCACTCCACTCTCCTGATGCTTGGCAGTGGGGTCTGTGTCAGGGCACGGGGACAGAGAGGCTTGGGCTACACAGACCATCACCCTTCTCTTCAGGAATAGACGATATGGATTGGGTGGGGAACAGAGCTGATGTCATCCGCGGCCCAGGGAAGCCAGGCGAGGCTGCCATCTTTAGGCTAGCACCGAAAGACCATCGGGTGTCTTGAGGGCTCATGGGAGTGTCCTCTCACCTGATAGTGAAGCTGAAATCGCTCCATGTCCACACCCAGGAACTTGGCATTTACTTCGAACTTTCCTGCCTCATCTCCAGGGGTGATGTCAAAGATCACATTTCTGAAGCTATCAAGAACAGCATTCAAAACAGGGACCCACTGCCTCTTTCCAGGGCCACAGCCGCACTCTTCCACCCACTGCTGCTCATCCCAGGCAGTGCTGTGAGTCACCCAGAGCCAGGCTTCCCCGCTATCACTCTCTTTCTCCTCCCACTTTTATCTCTGCTTACACCTCAGCTCTTCTCTCTGCCCAGCCCTAATCAACTGTTCTCTCCTCCAGGACACTTTCCCAGCATCTTCTGCCTTGGGGTGTCTAGAACTGTGCCAGACCACACCCACTGCCCTTAACTCTGTCTGGAAATGTCATGTCTTCCCCATTGTTCTAGCAGCTCCTTCAGGGCAGGGACCATGCATCTCCTTCCCTCCCACCTGGTGCCCAGCCCAGAGCCCCACCCCAGGTTAGGACATGGGGGAGGTCTGACATTCTGCCCTCCAAAGACACATACTGAGAGGTGGGAAGATCTTCAATTTCCACCAAGACACCCTTCTCCAGGAGCTGGGCAGCAGTGTAATGGAGAGATGGCTGCTTCTTCCCTTTCCCAGAACTCCTGAGGAAGAAAAGGCCCCAGAGAATTCATCTAACAAACCCTTCAACACCAAAGACACTAGTTCTCTCTGTGGCCGGTAGGAAGGAAATTAGACCCGAGGAAGACTTCTCACTGGTGGAAGACAGAGGAGGGGGCTGCACTTGAACCCGAGACTTTGCGAGTGAAACTCAAAAGACCAGAGTCAGGAAGGGACCATGCTGTTCTGGGGTGAGATGTCCCTATCAAAGCTGGGAAAGAGTGGGGCAAAGGTCGACATGGGCAGGAGGAGTGGTCACAGGTAAGCTTCAAAGTGTAGGAAGGGAGCACCTACTTGGAGCTGGGGGCCAGGTGGTCCAGGCAGGCCCGGATGTACTGGCTGTAGTAGTCGCCCTGCTCCTCATAAAAGGTGGCCTTAGTGCTCAGGGCCTGGAACGTGGCCTGGAGCTTCACCAGCTCTGCCTTCCGCCGCTGCCGGTGCCTGCGCTGGTTGCGGATGTCCTGGGGTTGGGGGCACCAGGGGAGGGGTGAGTTGACCCTTCCTGGCAGGAGAGCCTCAGGGTCTGATTCAGGCCCGAGAACAACTCACTGTAAGGATCTTTAGGAAGAGCAGGAAGAGGAAGATTTCAAGGTTGTTTTCCCTAGGAGGAGGGCAATCTCAAGGACCCTATCCCAAACCCTTGAAGGACGTTTCCAGGGCCTCTCCCGCATTGAGGAGTAACTGTTCCACGGCTCCTTGTTTTGTAGTGAAAGAGAGTTTCAAGAATACTCCCTTCCCTGACGAATTTTGAGACCTTTCCTTCAAAAAGGACCCTTGGAGATTGCTTGGCCTTCCCCTGGCTGGTGACAATTTTGGGTAGGCACTCACCAGGGAGAGGCCTGCCCTTGAGGTGCCAGCACTATGGACATGCGTGTGCACACACACACACACACACACACACACACTCTCACTCCCTCTCTCTCTCTCTCTTTCTCGCCCTTCCGCTCCCTCCAGGCCCAGGCCGTTACCTTGGCCAGTTCGTCTACCAGCCCCTGGTAGCCGTCGCTGGCGCTGACCAAAGCCAGGCCCTCGAGTCGGCGCAGGTTCCGCAGGACACGCTGTTGCTTCTCTGCCAGCGGCAGGAGGGAGGGAGCTGTCAGCGAGCGGTGTCGTCGCAGCGACACTGGGGTCTGGGCTTCACAGGCCTGGCGTCGGCACATCAGCCGCTTGTGGGCTGCCTCCTGGGGGCAGAGATGCTGAGGGTCTAGCAGGCCCTACCATTCTGCCCCCAGGCCATGGTCCAGAGGGGGAGGGCGGGGTGAGGTGGCTCGTGAAGAACATCACAGTGTGCGGCCTCGCAGGTGCTGAAGGGCCTCGTGGGTCACCTGAGAGGAGGAGTGGCCACGGGGGACCCACTAGGAGTACAGCATAAAGGATTCCGGTAGACACTGGCTGCGACTTCCCAACGACGGAGCTTTGTGATGGCTCCAGGGTATCTGGGGTTCTCTCCCTCCTTCTGTCCTGCGTTTTGGGACAGGCCTCTACTGGTTGTCCCCACCTGTTCTCTGGGAAGCCCCTGGCTGAGTCTGTACTCCAGCTGGCCCAACTTGCCCCTGGCCACCCACCACTCAGCACCTTCTCCTGCCTCCAGGCCCTCAAGCAGCCCACTCCCCACGCTGAGCACCAGCCCTTCGGTGCTCTTCAAGGGAGCCTGCCCAGACTGCCTCTCTGCACCCCCAGCAACTCCTAGCACTGACAGCAGGGGCTGGGGTCCCTGCAGGGCTCACTCTTATTTCAATGGGGAGTAGGGAGGGAGGTGGAGTCTTGGCACTCTGCAGCCTGAGGGTCTCTGGGGGTCAAGGGCAGAGGCCTCGGCCCCCCAGAGCTCACATTACTGGTGAGCACAGCTGTCTGCCCGGGAAAGGCATCAGCCATGCTGGTGGGGGGCGAACGAGACAGTACCTGTGGGCCAGCCTGCCGCTCACCTGCTCTCTGGAGGCCGACAGGGACAGGGTCTCCTTGAGGGAATCCCCAGAGTGGAACTGCATGATGTCAGCCAGCATCTGCTTGGTGCTGCAGGAGGGGAGCGAGGGGGGAGAGGTGAGGGACAGGGGGAGGGTCTGGACGTGGGGCTGGCTAGGGAGCTGAGAGTAAGCGGACCTTGCCCCGCATCATGGCTGCCAGGGATGCTTGGGTGGTAAGGAGAGAGGGTGCGATGGGGGTAGGTGTTGTGAGGAGAACATAACCAGGACGAAGACCTAGGAGGTGGGGTGATGGGTCTGTGATACAGAACTACCATGGTTCCGAACACACTGTGCTCTCTTACACCTCTGTGTCCTCTGCCTACAATGCCTCCCACACATGGTCTTCCTTTGAGTCCTTTGGCTGAAGGACACACTTCCTCCTCTGTGAGACCTTTTCTACCTAGGTGTCCCTCTGAGCTCTCACGCACCTGACACCCACCTCCCTCTTGGCGGCTCTCTGACGTGTACCCATCCCTAGCCTCGCCCCACTGTAAGGGCTTTGATGGCAGGACAGAGCTGAACACCCTGCTCACTGGTTTACCAGGTGAATGGGTGAGCAGAGGGACTGCCTTGCTGGCAGGGGGATCAAAGTGGCGACCTGGCTCCTCTTCTGCCTGGATGACCAGCCCAGCCCTGCTGGGGGCCCTCCCTCGCTTTTGCAGAACTGGGGTTGAAAAGCTCCATGCCCATCTCCTGACCATCACTCGTAAGGACAGGGAATTAGAACACGAGTCCCCCCACCGACCGGCTGTGGGACTTTAGGCAAGTCACTTAACCCAAGTCTCTTTCCTCCACTGGAAGGCAGGGAAACCATGATCTACCTCACCATTTGTCCCTTAGGCTAAATGACGTGTAAGAAAGCATTTGGTAAACAGCACAACAATACGCAAACAAGCGTGCTGCCAGTGTCCTAACTATTCCTTTGCCTTCAGCCACAAGACAGCGCAAAAAGCTGAGGCCGCCAGAAGGGAAACAGCTGAGACCGCAGCAAGGGGAAGGCCAATCGGCTTCAGGGAGAACTCTGTGAAGGATGAGAGAGCCCAGGAAGAAGCTGGGATGGCCACTCCACAGTAGCCATCTTACTGGCCTGGGGAGGCTCAGGGGGCCGAGGCTGCTCGCCCACCTCAGAAGCAGGCTCCGGGCATTGGTGTCGTCAGCATCTGTCTCCAGCCCTTCAAACTTGTTGGTCAGTGTCAGTGACACTTCTAGCTTGCTCAGATCCACGTTCCCATCCGCAGCTACGTTCTCCCCTGAGGCAGGTGAGGAAGGAGAGAGACTAGCACACTTACGCACAGATGGGGCCATGGTAAATAAATACACTGCTCCATGAGCCCCTCTTCCAGGAAGCTTTCCCACACTGCCCTGCGGAACCACCCTGTACCCTCAGCCCTGAGCACCAGCGGAAGGGCTGTCACCCACAGAGCTCACCCTTGCATTACTGGGGCTGTGCCTCCCCAAGCCTGGAGCTCCTGGCTGTCTCCCATCTGTCACCACCTCCACCCTGCCCTTCCACGCCTGTAAGCCAGCTTCCTTTCATTCCACAGCTCCTGAAATCCTCCCTCATCAGAGACACGTTTTAAGACCCAAGACAGGCCCTATCCCTCCACGGCTCTCTCGCATGATTGAACTGGCCATTTACATGACGGTACGGGGTCCCCTACTGTCTGTCCACCTTCTCCATATCAGTCTGTCCATCCCAGGACCAGAGGGAGAGAGGGAGAGCGTGTAACCAGCCTCCTGGCACACGTCCCCGACTGAACAAAAACTCGAGGGGGCACGTTCCCACGCCCTGCTCACCTGACTGCCCGCCCCCGCCGCCCGCCCCAGCTGTCAAGGATGGCACGTACCAATGAGGTCAGGGACGGTGGGCAGCTCCCCAAGGTCCTCCAGGAGCTCGTGCAGGGGGTCGCGGTGATCAGGGGCGATCCAGTCCTGGTGTTCTAGCAACAGCTATAGGATGGAGGGAGAAAAAGAGATGCAGAGTTTGAACCAGGCCTTCCAGGGCCAGACCACCTACTCAGCGCCCCCAGGTTGCCGCCTCTCACCCTGTGCGTGTTGACCAGCTCCCCCACGGTGATGTACACCACAGGTTTGGCCACAGCCACCATGTCTGAGTACTCATCCATCGCAAAGCGCTCTTCTGGCTCTGGCACGTGGCAGGCTCGGCAGATGAACCTCCTACCTCCAGAGGAAGATCATGTGAGAGGGTGGGGCGGGCTGGCACCCGCCACATTTCTGTTCCCATCAGCCTTCCGCCGGCCCTCTCCAGTGACCGCTCAAGCCAACTGTGACTCTCCAGTCTCGACTCCGGCCCTTCTGTGCTGCTCTACCTTCTCTCCCGGTGGTCCCCTCAAGCCAACTTCCTTCAACAGTCCTCTTTTCTCTCCACTGGGGAGTCCTTCCAACAATCTATCCTCCAACCCACTAACTATACTCTTCCCCTCTATGCCTCTCCTCCTCATGGAGTTGAGAGGGGAAGTGGTACGTGAAAGAAGATGGGAAAAGGAGGAGGGGACAGGAGGAATAGGATGCCAGGACCCAAGACCTGAACTTGAGGTGTGTCTCCTCCAGATAGTCGTTCAAGACCCGCAGGTGCTGGCTCTCCCTGGAGAAGGCCTTGCCAGCTGCAGCATGCTGCAGGAGTTGAGCCACAGCCCCCAGGGCGTGGCGCTGGGGGGTGGCCAGGGCGCCGCCTGCTGCCATGGCCACAATGTCGAAGGCGTCAGGGGCCACTACAGCCGGGTTCAGGAAGCGGTAGTACAGGAGATTCCCTACGACCTGCGGGCACAGGATCGTAGAAGCACCTGGGGCCCGCCTCCACAGCCCCAGCCCCGCTCTCCCAGCTCACCTGGCTGGAAGGACCACCTGCGTCAACCCCGTTATGGTACAGAAGAGTAAACAGACCCAGAGCAGGCCGGGAACTTGCTCAAGGTCACACAGCAAACTTGAGCAATAGCTGGGACTGGAACCCAGATCTGACAAGTCCAGGGTTGGCCACTGTTAACTCACGTCCTGGGTGTCTTTCCTTCTGCTACCTGAGCCCTGCTGGTGAGCCAGGCTCGATTGACAGGGTGGAGAATATTTTCCTTCTTGGATTTTTACAGCATAGGGTTTTCTGTCCTTTTGCGTCAGTCTGGGGGTTCACAGGCACCATCGGGGCAAAGGAGAGCGCAAGAGGTGGGGGATGGGAGACAACACTTGCCTTATAGACCTCATTCTCTGTGGCGTCGGGGAACTTCTCTGCCAGAGTTGTCTTCAGGACCTTGGCCACATATCGCATCCCATACCTGGGGGCAAAGCAATAGGTGTGCTATGGCCCTACCCACCCACCCCAGAGTGTGGGCCTGAGTGCCTGCTTCTCCTTCCCCGGGCTCAGCCACCCGAGAGGTGAGCTCAAGCACTGGCCCTCCCCTATCCACAGCCAGCTCCCTGCTGCCTTCCTCCAAACATCTCTGGGCCTTGTCCCTCCCTCCTGCCCTTATGTCAGCACCGAGGACCAGGGCCCAGTCAGCCACTAAGCTCTCACGCAGCCTCCAACCTGGCCTGAGAGCCTCTTCTTTGGTCCCCTTTAGTCTCCCCTGGGAAACACCCCAGATCCCAGTATTCATCCCGCGCTCCCCACAGAGGCACCTTTAGCCTGTACCTTAGGTGTCTGACACCCACAGCCAGAATCCCATCCCAGGACAGCCTGGGAGGCTCTGAGGCTGTTATCATAGAGCACCTGTGAAGGGCCTGGTCTGGGCTAGAGGCAGGGGCCGAGGAGCACAATGAACTGGAGTAGAAGCATCCAGTCCTGATTCCACCACTAACCAGAGATGTCAGCTTAGGCTGTTTTGCTCCACTTATAAGTTTGTTCCCTCATCTGGAAAATGGGAATGTTCATTCTTGCCCTCTCTATCTCATAGGGTTTTTATGAGGATCAAGTGAAATTACATCTGTGAAAGTAACGGTAGTGCTATTCGAACATGCTAGACTTAATTATTATTCCTATTATGGGTGTGCCACCTACAAATTTAATTAAATACCTTTAAAAGCTATTTCCACCTCCTAGGGTGTCAGGGACAGAAGTTTACAGCTCACTGTGTACTTTCCTTTATTAGTCCTAGGACAACCTTTTCTGAATCCTAATTTTAAATCCTTAATCCAGTCCTCCAGGTTTGGAGAGCAGGGTACTGAACTCTGTGGGCTCCCCTCTGCAGCATCCCCACCTTGCCCCGCGCACTACTGAGCACCAGAAAGGCTGGGTGGCTGAGTGATGATGATCTAGATGAGGCCCACCTTCTCACCGTTTTCAATCATCTGTTTTCCAAAAAATAATTATTGACTAAATTTTAAGAAAGGAAAGGACTTTTATCAAGTGTTTACTGGTTTGAAGTTTTCTTATTTTTGACTTTGTGGACTGAAGAGTTTTAGATTGTCCACCACTTACACTCAGACGATAATATGTCCCCATAATCACTTGAGGTTCCCTTCTCCGGCCCAGCGATGTCCTGACTGCCCACACAGACCTGCGTGCTGTATTCCAGCGCAAGTCTCTAGCCGGGGCTTTGGGCATTCTCCACCCATCTCCTGAAGCCCTTGAGCACCTCGAGACCAGTTTCCCTTCCTGCTTCCATCCTTCAGTATTGCTCTGCTCTCCCCATCGTGGCCTGGCCCTCTTGAGATCCTGTGCCTAGGCTGGTGTGTGGCTGTTGCACATACGGAATTTGGTCCGCAGATGAGATGATGGCTGCAAGGAATTTATCGGTCATGGCAAGGAGGTTGCGGAGGGAGATGTCCAGTCGTCTCTGGACCTCGGGGTGGCTCAAGGCCTGCTCTGGGGTGATGTCATAGGGGAGGTGGCTATGGGCAGAGAGAGACAAGTTATCAGCCAGAAGCCCCTCCCATGGCCTCCCCTCCCTAAGGCTCTACCCCCTAAATTCATCTAACAACAAGATCTCATACATACACGCTGAGGGCAGCCCAGCATATGCTTAAGGGGATTAGGCCAGAATAAGAGAAAGGACTCGGAGAGGACTAGACTGATGTGGGTGGAAGAAGAAAGAGATGGAGCACCCAGGGGGAGGTGGAAGAGTGTAGGAGGAAATGGAGGACCTGGAGTCTGTGGAAAGATCCTAAGGGGAACCAGAGGAGACCAGGGCCACCCTGCATACCTTTGGTAGTTGTGGTGGTGGGGAAGGCTGGGCCACCCCCAAACTATACGCCCGCGTGCCACCCAGAGAAGCCACCAGCACTGCCTACTCTCCTCAGCGGCTCCATTTCCCTAGTACCTATGCACCTGAGTTAATGCCTCCAATCTATAAGGCCAACTTATTTCTCCCCCTATCTCATTTGCCTATTCATCTATAAATTTGAATATTCAGCTATACCCCTATCAATAAGGAGTCCATATCCCAGCTCCCAGTAAATCTGACATATCATTTGCAAGCACTGACATGGCAATTAAACACATTTGCATATTCATCTGTGCTCATTCTATGTTAAGCGCACCAGGTCTGGTGTCATTTACAGCAGTTCCATGTTAATTACCAGAGGGGGTCTAAAGGCTACCATATTTCATCCTATAGGGCTGGTGTCATATTTGCATAAATCAGCATGCTCATTTATATGCCACCTTCAAAGCACGCTCAAGCTTCCCCAGTGAGGCCCAAGACTGAGCTGATCAAAGAGAGCTCTCCTTCTGCCCGTCGGCTCACCTGCGCTGCCCTGTCTGGGCCTCGGTCTGGTTGATCCAGCTCTTGTAGAGGTGGACAGGGTCTGTGTGGATGCTGAGCATCTTGTCCTCCAGCACATCCTGGATCACCTTGCCCAGGATCTCCCGCAGGGCACTTTGCCCCCGCCCGTTACGATAGAATCTCACCACCAGCCTCACCACCGTTGGGTTGCCTGTCACCATGTCCTGGGGCTGCTCCACCTTCGACCTATGGGTCAAGAGGCAATTGAAGCTGGTCTCCTGCCTCTGTGTAAAATAGCTGCTTTTCCTTTTGAGATTTTTGGCTCTTTAAAGCCTGCTCTGGTATCCCTCCTGCTAAGGAATGTCTTGTTATCTCTGTCTCGGCCTTTGTGCTAACATTCTGTCTCGGCCTTTGTGCTAACATGTCAGCGCATGTCCTCCCTGCATGCTGTCCCAGGAGATGGCTTGTCTCCATAGGAGGCAGAGAAAAGAGGTCTTCTGATTCCATTTCTACCTTCAAACCTCAATAAATTGTCACCTTATGAAGGAGCCAATAGTGGCATCTCTTCACCCATTCTCTTCCCATTCCTTTGCATCTGGAAAACCTACTTGATTTCCTCCTGGAGTGCTGTCTTGAACAGCTGGAGCAGGAGATAGGCCTCTCGGCGGTTGGAGGCATAGTTGTATAGACTGAAAATCACTGATTCCATGAACTTGGTGGTTTTGTTCTGCGGCATCTGAAAGATCAGCTTGGCCAGGTAGATGGGTTGAGTCTGTAGCAATGGGGGAGATAAGAATAGCTGATAATGCACCTTGAGGACTAGTGATCAGATAAAGAAAGGTTTTGCTGATTGGAACTTGGAATAGAGAACACTGTCACACTTTCTGGGGGGTACTGGGAACATTCCAGACAAATGAACAGAGGTAGTTTCCTTCCCTGGGTACAAGGCATTAGGACTGTGGGAAAGAACACCTTACTTGCAGGTAAAGGCACAGACACGAAGGCCTCAAGGTCCCAGACCCTCAGGAGGTAGTGGAGATATCTCCTTCCAAAGTCCTCTGCTCACCTGGAGCAGGTAGAAGAGGTGTTGGTAAGCTTCTAGTTTCTGCCGTTTCTCTTTGCTCAGCGACTTTAATCCCTTCTGCTTGTCCAGAACCATCATATCTGACAGCTGTTCCTTATTCTTCTTGGTCAGCTTCTTGCAGTGGGAGACCACTTCCTGCAGGGGCGGGGAGCGGGTGATACAACCGACCCAGGCCAGCACAGAGCACAGAACATATGGTCTAGAATCAGTGCCTTGAAGAGCCAGGGCTTTCTGCTGTTCAAGGTATTCAAGGAATGAGCCAAGGGAGATAAACAGTTCTAGGGTGAGAAAGGGCCTCCTACTGCCCCAAGACTCCATCTGGCACCTCTGCTGTCACAGGGTGAGTCCCCAGAGAGAAGTGGGTTACCAGACTGAGGCACCATGTCTATTCGTTTCTGCTATTATTTCTTATTAGACTGTTGTACAGATTTGAGGTGGAGATATCACTATATCACTTCCACCCCGTCACTGTATATTTGTATGGTAATTTACAGTTTAAGGAGCTTTCATATCTATTTTTACTTTTGGCCTGGTGAGGTAGGCACTCTCATTATTCCCACTTTACTAATGAGGAAACAGACCTAGAGGTTAAAAGACCAGCCCGCAGTCCCATCGCTAGGAATCAGCAGAGCCAGCCATTCCAATTTTATGTCCGGTGTTCTTCCTGCTATATCATGTGCCCCAACAAATTACTAGAAGGGTAGAGGACCACTGCACAAGGACCTGAGCCATGTGATAAAATCCAGACATTTAAAAAATATCTGATTAGCAACCAGAGAATGGCCAGCATCACCTCTCCAGAGGCAGCTAGATTTGGGAGAAGGGTGGGCCAGTGGGCCCCTCACCTGCAGGGTGATCCGATTCTTCACCAGCAGGCCAATCTTGATGTCCATGAGATTGAGGTCTTGCTCCAGCTGCTGATTGGACCGGATCTTCCTGACCACCTCTTCCTGGAGCTTCAGCAGCTCTGCCTCAGCCAAGAAGTCCTGGTGGCTTTGATTCAAGAGGTGGACAAATCTGCGTACCACGCTGAGAGGGGGATGGGGCACGTGGACTGGCAGGAAGGGAAGAGGCACCAGGATTAGACGTGCCTTCACTAGAGGCTTCCTCTCCAGCCCCCTTCCCCAGTAATCCCTCCCTCAGTGTCCTTTCTGCTTGAGGCTAGCAGGTCCCCAACCCCAGCCCTTTTCTAATTAGTTCTGTCTGCAGTTGGAGGGCAGTGGGCAGCCTCCCAGCCAGTCCTGTCCCCGAGCTCCTTATCTTATAACTAGGGATGACACAAGAGCTGTCCTTCCCCTGCCTGGATTCACCCCCAACCTGGGCCTATCTCGGTGACCTCCCACACCAAAGTCAGAGCCCTAGCATCCTCTGATGATCCGTTTAGGCTCCCCTATTCTGATTTACTCCCCACTCCTGCTGGGCCAACCTACTCATCCTTCATTCCAAGTTCACTTCCACCTATCAGCCTCCACTCAGCCCTGCCTGACCCTCACACAACCCTCCTCTGTCAGGAGTGTCTGCGTCGGGGGAGCACAGATAGAAGGAACGTTCAATGGGTTTTATAATATAGGGAGGTCAGAGTTAGATGGATTCTCCTTGAATCTCTTTTGGAATGATATTTGAGCAAAGAGAAGCCTGTGAGCTAAGCTACAGGGAATAACAACAAAATATCAACTAAGACATATAATGTTCACTATGGAACAGAAACTGTTCTAAGTGCTTTAACATACTTAAAACAACCCTGTGAGGTCAGCACACTGTAACTTACTGAGGAAATCACTCCGGCACAGAAAGGGTAAGTAACCTGCCCTAGGTTACACAGCTAGTAAGAAATGAACGAGTCAGGTTTGGAGGATAAACAAAACCAGGCCTGGTCCTTAAAGGCAGTCCAGTAAGGGAAGCAGACAAATAAACCACAATTCACTACAGTGTGGTTAGTGCTCTGAGAGGGGCAAGCATGGGGACCTTTGGGAAAGTGAAAGCCGGCCACCAAAGGCTACCTGCGGAGTGAAGAAAGGCTTCCTGGAGGAGGTGAGACCCAACCTGATGTCTGTGAAAAGGAGGTGAGAGGGAGTGCACTTGGCTGTTTTAGGAAGTGCTAGAAGTCCATCATGCCTGTAACACAGTGTGGAGGGTGCAGGTGCTGAGGGACGGGGCTGGAGGTCAGTGAGGTCAGAGGTGCAGGGAGAGGTTGGATCAGAGAGTTTGGGAAGCTGTGCTTAGGAGACTGGACTTTATCCCCAGGGCAATGGGGTGTCCCTGACAGGTTTCAAGGAGAGTGACAAGATCACGAGGTTTAATGGATCACGCTGGCTACTGTGTGGAAGACAGATCTTTGAGGAGTGAAGAATGGATGAACCAATGGAAGACAGCTGATGGCATCTTGGATTCAACGATATAGCACCTTAACTCATTTAATCCTCACAACAACCATACCTGATCATTATCTCCATTTTATAAATGAGAAAATGGAGGCAATAAAGAAGTTTAGTAACTTGCCTAAGGCCACACGGCTAGTAAGTGGCAGTGCCCTGAGTGGAGCTGGGGCTAATGAAATTGGGAGACAGACCTGGGAAAAACAAGTTCTTCCAGAAAAACTATAAACTAAAGAGAAGAAAAAGAGATCAAGGATGGTCAGGGTAGTGGTATTAATGCAACAGCAAGAGAAAAAACAGAAAGGGCCAGGCTGGGGAGAGGTAAGGAGGGAAAAGCAGCCAGCTGCCCGGAAGTAGATGGACCGAGTGTCTGTGGCTAGATAGGGGCAGATGGTACCCCTGCCGGCAGGACAGGGTGGGAAGATGGACTAAGGAGGTAAAGGAGATGATTCCTGAACAGTGTACTCAACCTTGAAGCCCACAGGTGTGGCCTCAGGCCCAGGAAGAAAAGGGGCCTACCTCTTCGGAAACCCACGGGCTGGAGGCAAACCTGGAGATAGACCGCTAGTCCACTTCACCGAAAGGAGGGGGACCTCCAAGGCTGGGTTTCTGGGCTTTAAGAACAGGAGCCAAGAGCAGCCTAGAAGGACCTCTTTAAGGCTTTAGATGTATGCCCAACTACTGGGAACCATGGGGCACGAAGATGGAGCTCCCTCAAGAGCTCCTCCTCAGGTTTCCTAGCACTGCAGAGAGGACCCCAGGTACCTCGCCTGGCTTCCTGTGTGTTGGGCCACAGAGGGCGGCAAGTGGAGGAATCATGGGTCAGGGAAGAGGGCAAAGTTGGGGAAGGCTGGAACTCTAGGGAGAGGAGAAAGGTCCTTTTCTTTCTTAATTTCTTTTTTTTTTTTTTTTTGCTTGTGTGGTAGCAACAGGAAGATAATCTAAGACTGGTACAGAGGTACAGACAGAACCTTGTTAGAGGGGCTTTTCCTGTGATGAGGCTATCTCTTACTGGGGTGGGGCAGGGGGCTTTTGTTACCACCTCTGTTCCACATTCCTGCACAGACAACTTGTACCTTCCCCTTACCCACTATGGGACCCCAGGAGGGATATCTGGACCTCCCTTCCTATCCCTCCCATCAAACCGGGGTATCTGCAAAGGCAGGAGCACATCTCCTCATTCCTCCACCCACCCTGGGTCCTGAGGCATGCTCAAGGTTGGGAACATCAGCTGTTGGTGAGAGAAAAAGGCTTAAGAAGGCCAGACAACTTTTCTAAGGTCCCAGTTTGTGAGCTGTGGGGTCGTGTGACTTTCTACCTTGCTAACTGCTGAAAGCCAGGAAACTCGCAAAGACAGACACTTGCACAGACAGAGGAGGGAACCCAGGCAGTTTACCTAACATCCTGTAGTCATCCCGGGCTTTCCTGGCTCGGAAAAATGCCTGGATCTTCACGATGGAGTTAACCTGCCAGGAACACAGATGGGAAAAGGGTTGCCGGCTGCCTGTGCTCTGGTCTCATGGATAAAGGTTGGATATGGGGACAGGGGGAGTGGGATGACACTCACATTCTTCTGGAAGTAGCCCAGACGCCTCCGGTATCGCCTCCGAGCTGCCCACATCCGGGCCCAAGCCTGGATCTGGGGGCAGAGACACACTGCCTCAGAGCTCCAGGGTCAGGGCCGGCTCTCCAGGCCAATCCAGCCATCTCTAGAGGTCATAGGTGAGGGGACTAAAAACTGTTCTCAGAGAGTCCTTCAAGAAAGACAGGAACCCACCCAATCATGATAGCTACCTTGATTATAGCATTCGTGTTTGCTTTTAAATACTGCAACCTTTCCAGGTAAATCTTCCGCTGTCTGTAACCCCGCCAATGAGCCTGAGATGAGAAGGGAAAAAGCGGTAACCACAGCTGGTCCCTGTTGGCCTGAGAAGCCTGTGGGAAAAGCCTCGTCCTGGGATCTCCAGGGAAGGGGCAGGGGGTGGGGGGAGGCAGGAAAGTAGAGGGGGAAGGAAGGGGAAACTGGCCCTGTTCTCAAAGAACTTCCAACTTCATGGGGAAGACCAAATGTCTGCATGTAGCCAATCATACCCTCTGCCACACTCCCTGGTCCCCCCCCCCCCACACTCACGCTTGCACCATGCAATCAAACATACACACTCATGCTAAGCAACACCTCCTCATAGAAGCAGCTGTTAAGATACAAGCGTAAAAGATCTTAATAAAGCATACCTCTACTCACCAGCTTCACCACAGCATGTACCATAACCCCCCAACATACTCATCCACCCACATAAAGACTACCACACTGTCACACACTCCATGGTCTGGAGAGGCACATGGTGGCACAGGTGGAAAGTGTATGCAGGCACAGAGCTGTGTGCCCACCATCTCTGCCAATGGCCATCTGGGCAGCAGGTCATTCATGCTCTCATAACTCACCCTTCTCTTTACAACTCTACCATTCAGCTCTGAATCCCAGCTCTCAGCAAATCTTCCCTCTAAGGCCCCCAGTAATTCAGCTGTCAGGCTGATGCCCCTCCCCACTGCTAGTCTGCTGCAAAGGGTCTAAATGACCATCTCCTCCATAAATCACATCCCCTTCGGTTCCTAAGACACAAATCTCATGGCTCCCTTCTGTTTTGGTCTCCTTCCTAGGAGCCTCTTCCCTTTCACCCCAAGCTTGTGTGAGATTAATTTTCCTAAAGTACCACTTAGACCATGTTTCTTCCAGCCCCATAGTTTCCAGAAGTTCTCAACCATCTGACCCCACACTCCTATCTGTCTACCAATCCCTACTTCCTTAAGGATTTTAACCACCTCAGACATTTCACTTTCTCCTAAACATGCCTTATGATCTTCTGCCCCTGAACCTTTGTCTATGCCCACCCTCACCCCAGCCCTGTCTCTACCCACTGAAATCCTGTCTTTTAGGGAACACATTAAACATCTCCTGAGAGCTCAGGCCCCGGAGAACTCTGCCGCTGACATTGCCATGGCTTGGTGCATTAAGGGCATCCCCTTTCAGACAACTGGCCCTCCCAGCCCCTTCTAAAGCCAGCTCTCTTGGCCAGGCTTTCCCCTAAGACTTACACTGTCCTTCTGTTGGGAAAGGATATAAAAGAGACAGCTTGGCCCCATGATACCAGCTGTCCATCTTGGAGTCTAGAGGCCAGGAAGCCCCAAGTCTGTGCGTTTCCTCAGCACTCTTTTCCCTCCTACTCCAGGTACTGCCTGACATATTGTCAGTTGCTGTGGGGAAAGGCTGAGGGGTCTCCTCTCTGCTCTTACCACCTACCCACCCCCACATGGCTGCTCCTTAAAGAGAAGGCCTCCAAATCTGGATTGGTCAGAATTCAGGACCCTGACTGGGGTCCTGGCCAGGGTCAGACCTCTCAGGAGAGATTAAAGCCTCAGCACACCTAAGCTGCTTTGTTTATGAGTCTCACACCCGCTAGCTGGAGAGCAGGTAGCCTGGGGCTCTGGGACCCCTCTCCCTTTCTCTGTCTCCCAGGACCCAGGCCAGAGCTGGCACACATCCAGGCTCAGTAGCAAACTCGCCTTCGGACGTTGTGCCCTCTCCCACTGCTGGTGTGGCTCTTCTGCTCCTTAGAGTTGCTGTGAGATGCCCGGCTGTGCTCAGGAGGGAGGAATTCCTATGATTTAGACCACTAAATGCTGATTATTAAGGTTCTGTTTTGAATTCTGGGATCAATGCCCCGAAATTTACATCTCGCAATGGCTCCCACCAATAGAGTACGTACTGCACTAAGTGCTACATGTAATTTTCCTACTTTACCCTCACAATCAACATGAGGCGAGTACCACCATTATGGATGAGGAAACTGAATGCTGGAGAGGCTTAAGTAAGGTGCCCAGAAGTAGTAGGACCAAGAGGCAAACTGCAGCCTCTGACTCCAAAGCCTGAGTTCTCAATGACCACCACATGTCCCAGATCATAATCAAGGGCCATTGGCCAGTCTCAGTCTGTGCTTCTGTCTCCCTTGGGGTTCTCTGGTATTATCTCTGCGTCCCTACTATCACAATATCTCACATCCACTGTATTCCAGTTCCTGCGATGGGAGAGATGTGATCACTCACCTGTGTCTCTCACACCCATCTCTCACCCTTGCCCAGTGCCAAGTGGCATCCTTCTCAGATACTGGGCATTTGGAGGTGTTCATTAAATAAAATCTCTTTTACACTGCCAACATTGCCACGAGGCCCTCCAGGTCACATCTGCCTGAGGAGGTCTCTGTTTGCTCAGCTCCCACTGTTCCTGGCTTGTAAAGTGCCTGGGCCCGAGGCCTATCTTCCCAGTTGGCCTCGTGCCCCAGTTACTTGGGGGTTGGTCTCAGAGGCCACACTGGACCATCCACAGGTTGGGAGAATAAAAATGGAAAGGCTGGCTGCAGAGAAAAGGTAGAGTTCTTTCCATAAGGGATTCCACTCCTTTTCTGTTTAACCACCACCACCTCTTCACTACTCCTTTTCTAGGCAGGAAGTCCTCCTGGTGTCTATACCCTGATGCCTCACCAGATCTTCTACTCTCCCCCTGGAGGAGCTAAAAAGCAGCTCTCACACCCTCTGGAGGGTGATGGTGATGACAGTAACTAGCATTTATACCATGTTCTTGCCTATCTGCCAGGTACTGTTTAGATGTACTTTACATATTACCTCAGAACAGCCCTATAAGGTGGGTGCTACAATTTCCAGATTCCTCGTTTTCAGATGAGGAAACTGGGAGAGAGTAAATAACTTGTTGACGTCATGCAGCTAACCTGGTGGAACGGGGATTCAAACCCAAGTAGTCTGGGCTCCAGAATCCACGCTCTTAATCACTCCTGTTCAGAGGCCAAAAGATCATCCCAACTCCACTCAGCAAGAAGTAAGTAGGGAGAAAACCCTGAAGCTCAGGTCTGTCCAGGCCCTGAAGCCTCAGATGGCCAGAGCCTGCTACCTGGATTTTGATGACTGCTGGGAGCCAGGTCCTCAGAAAGTGGGAACGTTCAGCAAACTTCTGCCGAACAAGGAAGCCGCGGAGGCGGGCCTGGAGCCGGATAATGAAGCCCACATTGGCCTTCCAGAGCTGTTGGCGGTCGTGGGCAGCGGTGATCTTGGTGACGGCCAACTGCGGAAGTAGGAGAGAGAGCCTTTGGTGTCCTGGTGGGTGGGACCCTCTCCCGCAGGAAACTTCCCATCCATGAGCCCCCTTCTTTGCAGGGGCCCGCCAACCTGGATCTCCTCCCGAGTCAGGTGGGAGGTGTGGAGGCGGCAGCCGGAGGGTCGCTCCCAGGTCCCCTGGAAGGTCTGCAGATGGAAGTAGTAGGCGGTACCATCCTTCATATCATGTTGAACCCAGAGCGCTGTATCCCCTAAGCAGAAACCAAGTAAGCAGAGAAGGCTCAGAGGAGGCTAGAGGTGGCTGAGGCATGCAGAGAAGGGAGGGGCATGGTAAGGCCACTACCTGGGCGCCGCTTCTTTGCCATGGCATCTTCCAGGACTTGCTGGTAGCCGTCAGCACAGTCAGGAACCACCCCTCGGAGGCCCACGGAGGGGTTTCTTAACACCCGTTCTGTCTGGGCTGCCTTGCCCTCCTTGATGGCCTGATTGATGGCGGCCACACCAAGAGCCACTAATAGGGGCATCGGGAGGAAGTGGTCAATCTTTCCGAGCCCCTCCCAGAGACCCTGTCCTGTCTGTTGGGAAGGGATCCAGAGAAGAAGGACACAAAACCACTCTGCCTGATGGAAGGGACAAGGACATCCCAGGATGGACACAGATGAAAAGCAGCATGCAGCTGTGCTTGGAGGAAAAGCTAGCAATCAAGGAAGGCTTCCTGGAGGAAGGCTGTGTAGGGCTGGGCTGGGGCTTGGTAAAAGGAAAGTCAGCTTGTACAGAAGATCCAGGGCAGGATATGGTCAGAGAACCTCAAGACAGTCTTTTAGGAGAAGAATAAAGTCCAAGAAGTGGGGGGAGTTGATGCAGCTCCTGCCTTCCAGTCACTCATAGACAGACAGATGGACAGATGGACTCCAGACACTGAAAACTAACACCATCAGCACCCCACACCAGAAATAACACCAGTGTCTATTTGTACTGACCTTGCCTAGTTTTCCTCAAAGCCAACCCCTCTTCGCCAACTTCAAGACTAAACATTCTCTAACCAGAGATGATTGCTGGAACCCAGACTCAAGCTACCAGTAGAAAACGGGATGGGTTTTTGACCCCCATGTGGTTTCACATGCTCACATTGTAGGAGGAAAGTGTACACAGGAAGGCACAGAAGGAGGCAGTGGGTGGACTATGGGCCCTCGACTCCTGAGGATTTCCTGCCCAGCTGACTGCTAGGAAATCCATCCTACGGTCGAAGCAGCAGCCCTGTTCTCATTCTGGCCTGCCTCCCCAAAGAGGTTGAAATGGAGAAGGAGGTGACTGGGGAGGCTCCCGCTGAGCCCACATCTCCTCGCCTCCCCCAACCCCTCTCCCCTCTACTCCTGCCCCCACTCCCGCCCATTTACTCCTCTGAGCTGTGTTTGTGTCCTGGTTGGCTCTAACCACTTCCTGGCGGATCTCTTCCAGCCATAGCGCAGCTCCAGGATCCCCTGTCACCTGGTAAATTGAGAGAGACGGGACAAGATGAGAGCCCAGGCTGGTCTCCCCAAGCCCAGCTGCCTAGGGGAGCCAAACTGCAGGCCCACATTGGAAGCCACAGGGTAGCAGTCTCCACTCCCCTCTGCCTACCCTGCGTGGGCATGGCCTTATGGCTCCCTTGGACTGCTGCCAGGTTCACAAGGTTCTTTCCTACCCTGCTTTCAGGCCAAGCATCAGCTCAGCTTGGCCACAGCACCCCCAGAACCCTCTTAAACCCTCAGCATCCGCCATCCTCTCAACAGCTCACTTCCCTGCCCTTGTGCCTCAGCCATGTCCAGGGAGAGCCCACGCCGGAGGCCCCACTTACCTGCCCCTCCTCCCCATTCCCCTACGCCTCAACTCACAACTTCTTGGGCCCATCTGACCCTGACCTCCACCCTCGCCTTCCCATGCCTCTCCACGGTCCTCTGCCGCACAAGGCAGTGGGAAGATTGCATGTGACCACGGGTCAAGTGAGCCTGTGCCTGCCACGCTGTAAGGCTTGTTCCCTCCCTTGCTTTAGCCAACCCCAATCCCAGGCTCTACTCCCTCCCAGCTCTCCTCATTAATAGAGTGAATGTTCTAAACTAACATTTTATTGAGCACTGTGTTCCAGGCAGCGTTCTAAAGCACTTTCTTATGAACTGAAACTTGCAAAGCACATAAGACAATGCTCAGGAACAGAGTTAGAACTCCATCAGCCTTAGCTAGTACTCCTGTCATATTACCTCACTTAAACCCTATAAATCTGAGACAAGTTCACTATTATCACAAGCTTGTAGGTGAGGGAACTGAGGCCCAGAGAGGGTAAGTAACACGTGCAGGGTCAGGTGCCAGGTTGCAACCTGGAGTTGGATGCAACCTGGACAAGGATGCAGGAGTCCTTGTCCTCAGCCACTCTCTACGCTGCCGCCTGCTCTGGATGTTACAGGTTTTAAACCCTGCCACATTCTTCAACTCACTTGGTTTTTACCCTCATTCCAGTAGGGACCAGGGCATGTGGTATTTTACAGATGTGTAAGGAGAGCTCAGGGATGTTAGGGAATTGCTATAAGTCACATGGTCACTGAGTGTCAGAGCAGGGAATCCAGTCTGGGTTTTCTGGCTCCCAGACCTGTGCTCTTCCCACACACAAGGCCCCCACCATTTGCTCTGTGCTGGCGACTAGAACTCTGCCCTTCTTCCCCATGGCCAGATCAGAACCCCCGCTGCCTCGCATTCCCAGAAGGGACAGTGTCCATCAGACTGGCTTTCCCAGGGTGCATACTGGGCGCAGCTCTACCCATAGGGGATATTCTTCCTGCTCTGGTGACCAACCCAGCCAGCCCAAGCCTCACCTGGGCCTTCTGCTTTTTGGCCGCCACGAGGAGGAGATGGTACCGCGGGGCGACAGGAAGGCTGACATCGTCCAGGCCAGCCGCAGGAAGCAGAAGGGAGGAGAGGGTCTTTTCAGGGTTGTTCTGTTCCAGAGCCTCATTGATGAGGCTGACCGCAAGGATCTCTGGGAAAGAGAGATATAGGTGGGCAGAGGGCCCAGGCTTATGGCTAAGGGATGGGGCTGTCCGCATTGGGCCATCTTCCCCCAGTCCTGGACTCCACTCACGATTGGTCTCTTCCTGGACCTGGGCGTTGACCTGACTCACAGTGGCCTGAAGATCATTCCAGCTCAGGAAGGCCCCATCCATTCCATGCACCTGTTGCAGCTTCACCAGAGTATCAAAGTACCTGGTAGCCAGGTGAGTGAGAATGAGGGGGGTAGTATGTGCACCATTAGCCAGAGGTCAGGAGAAACTTCTGGACTACTTTCCTCACTTGACCTCCAGGACGTCACATTCTCCTGGTTCTCGTCTCGCCTTACAGCTTGTCCTTCTAAGTCTCCTCTGTGGTTCCTCCCTCACTTCTAAATGTCGGAGCACCCCAAGACTCAGTCTTCAGGCCTCTTCTCTCTCCGTGCTCACACCCTAAGTGATCTCACCTAATCTCATGGCTTGAAACACCACATTCTAATGACTCCAAAAAGTACACCAAAAGCCCATTCATAAATGCCAGCTGCCTGCTCGGCATCTCCACGTGAACGCCAAAATTCACCGCAAGCCCAGCAGCAAACATCTAAACTCCCGATCCCCCCCATTCAACCTGCGTTTCCCACAGTCTTTCCCATCTTGGTAATTGTTTACTCCAACTTCTCAGGCCAAAAATCTTGGGAGTCATACCCGTCTCCAGTCTCTCTCACACCCCATATCCACCACATAACCAAATCCTGTCAGTTCAGCTATCAGAATATACCCAAAATCTGGCTCCTTTTCACCACCTCCACTGCTACCACCCTAGACCAAGCCTCCATCAACTCTCGCCCAGGTTACTCCAACAGACATTTAACAGGTTTCCCTGCTTCTTCCCTTCTAACCCGGTAGTCGATTCTCGGCACAGCAGCCAGAGTGATCCTGTTAAAAGTAGGTCAGATCATCTCCCTCCTCACTTAAACCCCCCCACTGTGGCTTCCTTCCTCACTCAGAGTAAAAGCCAGAGGCCTACATGGTCCAGCCTCTGCAACTTCTTCTCCCATTATTTTCCCTCCTTCCCTCCACTCCGCCTCATGGCTTCCTGGTGTTCTTTGAACACATCAAAGACACTTCTTTTTCAGGGTCTGTGCCCCAGATAGCTCATGGCCATCACTTATGCCTTTTAGGTCTCACTCCAAATGACCCCCCTACCAAAGAAGGCTTCCATAACCATTCTATGTAGCAGAGACAAACTGCCCTTACCATGTTCCCACCCTTTATCTGCTTTGCCCTGTATTTTTAATCACCATAGCTCTTCTAATCATTTGACATATTTGTTTTTTGTCTGTCTCCCTGTACTAGCACATAAGTTAGAGAGCAGGGAACTGTGTTTTGTTCACTGTTGTTTCCCAGCACCTAGAACAGTACCTGGCAGGACTTACCTGGTGGAGCAGTGGTTAAGACTCCGAGCTCCCAATGCAGGGGGACTGGGTTCAATCCCTGGTCAGGGAACTAGATCCCATATGCATGCTGCAACTAAGAGCTTGCATGCCACAACTAAGGAGCCTGCTGGCCGCAACTAAGGAGCATATGTGCCGCAACTAAGGAGCCTGCGAGCCACAACTAAGACCCGGTGCAACTAGATAAATAAATAATTAATTAAAAAAAAAAAAGTATCTGGCACATGAGTGGGTACTCAAACCTTTGTGATAAAAGATTAAATAAATGGAGGAAAGGGGAATGACTGTGAACCCACCAACTCCCAGGAGAAACACAGGCCAGGGAACTGCAAATAGACTCAGAGGGTTGGCCTGTGCCGGAGAACAGGGCATCATGCAGAAGGCTAGTCTCCGAGCACAAGAACTTGGACTCTTGACTACATTCCCTCCATCACCCACCCATCCCCTCTCTCAACATGCAGCTAAACCTTAACCTTTCTCACCGTTGAGCATTCTCTCCTTCCACCTCGGCCAGCCCTGTGGCGGGGTTCACCAGACTGCTCCAGAAGCTGCTGGCATCCCTGGCCTCCAGAGCTCGGTTGATCAGGACCACGGCTGAGAGCATCTCCACGGCCACGAAGAGCTCCTCCTGGCCAAGCTCCTACAACAGAGGGAGGGCTGATTCCCTAGTGGGCTGGTGAAGGGCCTCGGGGATCTGCCTGCCATCCTGCCCCCAAGACTCTCCCACATCCCAGAGTCTCTGTCTCAAAACACCTATGGCCTAATCCATTCACTAATAATTAATCATACTTAATACTTGAGAGTGCTTACTATGTGCTCAATGTATAAGTACTTTGTGCACATTATCAGTTAATTTTCATAACAAGCCAAAGAGGTAATAGATAAGTATCCCTATTTCACAGATGAACCCATAGTCAAGTAATATAAGTTAAAGCTAACTGCCGGATACCAGAGCCCACATTCAACCAGTGAGTTCTACCTGCTCCTTTCTGGTCCCTACCACACACCAAGAACTGCACTAGGCCCTGGGCACACTGAGAACAAGACAAAGTGGGCTCCTCAGTGCTGTGCTACACACCCAAGGGCCCCTTCCCTGCCCAGTCTTCTCATCCTTCTCAAATATCTGCTCGTGCTGTTCCCTGTCTGGAGCACCCTTCCTGTCCTCTACAAATAGAATGCTGCAAACAATAATAATAATGATCATGATGATGGCAGCTAAAAATTTCACGCCACGCTCACTTCTAAGCACATATGTTAACTCATTTAATCCTTACAACAATCCTATGAAATTAATATATTATTGTTCCCATCTTATATATGAATTGAGGGGCAGAGGAGGCAAATAGTTTGCCCAAGGTCACGTAGCTAGGAAGCAGTAGAGCTGAAATTTAACTCAAGCATTCTGGCTCTAAAGTCCACATTAGTTGCTATGCTTTACTTCTTAGGACTTATTTTATGCTTCCTTGTACTATAGTCTCATACATTGAGACCATGAGCTTCCTGAGTGTCGTGCCTGGAGTCGATGCTCTATAAATGCCTGCTATGGTTAGGATTCTTTATTGAGTCTCCTCTCTTCCAAGAAGGCTTCCCAGACTTAGCCTGAGCTCTGCCCCTTCCATTTCCCTAGTGTGAAGTCATCTCCCATTTACATCATCTACTCCTCCCTGTGTCTCTGCCTGGGCCCTCGGGTGTGTTCTAACTCCTCCAACAGGCTGGGAAGTCCCTACAGGAGGGCCCTATCACCTCACCGTCAGAGAAGCTGTATGGACAGGGGGAGGTGGGACAGCAGAGTGGTTAAAAACATAGGCTTCAAGTATATTCAGCTTTGCATGCACTCCCAGCACTGCCAGCCACAGCTGTTTTGGGCAAGTTACTTAACTTCTGTATCTGTTTCCTCATCTCTAAAATGGAAATAATAATACTTATCTCATAGGGTTCTTTTAGGATTAAATGAGTGTTTAAAGCAGTGTTTTCTCAAAGGTATTTGCTATTATAATACACTCAGGATGGCAAGGATGGTAGCCCACCTCCCACCCCTAATCTCCTGCCAGAATCTAAGGGTGCCCTCATGGGTGCTCTGGACTGACTGCTCTGATCCCTCCAGCTCCTTGGGAACCCAAGAGCTGGATCCTCATTTCTAGGGCTTACCCCCTGCTGCTGCCGCTGGAGCACTGCCAGCTCCTGCTGGTACACAGCTGATGCAAAGGGGTACACTGGAGGCAGCTGGGCTTCTGGGCACATCAGCTCCTTCACGGTGTCAGCTGCCACTCCCCTCCGGATGGCTTTGTTGATCCTCTGCACAGCCTGGAGCACTGCAGGGGAGGAGGGAGAGGCTGTACAGGCTGGGCATCCAGTGCCATTTCCACTCTCCTGGCTAACTAGGTTCTGCTGGCGATCTCTGAGGGGAAATGGCTTTGAACCTCTGCTAGGTTCAAAATGCGTTTCTAAATGTTCAGGAGGGAAAGGGGTTGGGTCGCTTTAAGAAGAGGCTCCGGAAGAAGCAATTTGTCAGGCCTAGAAGTTGAGTAGCTCAGCAGGTGGCTGTCATAGCAGAGGTGAATTCTTAGGGTGGTGAGCATAAGATTGACAGGAGGCTATGTAGCACAACTAAGATGAAGTTAGTCAAGGGGCTCCAGGGACCAAATCTTGATGACAGCGCAGAAGAATAGGGAACTAGCTCCAAGGTGGAGCCATTTGGGCTGCAAAGGGCGAGAGTAAGCTAAAAAGGGGCCCTGGTGTATCTACGTAGTTTTAGTTTTCAAATGCTGGGGCTTATAAAATGCCAAGCAGATATGGGCATTGACATCAAGGAGCACAAAATCCACTGGGGAAAAATAAGGATACAAAATTACCTACATTGCATTGCTGCCACCGCTATGTGAGAGGTACTTCCCCTCCCTGCAAATCCACTGGCAGCGTGGGGGAGGAGGGATTCTAGGGGGAGAGAGTAGGAAGATTTCACAGAGGAGGAGGCATTTGAGGCAGCTCTGCAGGATATTTTCATCTGCTTTCCACTGGTGAAAACGTGGGAGAACTGTAATCCAGAGGACCAGAGGCCTGGCAGTGGGCAAAGCTGTGGGCAGTCAAGGAAGAACAGGTCATCTGACTCAACTGGGCTGGTGGGATGTGAAGAGAAGGGTTGGGGGAGACATTTGGAAGGTCTCACCTACCATGCTGAGGAGATGGGACTAAAGTCTAGGAGAAATATGGAAGAAGCCACGACGGTCTGAAGATGTTCAACAAAGAAGCTAAGATCAGATCTGTGCTTGAGCGATTATTCTGGCAACAGCAAGGAACTGAGCGATAAGCAGGCAGTTAGCCAGGAGCGGCCTGGGGGCTCCATGAGGTAGGCACAGAGAGCCCTGCCAGACAAAGGTGAAGGGTGACTGAGCAAGTCCAGTCGGAGGCAAGCATTCGTGCCAGGTGTGGTTGTCCACAGGCTGCTGCGTGGCGCCTCGGCACTCTATTTCTCTTCACGCCTGCTATCCAGATTGATCCCCTTGGAGGGAGACAATCGCTAACCCACATTCTTTTAATAAAGAATTATATTTGTATATCATGTTTTCAAGGGAAACTGAGCTGGATCATGAGTTTCTCTCTCATCTGGGCCATCACTATATTTCAGAAGCCAAAGGAACTCAACCAAGTTGAAACGGTCAAAACACAGGGGAGGTGCCTAGAAGGAAACTGCCTGTCCTAGAAGTCCAGCCTGGTGCCGTACTGACTGTTATTATCTCCAGGGCCTTGATGAACTTACCTGTAGCATCCCCCCAGGCGGCCAGGAATAGGGCACACTAGGTGGGGAGCTGGAAAATCGGGCAGCAGTTTACCTTGCTCTACACAGAAGCTGGCAAAGGAGTTACATGCTCTCCCAAGAGCCAGTGATACACCCAGACCAGGTCTCAGTCTGGAGATGACTTACTGGCTTGTTCCTGATCACCCTTTATGTTGGCTGCAGCCACACCAGCTTGGACCTCCTCCTTTTCCAGAAGCTCCACCAGGCCCAGCTCCTGGAAGAGGGAAGAGATGCAGTAGAAGAGAGTCCTCCTGGGACCATGAACATACTTCAGGGGCTGCCAGCATGAGCCCCAGGTCCACCCAGTCACCCACCCTCAACCCCACCTCTCCCCTTTAGGCAGAATAGCCTGGCCCACCCATCCCTCAGAACTCATCTCTAACCTCTGGCTCTTTCTTACCCAGCAAGCATCTGAAATAACAACACGGGCAACACAAATATAGTGTCAGGGAGAAAGTCAACAGCATTGAAAATAAGATTGCTAACTTGAGGCCTCAATTCAGCAATGGGGGAGCATATCACTGCTTACTGGACTGCCCCTGGGTCCCCCCCTCCCCGGTCAGTATGAGAGATTCTCAGAAGGCAGAAGCTGATCAGCATGGTCCGTTAGGCTTTGGGGTGATTTAACCATTTAAACATGTAGTCAGTACTTACTGAATACAAAGAATTGACAGTGGTGAGGCCCTCCCCCATCCTATAGTCAGATAGAGGAGGTAGCAGGTCATAGACAGAGCCTGACCTGTGCTTTCTGCTCTCTATCTGAGCTCAGCTGTTCCAGGTACCAGTCTGCAAAGTCTCTCTTCACTCCTTGCAGGGCCAGGACAGGGTCTTGAAGGGCCTCAAGCAAGGCCTCAGGGCTCTGTCTTTCCAGGGCATCATCAACAACTTCTAGAGCCCCATGGACTGAAAAGACCAAGACTCCATAATGGATAGTGTGAGAAAGCCCACCCCTTAACATCCCCAGGTCAGCCCTCTTCCTGCCTGCCCAGGGTTACCCTCACCCCTGCCCCCTGGGCTCCTAGGGCCCAGCCCAAATTCTTCAGCTTGATCTTCACAGCCTTCCCATCTCACTACCCCATACCCTGAGGATATCCTGACCTAAAAAGGTAGAGGCACGCTCCATCCTGGGCTTTCAAGCAGCCTCTCCTGCCCTGATCTCCTACCCCCATCCATTCTCCAAACTCTCTTCTTGAAGGACCCCAGACCAACTGCCCCCGGGACCAAGAGCTGAAAAGCCTGTCCCTCTGCCTCTGTCCACTCTATGGATGTCCATTCAAACAGAAGCCCCCTTGACAGCGACCACTTCTCCAGACGTTAACAGACGTAAAATAGAGCACACACAGCCTTGACTTTGATCTTCCCTTGAAATAAGTGTTGGCCCAAGTGAGGTCATGGGTCTTCTGGCCTGAGAGAAGCCAACCCCATAACTCCCTAGGCGGGGGCTTCCCCTTCAAACCCCTCCTGGCCTTTCTCTCTTACCATTGACATGGTTGATGTTGCCCTGGATTTCAGCCTGAGTTAGGTAGCAGTCATAGATGTCCTGGCTTTCTCCATCATTCTGCAAAAACTACATTGAGAGGGGAACCTGGGAAAACCAATTCAATCTTTCTTACCCCTCCCTCCCTGTCTATAACTATTTCTTCTTCTGGGGGTCTTCCCAAGGCCAAAGGTCAGTTTGGTTGGAAGGAATCTGGGGAAATCGTGGGATCTAACCCCCTGGCACTGACACAGTTAAGTTGAACTACCCTTTGGAATCTCCAGTCTAATCTCATCCAGTTCTACATTCCAGTCTCTCAGCCCTGCCCCAGAACATTTTCCCCTATCTTCTCTTTTGAATTCCCATTATTCTCCTGAGTTCCTCTCCTGTTTCTCAAAAATAACTGACAAGTTAGTTTCTCTAGGCAACTTTGGATTCCGGAGACAGGACAAATAGGAGTCCTGGTTTCACTCGAGATTTTCCAGGCCACCAGCTTTTCGGCCCCTGCCATCCAAGGCTCCTTACGCGGTTCCTGGCATTGGCAGCCTTCTCCATCTTGGCCTGGGCCAGCAGCTCCTGGTAGATGGCTGCCAGAGGCTCTCGAAGATTCCCCAGCAGAGCACTGGGATTCTGCAAGGCAGCCAGGGTGTCCTTGACCACTCCTTGCTCCACTGCCTCATTGATGGCAAGAACAGCTGCATGGACTAGGAGGGGACATAAAGACAAGGTCAGGATGCCAGAGCAAACCCCAGTCCAGCTACAGCGTAACCAGCTGCAGACCCCACTCTGACATCATCCCCTTTTTCCATCCACAGGGGCCAGGCAAGCCAGGTAGGCTGTTGGCCCTGCCTATGATGAGAAGTATCCAGGATTTATGCAGGGGCTATAAGGTTCAGAGTCCTCCCATACTCACTGAGCTACCCCAGCAGGGGAGCCTGGTCTCTACCTGCAGCCTCATCCACCGAGAGTTCATTGGCCAGGATGCCCCCGATCTTGCTGAAGGCAGGCAGCTGGAGGCCATATTTAGCTAGTTCAGAGGCCATGTTGCTGAGTTCCTCAGCTGCAATGATAGCACAGATGCCCTTCATCAGGCCCAGAACCCCCAAGACCTGCCCAGACTGTGGTGGTTGGGGAAGGAGCTGGGCTTACCTGTGAATTTCACTTTCCCATATAGATCATGTATCTGAGGGGCCAATCCCAGCCGGAAGAGGAAGAGACTAGGAAAGAATAGAAGGCATTGGGGCCTATTCATTTTCACATGCTGACTGTAATAGGTTTGCAGGAGATACTACGGGGACTTGGAGATGAAGACCATACAGCACCTGCCCACAAGGCATCCCCCATTCACAGAGAGAGATGTTATTGTAAGTCAGCACAAGGCAATGCCATAGCAGAAAAATAAGATGCTGTAGGAGCTCTGGGGGGATTGCGAAGGCTTCACAGAGAAGGACACATTTCAGTGGAAGGTCACTGGATGGAGATGGAGGATGGAAAGGGCATAGCAAGCAGAGACCCGCTAAGCTAAGGCACAGAGTCCTCAAAGGATGTGGGAAATGAAGTCAGGTAGAGATGACATGATGGACATAGGAACTGGTCAATTACTTTCTATGCTTTAGCCAACTGGTTGCTGATGGCTGGCTGCGAGTAGGACTAAGTAGCCTTCTCCATTCACGCTGACGGCATGTGACACTCCAGACGTATCCTAATCTGACCTCCTTGCACCCCGGGCACAAGCTGAACACTCTTCCCCGCCTGCTCTTTCCCTTCATCCACACAGATCACACATAAATGTGCCCTCCAGCATGCACATAAGTCTAAACAAAGCTATGTAGATCAAAAATGTCCCTCTGAGAAGTGTTCCCTGTGGTCTATCTTCCATCCTCCCTGCTGCAGTGTTTGTTGCTGTTGACTGTTGGTTGCATCCACCTAGAGGAACCTGGATGACAAAAGTCTCGGTCTCTCACCTGAGTGCATGGATGCAGTAGACCACCCGGGGCATGTTCTTCTTGTCATAAATGTCCGTGGTCTCTGGCAAGAAGGTCTAGAGGGGAAACCAGCCAATTACTGCCATTGAAGACTTTGAAGCAGCACCAGATATGGAGAGAGGGGCTGAGGAATGGGTTTCTTCTCTGACCTGGGGCTTCTGGGTCAATCTCCCCAACTCTTTACAGTCAGCACTGCATCCACACACTCAGTGTAAAAGAAAGGCACTGGGGACACATACTAAGCCAAGACCCAGCCACGGACACACAGCCCCAGATTAACCAAACACCAGACAAGGCTATCAAGGCTATAGGACGCAGGCCACATGCTCCAGGAGAAACAGGCCCCCTTTTCATCCTACAGACACAGCCAGCCTGTGCCCCTCACCTTGGACTCTTGCCAGAAAGGTGGCATGCTGGGAGCTGGCCATGACTCCACAAGGGGCCTAATGAAACACACACTGCCAAGGACTGCAAAGGGTCAGGGCATGCCACCCCTGTCTTCAAGCCAAAGGTCTCTGATCAGTGGGGGCCCCTCTAAGAACTGAGTAACCCCAGGCATGATTTCTCATGCCACCTGGCGACTGTAATGAGGTTTAACCTCAATACCTCTTGGTTACCTTAGATACATAAGAAAAGACCAAATCTAGAGACTTAAAAGTGTTCTAGCCTCACTGAGAACACATGGCCTCTATTGATCTGCCTCTCACCAAAGCATCTGTCTTAGCTGTTATTTCCTTGTCTTATAATTGCCTTCTACAGTGAAGAAAAACACTACAGAATCTTATGCCTTAATTTGTATAGTTCTTTATAATTCACAAAAGGAATTCACACAGATCATGTGATCTTCCTGACAACCTTATAAGGAAGACAGGGGAGGGATTACTATCCCCACTTTACAGATGAGAAACAAACTGAGAGTCAAAGAGTGAGAGGACATGCAGCATGTGTCCAGTTGGGGTCCTGGCCTAGGCTTCCAAGTCTAACGCCTTGGGATGTGGTTTGTCCTTGCTTCACACTATGAAATTCTGGTGGAAAGATGGCTGGCCAACATGAGGCCCACCTCCTGCGTTACATAGGGGCCTCACTGACTAATGGGAACAATGGCAACAATGCATCCTGGGCCAGGTTGCCTTCACCTCCCTTCACTTCCCTTACCCACAAGGAAGTGAAGACAGAGACCAAGTAACATGGTTCAAAGACATACAGCCTCAGGGAACTTAAACTCGTAGATTAAGTTCATTTAGAAGACACATGGAGATGAGCACTAAAGAGTGCCAGGGAGATAAAGCACGTGTGTGGTGGAGGTGTGAGTACTGGTGAAGAGCAAAGATGAACCCCAATCCTGAGACCCAATGTTACCGAAGGCAGACCGATGTGGGCTACTGCAGACAGCCAAAAGTTGATGTTGTCTGTGTGACGGAAATGCAAGCCAGTTGCCTAAAAGGGAAGGAAAGAGAAGAGAATCTATTTCCACAGTTCTCAGGGTTCCCTCTGGGTAGAGCCCAGACCACAGCTTGAAGATTCAAGGGGTGGGGGCAGAGGACCCTGTGCTATGGATTTCCCATCCCCCCAGGACAGAGACACAAAAACAGAGAGAAACCACCAGGGATGGATGACCCAGTGGGTCATTTGGGAAGGATGGCACAGGGATGGGATTAGCAAGCTAGTAAGGCTTCCTGGAAAAGGGGAGTCCGGAGCTGGGATGGGAAGGAGAGGCGGGTTGGGTTGACTAGAGCACAGGGAAGGGGCAGCATGTCCTGGAAGTAACTTCAAGGTGGCAAAGCTCACAAGCCTCTGAGTGTAGACTGTGGGTAGAAAAGTCTGCTTGGAAGTTCTCACATCAGAGGCATCTCAAAGCCCACCTAGCAAATGCCCCTTGCTGCTAAGCATAGTACACACCGCCTAGCTGCAAGACACCAACTGAAACCCGTTGTTCCAGTGCAATGATTACTAGCACCCATTTTATCCTCAATAGTACCCAGGTTTGGACAACAAATTATATGGTCACCCCACTCTCACAACTTTGAGAACAGATAGTTTGAGAGGAAGAAGGTAGAAAGTAGAGACCTCTGCTCCCCACCTGGTACCGTAGCTGCTCCACGTCATAGATCTTCTTCAAGGGAACCACAGAGGGTGCAAAACAGTGGCCCAGCTTGGCCAGCAGCACTCCGTTCCGGAGGCTCTCCTCCAGCTCCACCGGGGAAGGAAGCTCCTCCTTCAGGCAGGCCTCCATCCAGCTGAGAGCATGAGAGAAGCTTCTCACCCCCTCTGGCAAGCCACAGCACTTCATTCCAACCACAAGACCTTCCCTCCCTCCCTCTCTCCCCCTAGGCAGCCTCTCACTCTCTCCTGCCTCCTGTTCCTGCCCTACTCCCAACTCCCCTCTCTGCCCATTGCCTGGCTGTTCCCACCTTCTCCCAAGCTGCCGCAAACACCTGGATTGGCCTATCCTCAGCCCCCACCCACCCTATACATCCTCCCTGAGATACTGAAGCTGCCCATCTTCAGTGAGGCTTAAACAGGCTCTTACCTGTTACATGATATAACCTCTCACTCAGTCTGGTTATGCATTTGACTGTTGAACCAAATTGTACCTGCTCACTTCTCTTATTCTGCAAGTTCTGAGAACCCAGGTATACAAAAGTCATGTCTACACGGCACATAACCCAGCTTTGATGGTGATGAGGGGAGTAGGGAAGCCCCAGGGTTGAAGCGAGGGGAGCAGCACAAAGGGACAGAAAGGTCACAGCCCTTCGAATCAGAAGACCTGCTTTCTACGCCACCTCCCTCACTTCACCTCTCTGGGCCTCAGCTGTATAATCTGCAAAATGAAGATACCACCTGTACCTCCTGCTTCAGTGGGCAGCTGCCAGGATTAAATGACTTAATGAATGTGAAAACACTTTGAATATAAATGTAAAGTATTATTATGGCTGATGATTGTACGAGGGAGAGAATAAGGGCTTATCCGCATATTGGGGCCTATAGGAAAGATCTGTTTTCAAAGAGAGAGCCAGTCACACCTCCCTTCATGCCTTCCCTACCCCATCCTACCTACTTTCTTTGGAGAACATTAAAAATATGCTATTGATTAAAAGGAAAGAATTAAGCATTTATCCTGTCTTTAGAGCCAACATCCATTCACAGGAAACATGGGGTACAGAAGAACAAGTTGAGGGACACAGGAAGTGAATAGACAAAGCCAGAATGTAGGATGTTCTACAGGACAAATGACCCGGTTTCTTCAACAAGTCAATGACATAAAGAACTGTTTATGTCAGTTCCAGATGAAAGAAGACTTGGTAGTACATAACAACCAAATGTAAAATGTGAACTCTTTCAGATCCTTAACTGAATAAGCCAACTGTAAAAATAGATGATTTTTTCAGACAATCAGGAAAATTTGAAGATGGCCTGGGTGTTGATCCAAGGATTAATGAATAACTTAGGTGGGTATTATAATGGTATTGTGGTTATGTAACCAAGTGTCCATATATAGAGATATGTATTAAAGTATGTAAGGGGATAAAAGGACGTGATGTTGTCTTTGTTCACAGATGGCATGACTGTCTTTGTAGAAAATCTGAAAGCATGATACGAGAAAATTTGTGGCGTTAGTAAGTGATTATAGCAAGGTTGCAAAAGACAAGGTTAATATATAAAAGTCAATTGTGGGACTTCCCTGGTGGTGCAGTGGTTAAGACTCTGTGCTCCCAATGCAGGGGGCCTGGGTTTGATCCCTGGTCAGGGAACTAGATCCCACATGCATGCCACAACTAAGGAGCCCGCGAGCCACAACTACAAAGCCCACCAGCCACAACTAAGGAGCCCGCCAGCCACGACTAAGGAGCACATGTGCTACAACTAAGAAGACAGCAAGCTGCAGCTAGGAAGCCTGCAAGCTGCAACTAAGGAGCCCACCTGCTGCAACTAAGACCTGGTGCCACCAAATAAATAAATAAAATAAATATAAAAATAATAAAATAAAATATTATATAGCAGAAACTAACATACCATTGTAAAGCAATTATACTCCAATAAAGATGTTTAATAAATAAATAAACAAATAAAATAAAAGTCAACTGCTTTCCAATTCACCAGCAACAAACAAGTGGAATTTGAATTAAAAACACAATACCATTTACATTAGCACTCCCCAAAATGAAATACTTAGGTATAAATCTAACAAAGTATGTACAAGATCTACATGAGGAAAGCTACAAAACTCTGATGAATGAAATCAAAGAACTAAATAAATGGAGAGATAGTCCATACTCATGGATAGGAAGACTCAATATTGTCAAGATGTTAGTTCTTCCCAACCTGAGCTATAGATTCAATGCAGTCCTAATCAAAACCCCAGCAAGTTGTTTTGTGGATCTCCACACACTGATTCTAAAGTTTACATGGGGGCTTCCCTGGTGGCGCAGTGGTTGGGAATCTGCCTGCCAATGCAGAAGACACAGATTCGGGCTCTAGTCCGGGAGGATCCCACATGCCGCGGAGCAGCTAGGCCTGTGCGCCACAGCTGCTGAGCCTGCGCTCTGGAGTCCGCGATCCACAACTACTGAAGACCTTGCACCTGGAGCCTGTGCTCTGCAACGGGGGAGGCCACCGCAATGAGAAGCCTGCGCACCACGGTGAAGAGTGGCTCCCGCTCGCGGCAACTAGAGAGAGCCTGCGCAGAGCAACGAAAACCCAACTCAGCCAAAAATAAATTTAAAAAAATAATAATAAAAATAAAGTTTACATGGAGGCACACCCAGCTAACTCAGTCGGTGGAGCATGAGACTCTTAAAATTTACATGGAGAGACAAAATACCCAGAATAGCCAACATGATATTGAAGGAGAAGAGCAAAGCTGGTACACTAACACTACCTGACTTAGCCACAGTAATCAAGACAGTGTGGTACTGGTGAAAGAATAGGCAAATAGATCAGTGGAACAGAACAGAGACCCATATAAATATAGTCAATTGATCTTTGACAAAGGAGCAAAGGCAGTACAATGGAGCAAAGATAGTCTCCTCAACAAATGGTGCTGGAATAACTAGACATCCACATGCAAAAAATGAACCTAGACCTAGACCTTACACCCTTCATAAAAATCAACTCAAAATGGAGCATCAACTTTCAAGTAAAACACAAAACTGTAAAACTCCTAGAAGGCAACGGGGAAACCAAGATGACCTTGGGTATGGCAATGACTTTTTAGCTACAACACCAAAGGCACATTCCTTGAAAGAAATAATTAATAAGCTAGATTTCACTAAAATTAAAACTTCTGCTCTACAAAAGGCAATGTCAAGAAAATAATAAGACAAGCCTCAGACTGGGCGAAAATATTTGCAAAAGACACATCTGAGGGAATTCCCTGGTGGTCCAGTGGTTAGGACTCGGCACTTTCACTGCCAGGGACCAGGTTCAATCCCTGGTCAGAGAACTAAGATCCCGCAAGCCACATGGCATGGCCAAAAATAAATAAATAAAATAAAATAAAATAATTATTTAAAAAAAGACACATCTGGGCTTCCCTGGTGGCGCAGTGGTCGAGAGTCCGCCTGCCGACGCAGGGGACACGGGTTCGTGCCCTGGTCCGGGAAGATCCCACATGCCGCGGAGCGGCTGGGCCCGTGAGCCATGGCCGCTGAGCCTGCGCGTCCAGAGCCTGTGCTCCGCAACGGGAGAGGCCACAAGAGTGAGAGGCCCGAGTACTGCAAAAAAAAAAAAAAGACACATCTGATAAAAGATTGTTACCCAAGATCTCCAAAGAACTCTTAAAACTCAACAGTAAGAAAACAAACAGTCTGATTAAAAAACGGGACAAACACCTTAACAGACACCTCACCAAAGAAAGATATACAAAGAAGATATACAGACGGCAAATAAGCATCTGAAAAGATGCTTCACATCATATGTCATCAGGGAAATGTGAATTAAAACAATGGTGAGATACCAATGTACACCTATTAGAATTGTCAAAATCTGGAACACCGATAACACCAAATGCTGCTGAGGATGTGGAGCAACAGGAATTCTCATTCGTTGCTGGTGGGAATACAAAATTGTACAGCCACTTTGGAAAGCCGTTTGGTGGTTTCTTACAAAACTAAACATACTCTTACCATATGATCCAGCAGTTGTGCTCTTTGGTATTTAGCCAAAGGAGTCGAAAACGTACATCTACATAAAAACCTGCACAAGGATGTTTATAGCAGCTCTATTCATAACTGCCCAAACTTGGAAGCAACCAAGATGATCCTCAATAGGTGAATGGATTAATAAACTGTGGTACATCTAGACAATGGAATATTATTGAGCACTAGTAAAAAGTGAGCTAGGAAGCAATGAAAAGACATGGAGAAAATTTAAATGCATATTACTAAGTAAAAGAAGCCCATCTGAAAAGCCTACATATTGTATTATTCCAGGTATGTGAAATTCTGGAAAAGGCAAAACTATGGAGACAGTAAAAAGATGAGTGGTTGCCAGGAGTTGGGGGTGGGGGTGGGGGTGCGGCAGAGGGAATGAATAAATGAAACAGAGACTTTTTAGGGTAGTCAAACTACCCTATGATACTATAATGATGGATGGCTATGTCATTATACATTTGTCCAAACTCATAGACTACAGTATACAACATGAAGAGTGAACTCTAAGGCAAACTATGGATTTTGGAGGATTATGTGTCCAAGTAGGTTCACCAATTGTAACAAACATACCACTCTTGTGGGAGCTGTTAATAATGGCGGAGGCTATGTATGTTTGTGGGGAGGAAGCATGCGGAAAATCCCTGTATCTTTCTCTTAATTTTGCTGCGAACCTAAAACTGCTCTAAAAAATAGTCTGAAAGAAAAAAAAAAAAAAAAGATGCTATTTCAACTTTCCCTTTCCCATAGAATGGACTCTTGTCTTTTTGTATTTGCTTTGGGGGCAGGTGCCTGGGGTGGGCAGGGTGGGAAAGGGAGACCAGAAAGAGGCGGTCGCTCTGCTCACCGCTTGGCTTCCTCCAGCCGGCACAGGTACTCATAGGCGACGTTCTGCCGCCTCTGCTCATCCATTTCCTCAGCTGTGAGGCGTTCATCTGAGGAACCAAGGAGGGGAGCATTAGACAGAGGGCTGTAGCAAGCTTCTTCTTAACAGACTTTCCAAGGCAACTCTGCTCGGAAACCGGAGGCATCTCCCACATGTCTGTCCCCCTAGTCCCAGGACACTGGCTCCAATCTTCTCTCCCATCCAGTAAAGCTTTCCTAGTCAGCGTCCTGTTAAAGGGAGGCCTCCCCACCCTTTAAGAGGGGATCCTTCCTGTATTGGAGGCATTCCTTCCCTTTCCCCTCTAGCCATCTTCCTGACCTCCCCCTTCCAAAACCTACTTCACTGCGCTTCCCTCAGTACCTCCTAGTAGGAATGTCCAGATCCCTGCTTGGCTGGGAACTTAGCTCCTCATTTTATCCCTAATTAGATTCTGAGTTCTCCAAGAACTGTACTTGTGTCATCCTCCTCAGATACTCTCCCAGAGGCTAGGTTAACAGGACTAACTAGAACTCATCATTCAGCAGCCATTCATTCATTCAATACCTCCTATATGTCAGGCACTGGACTAGTGGACCCCTACTCTCAAGAAGTACAAAGATTATTATCAGAAGAGAAAAACATGTAAGTAAAAAACTTCAACCTGATGTGAGAAGTGCAATCATAGCTCATGAATAGTCTATGGACATAGATATAGAGAACGGACATGTGGACACAGGGCAGGACGGGGAAGGTGGGACAAACTGGGAAAGTACGATGGACATATATACACTACCATGTGTAAAATAGATAGCTAGTGGGGACAAGGTATAAAGCACAGGAAGCTCAGCTCGGTGCTCTGTGATGACCTAGATGGGTGGGATGTCGGGGGGGGGGGGAGGTCCAAGAGGGAGGGGATATAGGTATACATAGAGCTGATTCATTTCATCGTACAGCAGAAACTAACACAACATTGTAAAGCAATTATACTCCAATAAATAAATAAAAATAGTCTATGGAAGCAGCAGAGGAAGCAAAGGATTCTACCTGTGAGTAGAATCTTAAAGAATGAACAGGCAGAAAGGGAGAAAAGGCAGTTCAACAGAGGGAACCATGTGAAAAAAAGCCACTCACTTGGGTTTAAGTGGAAGGACAGAGAATTTTAAAAGATCACAAAGGTGTATTTACTCTCCCTTTTGGTATAGGTCACCTGAGGAGTAAAACAGTCTCCAAGCTAAATAAAATGCAGAAAATCTCTGACTCCCAAACTCAAGAACAGGAAATCCCTGAAATGAGACAGCATTCATATTCTGCCTTAGCCACAGCCTCCTTTTATCCTTTTCCCCCCTCTTCTCCCGTATCTCTCTAGTCTCCTTAGGGAAGACAATACAAAAGCTGACAAAATGAGAGAAAGCTACACACATACACCAAGAAAATAAAGTCAGAGAGCTTGAAAACAGAGACAGAGCTTAGCAAATGTCTTTGACTCAGCACTTAATGTTGTTCCAACTCTTTCTCTCTTTTCATTATGTTGCATATCCTGCAATATGATTGGGGCAGGGGCAGGGCTTCTTTGAATTGTCAGTTAAGCAAGTTAAAACACACACACAAACACACACACACCCCTCCATGTTCAAATTGGAAAGCACTGGCCAATCGCAGGAAATCCATCAGTTCTTCTGAGGGGGGTGTACAAGAAACAAGTTTTGGTTGCTAAGCATGGAAAATAAACCAGTAAGTGAGTGACATCACTTCAGAGTTATGAATTGAGGACTGTGAGAGATGGGCGGGACTTTGTACATACACACAGAGTCTTAAAAAAAAAAATCAGTTTTCCTGTCCTTTTCAGATCTGGAACTAGCTTTCCTTCAACAGATAGGTGGACGTGGACTTCGCTTTTTGAATCCTAATGGAGAGCAAGGGAAAGGAGTAGATTTTGCTTTTCTTTCAGAAGGTCAGATGGAAACCTTTCCGCGGTCCCATTTTTCGGACCCCAGTTTCTCTTTCTAAAGCAGTGTTTTTGAAAGTGTGGTACTTGGACTACCCGCATCACAATTATGTGGGGTGACGGAAGAAGCACAGCGGTGCTTGTTATAAATGCAGATTATGGGCCCAAGTCGAGACCTATAGTTGCTAAAGCTCTGGGATAGGATTCAGGAATCTGCATTTTAAATTAGCTCCCCGGGTAATTCCGACACCGTAAAGTTTGAGAGGCATTGTCTCAAAGAAGCATCAAAAAGTCAAGGAAGCCCCCGCAGGCCCTTTTAGGCGTCCCGTCCCCTGGTAGCGCTTGGCAAGTATGGTAGCCAAGAGTAACTGCCGAATTTTTAAGGGGCCATCCAGACCACCTACATTCTCCCAGCCCAGGAGCCCCAGAATTTGGGAATAAGTGAGAAAACTGTTTGTAAGCTTTGAAGCGCGACACAGAAGTCGGAGCGTTTCGCAGCTCACAGGTTTACTCCCGCCCGCAGGAGTCCGGACTGAGTGCTCCCTCCCCACTGAGCACAGTTCGGCCGCCCCTTGCTTGGTTGGCCCTGCGCCCAACCCCAGCCCCCATCTCTCCCAGGACCGCCGAGTCCCCGACCAGTGGCATCACTGCCGGACCCTTCTCGGCCCCTTCTGGCACTCACAGGTCGCCCGGGACGGGCCCGTTCCTCTCCCCTCCATGTTTCTCCTTCTTCCAGGTTTGAATCTCCCGCCGCCCGGCCACCGCCCCTCATCGTAGCCACAGGCAGACAGGACACTTCCTGTCTGTGCCGCAGGGGCCTCTGGGATTTGTAGTTCCAGGCTTGGGAGGTGCGCCGCCAGGTGGGACGAAGGGTACTGTCCAAGACGGGGAGGGGCGCTCCCGGAGGGGAGCTCCCGTTCCTGTGGTATTTTGGGTCGCTGTTTCTCCAGGGCTCCTTCGCTGTTAAACCGTCTTATTTGAAGTAGCCCCTGCGCCCACCCCTGCCTCTATCATTTTTCCCTGATATTCCCATTAACCCCCCCACACACACTTCCTATAGTGTTCTTTGGTCCCTTTAACTTGAGGGCCTACTATATATATATATATATATATATATATATATATATAATGGAATATTAGCCATAAAAAGGAATAAAATATTGCCATTTGTAGCAATGTGGATGGACCTAGAGAATATTATGCTTAGTGAAACCAGACAGAGAAAGGCAAATACTATATGGTATCACTTATACATGGAATCTAAAAAATAATACAACTGAATGTATATACAAAACAGAAACAGACTCACAGACATAGAAAACAAACTTGTGGTTACCAAAGGGGAGAGGGAGGCAGAGAGGGACAAATTAGGGGTATGAGATGAACAAACTACGTAAAATAGAGAAGCAATGAGGATTTACTGTATAGCACAGGGAATTATATCCAATATCTTGTAATAACCTGTAAAAGGATATAATCTGCAAAAGCACTGCATCACTATGCTGTACACCTGAAACTAACACAATATTGTAAATCAACGATACTCAATTAAAAAAAAATTCAAAGGACTGGATGAAGTTTTTGAGGAAGAGCATGTAAAATAAGAAATGAGCAAAGGGGCAGAGTGTTGGGGAACACTAGCATTTAAGAGGTGGACAGAGGGCAAGCAAAGGAGATGGAGAAGGAGTTGTCAGCACAGGAGAAGGACAGCCAGGACACAGTGGGTCGTGGAACCAAGTGAGGAGAGACTTGCAAGGATATATCAGATACAGCAGGGAATCAAACAAGAAAAATGATTCAGAAATGATCACTAGATCATTGAGAGGTCATTGGAACCTTGGTGAGAACGGTTTCAGTCCCTGCTCCCTCCCCAAATCCTCTTCTCCCCTTAAGAGAGGCTACTCAGTGAACAACAGACTGAGCTGCATATTTGGCTCTGGCTATGCTGTGGTAGCATCCTGAAGGCCCAGCCCATGGGCAGAAGCCGCAGGCTGCTAGGAGAGCCGGCCTCGGGCATGGGCACCATCTGTGGCACACAGCACCAGGCCTGCACACAGCAGGCACTCAGCAGAGGCTACCTGGCAAATGCAGGTGAGCCCAAGTACTTCCTTATAATTTTGTTTCTGGCCATGGCCTCTACTTAAAAGAGGCCTTTCTCCCAGATAAATGAGGACATTTGCTTTCTGATGCAGGCCACCCTTGGTGAGTTAGGGCAGTAGGTGCCTGTTGTCCTGGGGCCTGCTGTCCTCTCATTAAGCAGAACCTGGAGGTTGCAGATCAGTGGAGCTGGAAAAAGGAGTTCCAGGGGCAGAGAGGCTCTTCTGATCTCCAGGCCCTTCCTGACCATCAACCTTTCACCCTGTTTCCAAATGTGAAACTACCACACAGAAGCACAGTGTATAAGAGTGTGTGTGTGTTCGTGTGTGTATGTGTGAAAGGGTTCACTTCTGGGACAACCCAAGCCTCATTAAAGCTCGCAATTACGGTTAGTGGAAGGGACCTTAGGCTAATTAGCCCAGAATCAGAAAACCTGGGCTCTAATCCTAGCTACATGAGTGCTCTGTGACCTCAGGCAAGTTACATCTGCTCTTCTGAGGTCCCTTCCTCTGTGAAATAAGGGAATGGGATAGACGATCTTTGAAGCTGTGACTAGTAACAAGCCCTTGATGCTTTGATTCTTGCCTGAAGTGAAGGATTGATGCGTGTGTCTGCAAGGGTGGGGAGAGGTGGCGCAGGAAGGGCAATGGAATCCAGGTATCTGTGCCCAAGCACCAGCAGGGTTCAGCACTAAGATAGGGCATTTGAGCTGTCAATCAAAGAATTCCCTAGGAGTGGAGGGAGGTACCTGGTTGTCTAGGAACCCCAGGGGCTCTGAGCTAAGAGATAAGGGAGGTAACCCTAGCCTGAGGGACCATTCCAGAAAGCCAGCTACAGAGGAGATCGAGGGAGGTAAGGCGTTTTGTGTCTGGGGCCCCAAGACCTTGTGGGGGCAGCCGGGAATGCCTCAGGAATGCGGGTCTCAAAGAGAAGATTTCTGGCTGTTCTTAGGAGCAGGGGGAGTTTCTTTAAAAGGAAAATGTATCACCTCTGCCTGCTTCTCCTAAAGAAAAAAAAAGGGGGAGAAGAAGAAGCAAATGGGAGGGGCTGAGAGCTCAGCTACTGGATCTTTTCCACTCCTTTTCCTGTCTCTTGGGAGGAGAGTTCATGAAAAGGCTTTGCCTTTCTGGGGGAGAGATACTAATGGGAAACACATGCTGATGAGAGAAATGTATTTGGGTTTAAGAGTGCCCTGGAGACCAGAGCAGGATGTTGGGGGACTGAAACTAGCAAGCAGACAGAAACCCAAGGAGGTAGGGGAGAAAGAGGTTCCCCTAGAGATAGGGAGTAAGCAGTAAATGGAGAGACAGTAGCCCTGCCCCTGGAAGTTGGCTCCTTGTCAATTCCATGGCCTATGCAGCTTTGTGCCACCAGTGCCTTGTGTGGCTCCCTCCCAGCACACAGCAGGAGCTCACTGTTCGGTGAGCTGACTTGAACTATACCTTGAGATTAGACAGCAGGAGAATCTAGATATGAGTGGGTGTCTTTGGAGGCACAGGGTGAAGGAGATGGTGGAGAAGAGGCCATGTATGTGCTCTGTTCGTTCATCCATTCATTTATTCATTCAATAAACCTTTTTTATTGTGGTAAAATCTATATATATAATAATAATGTAATGATCTATAAAACTTTTTCATCTCATTCAATAAGCATATATTGAGAATCTATGTGCCAGACCCTTCAAGTTGCTCCAAATCTAGTAGGGGAGATAGACAAGAAAGTCAATAACCCTAAACCCAGTGTGATAAATGCCGTAAAGGACATAAGGTGCTATGGGGGTACAGAAGAGGGACCCAGTTGGTTGAGGGGAGGGGCTTTCTGAAGGAAGCTTGAAGTAAGTCTTGGAGGACGAAAAACTAGTCTGGACATTAGAGTGAGAGTTAATATGGTGTTCAACGGGTTAGATGAAGCAAAGTGAGATGTCAGAGAGAAATCCTTGAGACCCTGAGGGTCACACCAGGGCAGAGGTAGAGCTGAATTGCCTAGAGGGATAGTGCTTCGGAGGAAGCCAAGGATGACATACTGACCCCTCTGCTCCCTATCGTCAGCACTATGTCTTCCCTCAACACTGAGGATACCCTGCAAGAGTCCTCGCCCTCTCCTTCAAGCTCCAAGAAGAAAAAGAAGAAAAGAAAGTGGCCACGGCAAGAGGCCAGAATCCAAGCCCTCACCAGGGCTGGCCACAGGGCCCTATTGGCTGGTCAGAATCATGAGGCCTTGACCAGCTTCCAGAGGGCCTTCCTCCTGGCTTCCAAGTCACCACAAACCAGGGACACCCCTGTTCTCCGGGCCTGTGCCTTCAACCTGGGGGCTGCCTACGTGGAGACTGGGGACCCAGCCAGAGGGCTTGAGCTGCTCCTACGAGCTCAACCTCAAGAGACAGCCCAGGGCGGGTGTCATGGCGACCAGTGTTTCAACGTGGCTTTGGCTTACCACGCCCTGGGCGACCTGCCTCAGGCTTTGGCCTGGTATCACAAGGCCCTGGGCCACTACCAGCCACTAGGTGACCAGGGGCAAGCCCAGGCAAAAATGGGAGCCTGCTACCAGGCTCTGGGACAGCCTGAGCTAGCAGCCCACTGCCTGCAGGAAGCGAGCCGGGCCTACGCCCAAGCAGGGCAACCCAGGGCTGCAGCCCTGACACTGGGGGCTGCAGCGGGCTGTATGCTGAAGAGTGGGCAGCATGGGGTGGGTGATGTGGTGCAGGTGCTGGAGGAGAGCCGGAGGCTTGCTGAGAGGAGCACTGAGCGAGGACTGCTGGGTGAGGCCTTTGGGCAGAGAAGGTGCGGGATCTGGGGAGATTAAGACTTGGTGATACTCTGAGAAGTGGGGTGGAAGCAGAGGCAATTCTGAGGACTGGGGGAACCCTGGGAGAGTGGGGCAGAGGCTGCAGCAGTACAGCTTCAGCTGCATTCTGACCTGGCTACCACTGACCTTGGCCATGCCCTCTAGGGCAACTCTATAACGACCTAGGTGTGGGCTATTCCCAGCTCCAGCTGTTCCCGCTAGCAGCAGAGGCCTTCCAGCAAGCCCTGCCCCTGTGCCGGGGGCCAGGAGAGGAGGCCACGGTGCTAAGAAACCTTGGGATGGCCCACAATGCCCTCGGCAACTATCAGGAAGCCCGGGAGTTTCACCAGAAGGCTGCCGACACACACGGTGGGTACCAGGGGCTAGGGAATGGGATTGGGGCCAAGGGACTAAGAAGGGGTTCCAGCTGGGGCCCGGAGGCTGAAGAGTAGATGGACGTTTAGAACTAATTATGGGACTGGGAAGTCCAGGACAGGGGAGTGAGGGGGTGCAGGGGGTGCAGGAGATGGGATAGCCAGACAGGACAGAGGGTCATGGGCCCAGAGGCTGAGGCCTGGGGTTGGGAAGGCAACAATGGGCAGAGGGAAGAGCCCTGGCTGGTAGAGGAGGCCTGAAGTGGAGCCAGTGCTTGCTCTAAATGATTGTGTGACATTTAGCGAGTCATTTTTGCTTTCTGAGCTTCAGGTTCTACATGTATAAAAATGGAGCTATTAATACGTGCCTTGCCTGACGCCCTGGATTTATACGTGGCTCAAACTAGCATGGGGGAGGCATTCAGGCCAAAGCTCAGGACTGAGGAGAGGCTGAGTTTCAAGCGTTCAGGCCTTTGTGGTGCATCTGGAGGTGTGCCAGGGTTGAGAACAAGGACTCCTGGCAACCCTCCCTTTGTCTTTGGGGGTAGGGTCCTGATGCCCCAGCAGCCAAAGTCCTCTCTTAATATGGGGCGGGCTCTATCACCAGGCTCTGTGGGGCAGCGGTGGGAGCAGGGCCGGAGCTTTGGAAGCCTGGCATTTGCACTGAGCCAGCTGGGAGACCACAAGGCTGCCAGAGACAACTATCTACATGCTCTGCAGGCTGCCCGGGACACTGGTGAGGGTGAGGGGGTTTGCAGGTGGCTTGGGGTGGGACAAAGGCTGAGAATCCTTGGGGCTGGTGGGGAGGCAGATGGGGGGACGGGGGGGGGGGAGTACCTCTGGAGGGGTAGGGAGCTGCGGGAGGACCTCTCAGGCTGTCTTCCCCAGGGGACGTGAAGGGGCAATGGCAGGCCTGTGAGGGTCTGGGGGCTGCTGCAGCCAGACTGGGGCAGCATGACCAGGCTTTGAAGTACTATAAGGAAGCGCTGGCCCGGTGTCAGGTGAGACCCTCCATCCCGGAATCTAACTCTTCCCCAATATCCCTCCAGCTGCTCTCCTGCTATCCTTTCTCTGGCTGATATTCATTCACTCGTCCAACGTGCATTGAGCACATTGTGTGCTAGGTCCTGGGACACTCTTGAGAGGAAGAGTCCATCTCTGTCCACGATTCTGGGCAGGTGGTGGCAGGACCCTGGCAAAGGCATGGGGATGGGCTAGAAAAGAGGGGAGACAAAGTCCCCTTCCCTCCCCCTTTCCTCCCCCTTCCCTGTTTCTTTCTTCCCCAATCCCCAGAGGACCACAAAGCCCAGGCTTCCTCCATTACTCCATTATCCACTCTCTCCCCAGAAGGAGCCAGATTCTGTGCGAGAGCGGCTGGTGGCCAAGCTGACAGACGCCATAAGGACCCACTTGGCCCGGGGTGGGCTGCTCCCAACCCACGCCCTGGTGAGATGACACCTGAGACAAGGAGCGGGGGGTGGGGAGAGGTTACCCAGAGAAAGGGGTGGTGGTGAGCAGAGCTGATGTCCTCAGGGCTGCTGCTGCACTTGACTGCTCATCTGTGTTCATCTGCCCTGGGGCCTGCATATGGGACATATATCACTTTCCAGAGGCCACCTGGGGATGGGGAGGTGGGTGGGGGATTGTGGCACGTCTCCAACACTAGGGCTGTGCCAGGGCCTTGGCTGAGTGGTAACTAGCTCAGTGGGTGAAAGCCAAGGGGTGCCTTCAAAGATACTGAGCAAAAAATCTGTGAGCAGGTGGAAAGGTTTGTCCTTGGCTGCAGTTCCCCAAAGGGCCACAGGATGGGAGTAGTGCTCCAAGGACGTTCCTCTCTCCCCTCCCTCCTTCGCTGGGGGGCATTTCTCTGTGGGTTTCTAGCCGTGCCCCTCCTTCTCTGACCCCTCCTCCCCCTCTCGCTACCTCCCAGCCTCTCTCAACAGGTCAGCGTCTCTCCAGCTGCCTCCTCCCTCACACTCTGAGATTTCTCAGGCAAACTCCTATGCCAGGAATTGAAATTATACTTTACTATTTGTTATATTTATTTACTAGGTTTTATGTTCTGTCTATTTGAAAGACTAGGACATCATATTTATAATTTGCAAGTAAAATTAAATGAGCCTGGTATAAGCAGAGGACTGGATTGGGGGTCAGAAGACCTGGGTTCCATCTGAAGTTGGCCACCGACTTTGTGTGACTTTGTCCCGGAGGCCCCAGGCAGGATGAGGTGGTCATTAAGCTCTGGCCAGTTCTGACAGTCCATGAGCCCGAGTTCTAACTTGAGAGTTACTAGCAGGGACCTTAACACAACAAAGGGCCTTGCCCTGTAATTTCATCCTCAGACACAAGGCACAGCCCAGCTGTCTCTAGCACTTCTCTGTCCCTCTGGGGCCATTGTGTGTGGAGAGAACATACATGCACACCACAACCACTGCTGGGGTGGCCATTTTTCTCAAACTGATTCCCTTTACTCCCCTTCATTCCCAGACCTCAGCTCCAGGGGGGCCCCAGGCTCCAGGTGGGGCCTGCCCCGTGGTGGGGACCCCAGCCAGGGTGGGAAAAGGTACAGCAGGAGTGCGGTACAGGTGAGTGAGTAGGGCAGGCAGGAACAGAGCTTCAGGTGTGGGTATGGCCTCTGGAGGGTGTTGGGAGGTGTCATAGCCTGGCAGTGGCCGGTGGGATCTGGGGAGGGGGGGATCTGGCCAGAGTGCCACTCTGCCCCCTGTTCCCTGCCCCTACAGATCTTCCGATAGGTGGGAAGATGAGTTAGAGGAGGGCCACGAGGGGAAAGAGGAAGAGTCGGCGAATGTTCTCACGACGTCTTGGACACCAAGACTGGAGCGTGAGTCTAAGTAGGCTGTTTCCAGCTGTGCATCGCCTTCCCCCAAATGGGAGACTCTCATTTCCTTTATCCCCACGCCCCACTCTGTCACTTCCCTGCCTCAGGTCTGATACTGAGGCCGCACCCCACACACATTATATTCCCAACCCCAGGACCAGCCCTCCCCACTTTCTGCTTGTCTCTCAAGGCACTGGCCCATTTCCCCTAAACCCTCTCCTGAATCGCCTCTTCCTCCCTGCTCCCGAGGCTTTCCTAACATCTAGAACTTTGTATCTTAGGGCACCAAGGCTTTCACACCTACTACATGTCAGGCACTGGATGCTTTTCTTACCTTAACTTACTGTTTACTAATCTCTTCCCCAAGGGCTTGGCACTCTGAGGACAGAGTTCCTTGCTACTTGGTGACTTGAATTCACTGATGTCTTCTTTTCAGCGTGTTTTCTTCCAGGCATCAGTGACACTGGTGAATCATCCCCAACTTTAGTCGGCCCAGGTTTGCCAAGCACCTGCCCTGTACAGGTGTCTCCTCTGTGTACAGTGACCAATACATCCCCTGATACCCACCCTCCTTGTTCTTCTCCCAAAGATGTCTTGTTCCCACCATGATGGTTCTTGGTGCAGAGAGGCCTGTGATGAATGTGTTTGGTCCTCTCCATTCAGGTCCAAGACCCAGGGCCAATCTCTCATTTGGAGGCCAAGGCCCCCTCAGAATGGAGAATCCTGGCCTTCTGGTCACCAACGGCCCCCACAGCAAGAGGTGGGTCCCTGCGGGAAGGGAAAAGGCCTTGAGAATGGATAAAAGAAGTAGGAGAGGGTGTGGCTTTGGATGACTTTAATGGAACATGAAGTTGGGGGAAGATGTGGTCTGGTGCTTAGGGATATGGTGCTTTGAGCCTCTTTGTCTTTGCCCTTTAGCAATCTGAAGAACCCTCACCCGGCTCTGGAGGCCCAGGGTGTCCCCTGCCTCCTGCACAGCCTGAGTGTAGCCCTCAGCGAAAGAGAGAGTCCTGCCGAACTGGGGGACAGGCGGCTTAAGCCTACTCCCTCCTGCCCTGGAGCCTGCGAGCAGAGGTAAGGGTCAGAGAGGGTAACAGAAACGGGAGCCAGGGCAAGCTGCCTTCTGTTCGCTCCCTAGTCACTCCCATTGGCAAGCCCCTCTCTGCCTCCTTCAGGTCATCCAAACAGCCCAGGGAACCCCCCAGCAGGAACCCTCAGAGGAGATCCACTGAGTCTGGCTTCTGCATGATCATGTGACCCTCCCCTGCTGGCCATAGCATGGCCCCTGCAGTACCTCCTCAACATACACACTTCAGGGGCTTCTGGGGCTGAGCCCCTTCCCAGTCATTCCCAGTGAGCACTGTATGGACACAGAATACAATGTCAGAAAGTGGGATCCGGAGCAGGCTGGACAAAGGCTTTGCAGTCTCAGCACTGAGGCAGTCTGTGTGCTCCTCGTTGGGAGTTTTGGACTCAATAAGCAAAAGAAAAATGGAAAACGGATGGTGAATTTCCCCCCTTTCCTTCTGGATTCAAACCTCACAACTGCTAAGGCCCCTGCCAGTTCTTAAAACCATGACATCTTGGTTAAGAGGCTTTGGAGTCACTGATTCCATTTTCTCACATAGAGAAATGGCGATCTAATGCTACAGAAGATACGCCTTAACCAACTAATGGATGCATTCCTCTTCCTCCAAGAAACATAGCAGATCCTGGATACAGGCCCCTCAGGCCTGTAGCAAAACTGCTACCAGCAGCTGCAACAACAGTATTATGTAACACTGATCACTTAGCACATGCCACACACTGTTCTAAGTGCTTCACAAGTGTCTTCTCCTTTAATCCTCACAGCAGATGAATCCCCTGTCACAGATGAGGAAAACAAGGCACAAAAGTTAACTGGTTTGCCACCCAGGTCACACAACTAGTAAGTGAAGCTGCGATTCAAACCTAGGCAGTGAGAAGCTTCTAGAATGCTGTGCAGTCAGTTCTACTCCCCCAGTTAAGCCATTGCTTACCGAGTTGGTTGTGTTTGATACCAAATGTGTTTATTCCAGTTGTGTTATTGTAATATGTAATTTAATTAAATTGATAAACTAAGAGTGTGAAAACAAGCAGTTTCTATGAAAACTAAATTGAATCCTTAGAAGACGTGATTCAGGTGACTCACCTTAAAAATTGCTGTTGAATTAGATGTAAGCAGAGAGACTATTACAAATTGGGGGAAAATCATAAAAATCTAGATGAATTTTGCACTCAGTTTGCTCCAAATATACAATAAATTTTTTTCCACCTTAAGGACACAGACTGCAAATTGCAGGTGATATGTAAGTGGTGAAGTTTATGAGATAAAGAAGATGGAGAACTACAATCTTTGGCCCTATCCTCAGAGACAAGACCCTGGTCACACTTTGACAGATGGCAAATGAATGGGTTTTTTTGGCCGTGCCATGCGGCTTGTGGGATCTTAGTTCCCCCACCAGGGATTGAACCCTGGCCCTCGGCAGGGAAAGCGTGGAGTCCTAACCACTGGACCGCTGGTGAATTCCCTGTATTTTTTGTTTTAAGTTGAAATAAGATCATCTACTCCCAGTCATGTCAGATAAGAGCATGTACTATACTGTGAATTACTTCACAATGAAATTTTGAGGATGCATTAAAATATTTGTAGAGGACCTACTATGTTCCAGGCACAGAACTAGGTGCAGGGGACACAGCTGTTAATCTTCCTTATCTAAATGGAGCTTATTATCTTGTCAGGCATTCAAGATGTCTTGACTGGGATGCAGATTCACTGACTGTAACAAAAACCAATATAACATTGCCTTTAAATAGAGAAGAATGGATTTTGAGGGCCAAGTAGCAGCATCTGTCACACGAGAGTATTGCTACTGGGTCAGGCCAACCCAATATCAACCATCATTGGTTCTACCATTTCATAGCTATATTACCTTAGGAAAATTACTTGACTTCTCTCTGCTACTCAATTTCTCATCTCTAACATGAGGATAAAAATACATCATAGGATGGACAGGATTAAATTAGATAATATGTGTAAAGCATCTGGAACTCATTAGGTGCTCAATCCACATGCCCTTCTTGAACTGGTTTTGAAGGCATTTCCCAAAGAAAACTCCAGAATCTGAAAGGCAGCAAGGTGGACTAGGGCACTTGGGCACTGCCTTCCTGAGGATAGCCCTCATTTGGCTGTTTCATAAATTGTGAGTGTGTGTGTCATAATTTTATAGTTACGTCTCATCAGAATGAAGTCAGCAATTGACAACCCTTTAGTTACATAGTTCTGCATTTGGAGAGGCATTTCAGCATAGAATAATGCTTAAGACTACATACCCTAGGGGCTTCCCTGGTGGCGCAGTGGTTAAGAATCCGCCTGCCAATGCAGGGGACACGGGTTCGAGCCCTGGTCCGGGAAGATCCCACATGCCTGCCGCGGAACAACTAAGTCTGTACGTCACAACTACTGAGCCTGTGCTCTAGAGCCCACGAGCCACAACTACTGAGCCCAGGCGCCACAACTACTGAAGCCTGTGCACCTAGAGCCCATGCTCTGCAACAAGAGAAGCCAATGCAATGAGAAGCCCGTGCACCGCAACGAAGAGTAGTCCCCGCGCGCCGCAACTAGAGAAAGCCCACGCACAGCAACGAAGACCCAACGCAGCCAAAAATAAATAAGTTCATTAATTTAAAAAATAAATAAAAATAAAAACACTGAAGAGCACTGCATACACAGCAGCCCTTAAAAAAAAAAGACTACATACTCTAGGTCAAGCTGCTTGGATCCTAGCTCCACTGACAGCTATCACTGTATCATTGGACATGTCATTCAACATCTTTGAGCCTCAGTTTTCTCATCTGTAAAATCGGGATAATAACAGAGTTGTGAGGATGAAATGAGATGTTTCATGTCAGCACTGGGCACATAAACTCAAAATGTTATCTATGTCAAAGAAGCATGCTTCACATTGTGTTTTAGAAATGAATCTTCAGAATTACCAAATTAATTTTCTCAAGTAGGCTTGTAGGGAGTCTTGACTAATATATAAAAGTGAAACTACTTATATACCGGTGAAGTTATAAAACAAAGTTAATGAGGTCTTGAATAAGATTATCCAATTGTAATGTAAACCCTACATTTCAATTTAGATGAGTAAACTCTATGAGTAAACCACAAACAAAGTCTAACAAAAACAATTTTCCACCTCAATCACAGTCTGATACATTCAATTTCCCACAACAAACATGTAAAACAAACGTAGATGAAGGCGAAGGGTACAACCCATAGGAGATGTTAAACCTCTTATAATTAAAAAGGAGACTATCAGAGGAGTAGTTAAAAGCAGGAGGGGTTCTTGTTTTCTCAGTGAACTAGCCGGGAATGGAATTCACGATACAGAAAAAGAATATACTAGCATAAAAACAAGACCTTCAATCCTGTAATAAACCATAAAGGAAAACGGAAAAAAACAAACAAACACAAAAACCCAAGACCTTCATTCCACCTGGATAATTATCTTTATCTTAATGCCTTAATGTAACTGGTCTGTTATTCCCCATACTTCTCTCTTAACCCGGCAGGAGTGTGCTTGCATTCTTAAAAGCTCTTGGGTTACAAGTTTAGTCTTCCTCTCTAGGTTTTTCTTGAAATATTACCGTGACCTGGAGTCTAGGGTTTCAACTACATTTTTAATCTTGGCATACTCAACCTATTTAAGGTTTATAATTTTCTATTTCCACAGCTATTACCCGATGAAGAGGGATAAGTATTATGTATGATCAGGGAAGTACAGCGTGCTCTCCTGGTAAACAGAGATAGGGGAAGCTAATTTGGTGGGGAGAGGGGTACTAAGTTATATGAAATGCTTAGCAGTGTGAATAAGAACATTAATTTATTGAGCCCTATGTACCAGGCGCTGTCGACGACTTTGCATGGATTACCACCAGATGAAGTATGTACTCGTATCCCCATTTTATAGACAGGAGACTGAAACCTGGAGAGCCAAGTTCACTCAGCCACTAAGTGGTAGGGGAGGAACCCGGGCTAACTGCTATGCTATACAGCTTCCTGAAAGAGCTACGAAAAACAAGAATTATTATCAAAGGGCGGTTGGAAGCAAAGCACTTCGGGTCATCTGTGAGGCAATATGAAAACGCTCCCGCGAAGGGCTGGCATCTAGACAAGGCGCCCGGACGAGGTGGGGCCGGGGCGGGAGGGCGCTGTCGCGCATACCAAGACACGGAGGAGCGGTGGAGTCCCACTACCGGTCCCGCCAGCCCCAGGACCACCTCCTTCAGGGGCGCGCGCGGCCCCGGGCTCTCGGGGGCGGGACGAGGGGCCGCGCATGCGCCGGGCGCGGCGGGGCGAGGCGGGGTGGGCCCGCGCGCTCTGAGAGCTGAATGTCCGGGCTGCGGGCGCTCCTGGGGCTCGGGCTGCTGGTTGCGGGCCCGCGCCTATCGTTCCTCAGAGTCCAGGCAGGCGCCTGTCGCGCGGGAGCCACCTGGTGGGGGCCGCAGCGGCTGATCTCGGGTGGCCGCGGGGACTCAGAGGTCATGGCGAGCTCAGCAGTGAAGTACCTGAGGTTGGACGGGCACGTGCTCTCTGGGCGGGCACGCTGGGAGCGGGACTTGGGTGGAAGCCCACCCCCCCCAGGGGCGGGACCTGGGCCGCGCCGCCTGCGCGACGGAACACCTGAGGGAGGGGGACTCAGGCTGTGGGTTTCCTCAGCCAGGAGGAGGCCCAGGCCGTGGACCAGGAGCTGTTTAACGAGTACCAGTTCAGCGTGGACCAACTTATGGAGCTGGCCGGGCTGAGCTGTGCCACAGCCATTGCCAAGGTCAGTGGCACAACTCTCCACCTAAGGGGCAGTCACTGCGCAAGCCACCTGGCCTAGGCACAATGAAGTGGGAGGGACGGCCAGGCCGAGACTGGGCTGTCACTGCCCGAAGCCCTTCTGAATCCCCTTTGACTCTGCCTTCAGGCATATCCCCCCACGTCCTTGTCCAGGATCCCCCCTACTGTCCTGGTCATCTGTGGCCCCGGGAATAATGGAGGAGATGGCCTGGTCTGTGCTCGACACCTCAAACTCTTTGTGAGTATGTGGGGAAGGGCTGTCGGGGAGAGTATGAGGTTTCCGGGACCTGGGCTTGAATCACCCCTTTCCTTTCCTCATAGGGCTACCAGCCAACCATCTATTATCCTAAAAGGCCTAACAAGCCACTCTTCACTGCACTGGTGACCCAGTGCCAGAAAATGGACATCCCTTTCCTTGGTGAAATGCCCCCAGAGGTAGGTGGTTCCGGTACTGCCCTCCTCAGTACTGCTGCCTGTGTTCTGCTCTTCCCTCACCTTTCCAGACAGAGCTCATTTGCTTATCTTCCTCTCTAGAGGATTAACTCTTAGAGGGCAGGGATAGCGCCTGACACAGAAGATGCCTAAAGCATGCTATCTGAATGGAAGTGGTGTAAGAGCCTTCTCCATAAGGCGTGCTCCATGAGTTCCCAACACTACCTTCTCTTCAGCTTCATTTCCCCTTGTCACTTTTTTTTAAATTAATTCATTCATTTATTTTTGGCTGCATTGGGTCTTCGTTGTTGTGCGCGGGCGCTCTCTAGTTGCGGCGAGCGGAGGCAACTCTGTGTTGCAGTGCGCGGGCTTCCCGTTGCGGAGCACGGGTTCTAGGCGCGCGGGCTTCAGTGGTTGTGGCTTGTGGACTCTAGAGCGCAGGCTCAGTAGTTGTGGGGCACGGGCTTAGTTGCTCCACGGCATGTGGGATCTTCCCGGACCAGGGCTCGAACCCGTGTCCCCTGCATTGGCAGGCGGATTCTTAACCACTGCGCCACCAGGGAAGCCCCACTCCTGTAACTCTGCAGCCAGGTCCTCTTCGCCTAGCTTGCAGTAAACACATCATGTGCATCCCTTGGGAGCTGAGGTGACTGCCTCATCCTAAACCCTTTCTTCAGATGCTTCAGATCTTGGATTTAGGAGTGGAAAACTTGAGAACTTCTTTTTAAAATTCCTTAACACATTTTACAGATGAAGAGACTGAGATGCAAGAGAAGGGAAGTGATTTGTGCAAAGTCACAGAACCAGATCATGGCACAGCCAAGACCAGAACCTGTCCCTCCATACTCCAAGTCTCAGGCTGTCCTACACTGTAGCCTCCCCAATGGTTGGCAGGCACTCAGAACAGAAAATGTGACTGGACTCAGCTTGGCCTCAATCAGTGACCCACTTGCACTTAACTCTAGGCTTCAGAATGCCATCTGAACGAGATAAAATTATATTTGTGCCTATGTGAATGGTCTGTGGGTACAAAGGACAGCCCTCTCCTGTTAAGGGTTCTTTGTGCAGCTGCCGGCTCTGACATCCTTTCCTTTTTCTGCTCTACCACAGGCCACGCTGATTGATGAACTATACGAGCTGGTGGTGGATGCCATCTTTGGCTTCAGCTTCAAGGGTGACGTTCGGGAGCCATTCCGCAGCATCCTGAGTGTCCTGAATGGACTCACTGTGCCCATTGCCAGCATCGACATTCCCTCAGGTGCTGGGTCCAAGGAGGTTGGGGGGGATTGGGGCCCTGCCCTGCCTCGAGGTAGGTACTAGGAGTCCTGGTTCTTGACTCAAGGTTCAGACCAAGTGTAGAGGTGCATACCACAGCCAGAGTAGGGCTGGGGAGCAAAGTTCAGGAATGCCCTTTACAGTGACTGTCAGAGACCACAGCCCAGGAGTACATGGACACGATTTCCTCAGGTGGGGACCCAGGGGGCTTCCCACTCTTTTAGGACTAGAGTAGAGCAAGGTGTGCAAGGGGACTGGACATCTGGTCTTTTCCGCTCTTTCTGAATACCACCTTCTTTTCAGGATGGGATGTGGAGAAGGGGAACTCTGGAGGGATCCAGCCAGACTTGCTCATCTCCCTGACAGCACCCAAAAAGTCTGCAAGCCAGTTTACTGGTCGCTACCACTACCTGGGGGGTCGTTTCGTGCCTCCTGCTCTGGAAAAGAAGTACCAGCTGAACCTGCCACCCTACCCTGACACCGAGTGTGTCTATCGTCTGCAGTGAGGGAAAGCGGGCGGGCATTCTTCCCAGTAGATTTAGTTCCTCTCTCCCAGAACTGTGGAGTCCTGGGAGCTCTTCTGGCAATAAAGGTTAAGAGATGGCAGGAGCCAGAGAGCAACACTGGAGATGTGGTGCCCTCTCTCTGGGGGACCAATATGCAAGAGGGGTTGCTATGACATTTGGGGGCAATGACAATTCACTTTCAGATGCTAAAAAAGGCTCCCAAGTGAGGTGTGCTGTCCTTTACACACACACACAATTCTTATCAGGGATGCAGACAGGGAGCTGGGTGAGGTTCTCTGAACTTTCTCCTTCCACTTAACAGCACAGCAAGACTACAGGAAGTTAACAGAAGGGATTTCTTCAGAGGCCTCCAAGGAAACTAACTTGTATTCAGGACCTTCTCAGGCTGAGAATGGAGATGATGGTCAGGACTTATATACAGGCTTGGAGACCAAGCTGATGTTTATTCAATTTGGTATAGTTAGAAACTGGCAACCTATGGGCTGAATTTGCATGTCTTTCTTAGCCTTCACAAAATTAAAAAATCAGTACATTTCCCATAAGTCTACATTTTCAACTTCTTTTAGCCAAGATGCCCCTTCAGAGGCTGTCTGCATTCCCGTTCCCATAGCCCCCAGCATCCTTGTCCCTTAGCTGCCCGGGCCTTGCAGGTGCAGGTTCAGCCATCTCTGGGTTAGATGCTGTAAGGGGGACTGTGCCTGCTCCCTCAAGTCAGACACGGCAATACCGCTCTCCTCTCAGCGGACTACTGTTCCAGAGCTGTTTCCTCCTTGGAAGGGACTCCTCACTGAGAGGGTACACAAGACCTGCACCAACTCAGGTCCCTGAGGCTTCAACTCCTGAAGAGGAATCGATCGGGCTGCATCTTGACCTGGCCTTCAGTTTCTCTTCTTTTGTTTCTTCTTTTTTGCTCTCTGGTCAGTGTGGACTCCAGGTCTTTCCTCCTCTGGTTGCTTCTGCCTCTTCTTACCTTTGCCACTTGAGCCCGTGTATGCCTTGCTCTCTGCTGTCCTAGCCCTGCCACCTTCCTCCTCCCCTTCATCCCCTACATGCGAGACGTCCTCCTCCTCCTGATGCCGCTGTCTTTTCTTCTTGCTTCTCCTACTTTTCCGATCACTGCATGATCTGCTTTCTGCTTCTCTGGTCCCACCATCTACAACAGCCTCCTCCATGTTCAAGTCTTCTTCCTCACGCTGCCTCCGCTTCTTCTTCCTTTTCCTGAGGGACTGATCAGTTTGTTCTCTGTTTTTCAATTCCCCAAGCCCACTTGTTCCTGTGGTCTCTTCTTCCTCATGCCTTACAGCTGTTCCCTCTCTCTCATCTGTGACACTTTCTTCTTGATGGCGCCTCTTCTTCTTCTTGCTTTTCCTGACACTCCGGTCAGTGTGTTCTGGGTACTCTTCTGCATTCCTTTCAGTTGCCGTGGCCTCTTCCTCCTCTTTCTGCTTCCTTTTCTTTTTCTTTTTTTGTGGGGGCTTGCTCTCAGACTGCAGTTGAGGGACCCCAGGGTCCTGGCCTTTGAGACAAGCCAGGAAGGCCTGCTCCTGGGCCTCTAACCGCGCAAGCTTAGCCTTCATCGTGATCCCAAGACGGGCAGCCCTGAAATAGATGGGGCCCAAGTCAGAGGGAGGGTATTGGGGAAAATAGGCCTAATTTCTGAGACTGCAGGGAAAGTTCATAAGGGAGGAGCTGCTTGTCTTCAGGCAGCTTCAGAAATGGGCAGAGAATAGGAATCACTTTCTCTGGGGCGAAAAGAGTGGCACAGGGGTGGGCTTGTGATGGGGAGAAAAGAAGGGAGCCCAAGAAGCTAACCGCTACTTACTTGTGTGCTGTTCGCCCCTCACAGGCTTGGAGCATCATCTCATCAGTCAGACTGTTGGGGAAGGGCAGGAATCAGGAGTTACAAACAGATCTGGTGGAAAGGCTTGACCTCTCCTCCCCTCTAAAACATTCCTTCAGCACTGAGTTCCTATTCAGGACCTGGCACTTTTCTAGGTGTAGGGGATACAAAGATGAGTACAACACATTTCCACCCTGATGAAGCCCACAGTCAAGCATTACACTTGGTCCTTTCTTTTGAGATTGGAAGGCATCTCCTCCCACATGCCCCTGGCACTAAAAAGAAGTCTCACATCTTTGGAGGCTTGGGCCCCTGGCTGTCGTCATCACTGCAGCTTTCCAAGTCCTTGTCTGGCTTCTCCCCACTTGAAGTCAGTGTGGCCGTCTAGAAGGAGGAATCATGGGGGTGGACAAGGCCCACTCAGCACCACCACCATTGCTCTTCCCTCCTGGAAAGGGAAGAGCAGTGGTGCCACTGCCACCCTGAACAGCCACTGGCACAGATCTGTCAGCCCCCAACATCGCTCCTTGCAGCCCCACACGAGATGTGCCAAACTGCATACATCAACTTGGGCAGGAGGTGGGCTGCAGTTGGGGGCGGGTGGGGTGGGGGCAGTCCTGGCCTCCCTGGCTCACAGCCAGCTAGTGGGCAGAACAGGAAGGGAGGAAGAAGTGCTCTGGGTCATCAGGTCTTCACAGTGGGACAAGTGCCCCCTGGCGGTCATCCCATGGTGCCAGTAATGTACAATAAAGATGCTACTTTTCATGCCCCCTCCCCCTATACCTATGCACAGTACTTTAACCAGGTTAAGAACCTACTTTGGGCTAAGAGGTTGGGGATAGAGTGGAATAAGGACGAGATGGTTCCAGCCCAGATGGAATCTACATGGTTGAGGGGTAAAGGAATATGGCAGAACATAGAAAATGATGATGAAAGTGTTGTCTGTGCTAGAGGAAGGGTACCCTACTCAGGCTTCAGGGTTTGGGGAATAGTTTCTACAAGGAGCTGAGCCCTGGAAGACAAGAAAAAGGTCAGCAGGTAAAGGGGCAAAGGAAGCAGAATGTCCCAGGCAGAGGGAATAGCATGTGCACAAACTTGAAAGTGAAAAAACATGGTACCTTGAAAAGATTCAGATTCCATCTGGCTAAAGTGTAGAGGTCCTGAGAGGTGGCGAGAGACAGGCTAAGAAAGAAGGCAGGGACAAGGCATGAAGGGCCATGTGAGCCAGTCTGACACATCTGGACCGTGTCATCCGAGGTCAAGGAGGAGCCAGTGACAGAATGAAATGTGTGTTTTTCAGAGAACACGGGATCCTTTGTGGAGGATGAACTAATCGTGGTGGGGACTGAGACTAGAGTGAGGGGTCTAGTTATGAGGCTGTGAAAGAAATGAGGCAGGAGAGGATGATGGTCTGAACTGGGGCAGAAGACGGCCACAGAGATGAATGGGAAGGATTTGCTAGATAATACATAGAGCCCTTAAGGACATAATAGAGGATCGTTAAATGTTAGCTCCCTTCTATTGGCGGGCTAGAAAAGGGGAGTCTGAACACCTGGGTTCTAGTCCTGTCTGCCATTACTAGCCAACTGTGGGCTCTTCAGCGAGCCACTTTCCCCCCTTTTGGCCACATCTGCAAAATAAGGACAATGGGTCAGATGATCCCGCAGGTCTCCTCTGACTTTTAAGTCCTCTGAATTAGACATCCCCTCCCTGCCCTGCTCTGACAGCTCCTGACTGTGCCCCACCCCCCACTCCCCGTTGCTGCCCCCTCAGCAGATGGCAGGGATCCATTCAACCTGAAGATTTCAATTCTTGCTGAGGGTCTGGGCAGTCTAGCTAAGCAACAGCGAGGTTGGTCACAGGATCCCACTGCTAGGACAGTCCTGAGAATAGGTAGGGCATACAAGGCAATTGTTCAGGCCCCAGGGGAGACCAGGGAAGGAAAAAAGGATGGGCCCTCTCACCCCCAGCCTCTAATACCTTCACAAACTTCTGATACAGCAAGTTGGGCTTGGAAGGATCATGACGGGTGGTCTCCTTAGACAGGCACCTTATCTGTACGCCATCCTGTGGGGGAGTATCCGTGAGCGGGTGACATGCCATGTCTCCCTCACCCCCACATGTCCCAGGCCTTCATGGTTCATGTGCCTACTATTAGAGCTTATACCTGCCCAGTTTTCACTACCAAGCTGGCCGCAGTCTTGTTGAAGAGATCATTCCACCAGTAGTTTGTGAACTCTTTGGCAGGGTCGTGTCCCACCTGCCAGAGGAAGAAGTGTGAACTCGGGACCCATCATTCCCCTTCCTCCCCCTATCCTCAAGGCCCTCCTCTCCCATCCACACTGACCTCCCTCAGCCTGCCCAGTCTTACCCCATGAGTGTCCTGCTTCAGCGTTACCCTGAGGGCCTGGGTGATGCCATTCTCCTTCCGGCCCAGGCCTTTGCCTGCAAACACAGTGAATGATTTGGCTTATTCCACTTCTGCCCCAAGCCCTCACAAGGCACACCCAGCACATGCCACTCCTTGCCATTCCACATACCTAACTTTGGGCATGCTCCGTCCATCTTGGAAGCCCTCCCAGTTGCACTCTTTCTAGCACCTCTCCATGCAGTCCTCCCATCTTTGAGCCCAAACTATCTTTCCTTCATAATTCTCTCAGGACAGAAGTCGTGTCTCTTCCTCCCCCTCCCAGTCCTCCGAACCACTTCTTTCTCACTATCCACCATCATATTTCTTCCCTTCTTCCCTTTTCTGGAAATGTCAGCAATTTTCTTCTGCAAATTTCCCTTTAAACTAACTTTCCTCCTTCAGTTGAAGGGACTACATAGGGGTTAATCCAGGATGATGCCTCTTCCCTGGGCAGAGGGTAGTGAGGGAGTTGGGGAGATGTGAAAAGGGCCCCATGGGAATCACCTCGAGTCCACCCATGCTTTAGCAGCTGCTCCTCAGCAAACTTCATCCCACGACTCTTGACCTCTGGGGTGACGCTCATGGTGAGAAAAGAGTCACTGTCCTCAGGCCCTCACCAGAGAAGAGAAGGGGTCACTATCTTCCCTTTAAGAGGAAAAAAAAAGAACGTGCCCAAATCATCCATCAAATCCATCCTGACTGCTCTTGTAAGAATTCTTTCCTGAAGCTGGAGCAGAGACAGAGGAAAGAGGCCTGGTGCTTGGGGAGCTCCCTGTCCGACCACTGAGAGGTCAATGTCAACATGTTGAAGGCCAAGGAAACCTGGTATTAATAATAACACCCAAATGTATGGAGAACTCCCTACATGCCAGGCTGTGCTAAGATTTTACATGGATCATTTTGCGTACTCTTCCCAGCCCGGGAAGATTTCCTGAACTTTACATTCAGGAAAGTATTATATCCCTGTTTTACAAATGAGGAAACTAAAGCCTAAAGAGGTTAGGTGACTTGCTCAAGGTCACACAGCTGATACATGTAGAACTCAAACCCAGGCAGCTTGTCTGCAGAGTCCCCACTCTTTACCACTACCTGATAACATCTCCCACGATTTATTACCACGTAAAAAGAAAGCAAGGAGGTGCTTGTTAACCTGAGTTATAAAACAACAGTACTTAACAGAGCCCATATTCTATACCTGTGCCCCAGCATTTACACTGTCCTCTCAATGTGAAGGCTACATGCCTCTTCCCCACTGTCTTTCAGTCTTGTTGGAGCACCCCTTTTGAAACTGTCCAGCTTAGGAAGGGCGCTCTTATTGAGCATTTAAAGCGTAACAGAGGGGTTACACATATTGCTATACTGTCTCATTTAATCCTGACAGTCCTGTGAGATACACCTTATCCTTATTTTACAAAGGGTTTTTTGCCTGGGGTTACACAGCTGTTAAGAGATGGAGCTGGAATATGAGCTCAGGTTGCCTGACTCCACAGTGGCCCACTTTCTATCACATTCCCAACTACAGTCATCCCTCAGTATCAGCGGGGGATTTCTTCCAGGACCTGCTGTGGATAGCAAAACCCATGGATGCTCAAGTCCCATACTTAGCCTTCCGCATCCCAGGATTCAACTAACCACTGATTATGTAGTACTGTAATATTTATTGAAAAAAATCCACACGTAAGTGGACCCATGCAGTTCAAATCTGTGTTGTTTGTCACAGCTGTACTTGCATTTGTTTAGAGTTGTTCAGGTGTTCCTCATTTTGGACTCCACAATGGCACTGTCCAACTTATATACCAAATTTGCCTCTGAAACGGTTAAGATGGCTTACTACACAAGACATTCAAAGCTAAGACTATCACTGCTGACTTGAGTCACTAAAGTTAACTTGTACTAAGATCATTTATTACAGGCATTGCAGACCATTTTAAAAGCTGATTAATGGCACTCCTGGAGTAACCCTCTGGCCTCCCCAAGTGACCACTGCAAAGGCTATAACTTTCAGTTGTGTTTAAGAATGTCTAGTGAGTATGCTAATAAAAAACAAAAAGTCAGACACATCGTCACCCCTCCTAAACATTACATATTAGGTTTAACAACGATGACCAGTCTGGTTAGGTATGAAGAGTAGCAAATTTAGGATGAATCACACTTCTGTTCACATTTCTATTGTGAAGGATGATTATTTGAAAGCCTAACTGACACCTTGAGAGTCCCAACAGAAAAGCACTGAGTGAAGAAATGGCCCTATCTTGCTTCTTGATAATGCAACAGAAGTAAAATTCAAACACTGAGGCCTTTGAGGCCACCTCAAACCTCTGCTTCTTCTCACAAGTTATTTCTAATCTACTAGCCCCCAGATTTCAATAACAACAACAACCAACACATGCATTTACTCAATGCCAGCCTGCTGCTAATTGCTGCACACACATTATCTCATTTAATCCTCCCAACAATCCTATTAGGAGTTGTTGGGTTTTTTTTTTTTTTTTTTTTTGGTAATTGACAAATGGCCCTGAGAAGTTTAGTTACTTGTCCAAATCAAACAGCTGGCAAGTAGCGGATCCAGGATCTCAGGCATTCCAGAACTGGTGTTCTTAATCACTACATTGCTCAATCTCATAGACGTTTGTACTTTACGCTGTAAAACCTACCACTGCCTGTCCCTTGTCGCAGTAATTCGAAACTATACGCCCTGGTTTTATTACCCAACCCCGGTGTACTTAATGCAACTCCAAGAATCGAGAATGCGTTCAGTCGTCATTCGTTGAACTGAGTGACATAGATGGTGATTGCTTTAACCGACCTAGAATGGATAACTGGACAGAAGCAACTAGATCCCAGGCTGTGCGCCGCAGTCTTTGTAAACTTATAGCACACTTTCAGGAACTGTTTTCTTTCCAGTCAACCTGAGTTTTCTGGAGAAGGGGCCCTGGGCCACCTTTCTTACAGCGATTCCAAAGAACCGGCAACCCTTTCCCTAGGCCTCCTTCCTCTTGAGGTCTAAACTCCAGCCCTCCTCCCGCAGTTTCACTTGGGTAAAACTACTCTCCTGCTCTCACATTTGCTCCTGAGCCCGGGCTCTGACAGCCACCGTTCGGGGGACTGTAGGCTCTTACCGTTAGTGTAAGGTCCTCTCCGCAGAAACATGTGCCAGACGTGATCTGTGCGCCGCCATCTTCCCGGAAGTGCCGTTTCGGTCGTTCTAGGCTGTCGAAACCATAGAGACGCACGCCGGAACCGAACTCTCGGTCGTCCCCGGAGGAACTGTGTTGTGCGCGTTTCAGAAGATCCGGAAAGTGTTCTATTTTCTTCCTCCCTGCCGGTCTGAACGGCCGTGGGACTTCAGTCCTATCCGGCTCTATTGGGATGCCGAGAACAGCTTTGGGTCCGACACTGACTAGTTCCAGGCACAAATATGAGGAAGGAAAACTTTAGGGGAAACCATCGAGAGTGGCCTGAGAGATTCGTGGAGGCAGAGAAGGAGGTAGCACCTCTGAGGTGATTTGCGGGGATGAATACTCAGCCTGCAGGGACAGTTATTTATAAAATCCTAGAGATGAGAGGTTTCAGTAGGTTCATCAAACACTTTTTTTTTTTTTCTTTTTTTTGCGGTACGCGGGCCTCTCACTGTTGTAGCCTCTCCCGTTGCGATGCACAGGCTCCAGACGCGCAGGCTCAGCGGCCATGGCTCACGGGCCCAGCCGCTCCGCGGCATGTGGGATCCTCCCGGACCGGGGCACGAACCCGTGTCCCCTGCATCGGCAGGCGGACTCTCAACCACTGCGCCACCAGGGAAGCCCATCAAACACTTTTTGACTCACCACGCTGTGCCAAGACCTGCCCCTTCTGGTACTGGTGATACAAAGATGCATAAGAGAGAGCCCTGACTTCGGGGTGCACCTAGTCTAGCCCAGGGAAAATCGGGACCTCGAGTGGGACTGGAGAGAGAGGGAGGATCCCAGAATCCATGCCAGGTTGAGGAGTTTGGACTTGCCTTTTAAGTATTAGGGTCCATTGAGCAGGGGAGGGAAAGAACATATTGCAAACAAATCAACAAGAGACGTTGCACGTGCTCTCATCCCCACAAACTGTTCCTAGGCTTCACTGAACCACCCAAGAACTAAAACCTGAAAAAAAAAAAAAATCCCTTGTTTGCGTCCCTGTATCAGGATTTACGGTAACTTAGAGGCCAACCCACCCCCACCCCCACCCCCACCCCCAAGGAACTTCAGAAAGAAAAACTGCTGTTTCATAGTAAAGTTTTGTCATAATTGCTCAGTATGTCATACTCCCTCATCCCCATATGATTTCTTTTTTTACATAAAATTAATTTTACTTTTACAATATGCTACCTGGGAAGGAAAAATAAAGGGGGAATTCCCTGGCGGTCCAGCGGTTAGGACTCCGCGCTTTCATTGCCAGGGATCCGGTTCGATCCCTGGTCGGGGAACTAAGATGCAGCAAGCCAGAGCAGTGCGGCAAAAAAAAAAAGAGAGAGAGAGAGAGAAAATTCCATAGATAGGTCTTCAGTTTCCACCATTTTCCCACTCCATCTCCCCTATCTATCTACCTATCTATCTAATATATTATACTGTGGGCATAAAAGAGGTTTGAAAACTCCTGAATAGGGCAACCTCAAGGGCCCTTTCCAGCTTACAACTTCTGTGTGGCATACTTTGCCAGCCACTCCAAAAACCTAATGGCCATAATTCCTTGACTCAAGATTCTTCCTCTGGCCTAGGACCTTGAACTCCTGTTCTGCCTGACTCACTCATTTGATAAACATTTATTAAGGGTATTCTGTAGGCCAAGGGCTAGGGGTCCAGCCCTTGTCCTGTTGGACCTCACCGTCTTGTGGGAGTGTAACAAGTTACCAGGCATTTATATGAGTGAGTGATGAGAGCTGTGGCAAGGTCAGGACACAGTGCCACAGGGGTAAGAGGAGAAGCCAGGGTCCCTGAGGGCTTCCTGAAGGATTCTCTCCCAGCCTGTAAGCCGGTCCCTGGGGGCTATGTGGGACTGCAAAAGAAGAAATGGGCCTCCAGGAGTTCCAAGTTTCATGGGGTCTCACACTCCTCACAAGAGTTGTGAGAAATAAAATCCATTGTAAGAACAAGAATACATGGCTATTATAAAGTGAGCTGAGGGTCTTTCTACGCCGCCATCTTGGCTGCTCTCAGTTCTGCATGCTGGAAAGTCCAAGATCAAGGGACTGGGACGATCACCTTCTGGTGAGGTCCCTCTTCCTGATTCATATCCGGCACTTTCTTGCTGTGTTCTCTCGTGGGGGAAGGGGCCATGACTACTTATAAGGAAATAATCTAAAATGCAGACATAGCAAGATCAATAGAAATATTTATTACAGGAATATTTATAAAATGGAAAAATTGTAAAGAGCCTAAATATCCCACAACAGGAGAATTGCTAAATAAATTATAGTGTAACCGTACAATGCACTAATATGTAGCTTTAAAAGGAGTCTTAATAACTTGGGGGAAATGTCTAGGATATGACTGAAATGAAAAAAGCAGGTACAAACTGGTTCCTGCATAGTAAGAGCCCATCCATGTTAAAAATACATAGGCAGGGCTTCCCTGGTGGCGCAGTGGTTGAGAGTCCGCCTGCCGATGCAGAGGACACGGGTTCGTGCCCCGGTCCGGGAAGATCCCACATGCCGCGGAGCGGCTGGGCCCGTGAGCCATGGCCGCTGAGCCTGCGCGTCCGGGGCCTGTGCTCCACGGCGGGAGAGACCACAACAGTGAGAGGCCTGCGTACCGGAAAAAAAAAAAAAAAAAAATTCATAGGCAATGGCCTCAAAAGGAATAAAGCACTTAGGAATTTAACACAATATAACAGAAGAACAGCAAGAGTTATACACTGAAAATTACAAAACGTCATTGAAAGAGACTAAAGAAGAGCTACGTAAATGGAAAGATACATGTGTTCATGGGTTGGAAGACTTAAGAAGATCACAATAATCTCCAAATTGGTCTACAGATTCAACACAATCTCTATCAAAATCCTAGCTGGCTTTTTTTTGCATAAGTTGACAAGCTGATTTGGAAATTCAAATGGTAATGCAAGGAGTCCTTTTTCTCGAAAAAGAACAAAGTTGAACGACTAACACTTCTCAATTTCCAAACTTACCACAAAGCTATAGTAATCAAGACTGTGGTTCTGGCATAGGCTAGATATAAAATCAATAGAATAGAAATGAGAGTCCAGAAATAAACCCAGACATTTATGGGCAATTAATTTTCAACAAGAATGCCAAGACAATGCAATGAGGAGAGAATAGTCTTTTCAACAAATTATGCTAAGACAACTGGATAGCCACATGCAAAAAAAAAAAAAAAAATGAAGTTGGACCCCTACCACGCATCATATGCAAAAATTAACTCAAGATGAATCAAAAACCTAAATGTAAGAGCAAAACCTCTAAAGCTCTTAAAAGAAAGCATAGATGTAAACTTTCATAACCTTGGATTAAACAGTAGTTTATTAGCTATGAGTCCAAATGTACAAGCAACCAAAGGAAAAAAACATAAATTGGGCTTCATCAAAATCAAAACGTTTGTGCTCCAAAGGACACCATCAAGAAGTAAAAAGAGGGACTTTCCCGGTGGCACAGTGCTTAAGAGTCTGCCTGCCAATGCAGAGGACATGGGTTCGAGCCCTGGTCTGGGAGGATCCCACATGCCACGGAGCAACTAAGCCTGTGCGCCACAACTACTGAGCCTGCGCTCTAGAGCCCAAGAGCCACAACTACTGAAGCCCGCGTGCCTAGAGCCCGTGCACCGAAACAAAGAAAAGCCACTGCAATGAGAAGCTCGCGCACCGCAACGAAGAGTAACCCCCGCTCTCCGCAACTAGAGAGAGCCCGTGTGCAGCAACGAAGACTCAACGGAGCCAAAGATAAATAAATTTATTTAAAAAAAAAAGAAGTAAAAAGACAATTACAGAATGGAAGAAAATATTTGCAATCATATTTCTGGTAAGGTTCTAATATCCAAAAAATACATGAAGAACTCTTACAGGGACTTCCCTGGTGGTGCAGTGGTTAAGAATCCGCCTGCCAGGGCTTCCCTGGTGGCGCAGTGGTTGAGAGTCCGCCTGCCGATGCAGGGGACACGGGTTCGTGCCCTGGTCCGGGAAGATCCCACATGCCGCGCAGCGGCTGGGCCCATGAGCCATGGCTGCGGAGCAACGGGAGAGGCCACAACAGTGAGAGGCCCGCATACTGCAAAAAAAAAAAAAAAAAAAAAAAAGAATCCGCCGAGCAACTAAGCCCATGCGCCACACCTGCTGAACCTGTGCTCTAGAGCCCGTGAGCCACAACTACTGAACCCGCGTGCCACAACTACTGAAGCCTGCGCACCTAGAGCCCGTGCTCCGCAGCAAAAGCCACCACAATGAGAAGCCCACGCACCGCAACGAAGAGTAGCCCCCGTTCACCGCAGCTAGAGAAAGCCCTTGCACAGCAACAAAGACCCAATGCAGCCAAATAAAAATAAATAAATAAATAAAATTTTAAAAAAGAACACTTACAACTCAATAATAAAAAGACAACACAGGGCTTCCCTGGTGGCGCAGTGGTTGGGAGTCCGCCTGCCGATGCAGGGGACACGGGTTCGTGCCCCGGTCCGGGAAGATCCCACATGCCACGGAGCGGCTGGGCCCGTGGGCCATGGCCGCTGAGCCTGCGCGACCCGAGCCTGTGCTCCGCAACGGGAGAGGCCACAAGAGTGAGAGCCCCCCAAAAAAAAAAAAAAAAAAAAAAAAAAAAAAGACAACACAATTTTAAAATGGGTAAAAGATTTGGATTGACATTTCTCCAAAGAAGATATACAAATGGCTAATAAGCACATGAAAAGATGCCCAACGTCATTAGTCATCAGGGAAATGCAAGTGAAAACCACAATACAATATCATTTCACACCTTCTAGGATAACTATTATTTTAAAAATGAGCAATAACAAGTGTTGGTGAGGATGTGGAGAAATGAGAACCCTCATACATTGCTGGTGGAAAGGTAAAATAGTGCGGCTGCCTTGGAAAACAGTATGAAAAATTCCTCAGAAAGTTAAGCATAGAATTACTATATGAACCAACAATTCCACTCCTAGGTGTATACCCAAGAGAACTGAAAATATATGTCTATACAAAAACTTGTACACAAAATTTCATAGAAGCACTATGTATAGTAATAGCTAAAAAGTGGAAACAATCCAAGTGTCCATCAGCTAATGAATGGATAAACAAAACATGGTAGATCCACAATGGAATATGATTAGGTCATCAGAGGAAATGTGGTATTGATACATTCTACAACATGGATAAACTTTGAAAATATGTTAAGTGAAAGAAACCAGACACAAAAGGCCACATACTGTATGATTCTATTTATGTGCAATGTCCAGAGTAGGCAAATCCATTGACATAGTTCAGTTGGGAAGAGAAAAATGGAGAGTGGCTACTAATGGGTGGGTGGAGGGTTTCTTTTTGAGTTGATGACATGTTCTGGAATCAGTGGTGTTGATTAAACTTGTGAACATACTAATACCCACTGAATTGTACACTTTAAAAGGGTGAATTTTATGGTAGGTGAATTATATCTAAAAAAAACCAAAAGAACAAAAAACCACAGGCACAGTAAAAGAACAAGAGAACACTAACATGTTACAGGCAGTCATTCTGAGATGAAGGAATTATGAGTAAGTGCATACCCTTCTTTATACATTTTCTCTGAATTTTAGTTTTTTCTACAATTAACATACTTTGTCAGGAAAAATAACTTTAGAACAGCAAATGAATACAAATCAGAGTTCCTCAGTGCTGAGGAACTTGGTGCAGAAATGAGGAGAAATATGATTGGCAACAGGGAGACCTTCAGGAGGAGGTGAATGTGGCACTAAGACGACCAACTCTTTTTTTTTTAACTTTGTTTTTAATACATTTATTTGTTATTTATTTTTGGCTGCGTTGGGTCTTTGTTGCTGTGCACGGGCTTTCTCTAGTTGCGGCAAGTGGGGCTACTGTTCGTTGCAGTGCTCGGTCTTCTCATTGTGGTGGCTTCTCTTGTTGTGGAGCACGGGCTCTAGGCGTGCTGGCTTCAGTAGTTGTGGCATAGGGGCTCAGTAGTTGTGGCTTGTGGGCTCTAGAGCTCAGGCTCCGTACTTGTGGCACACGGGCTTAGTTGCTCTGCAGCATGTGGGATCTTCCCGCACCAAGGCTCAAACCCGTGTCCCCTGCAGGCGGATTCTTAACCACTGCACCACCAGGGAAGTCCGAGATGACCAACTCTTGAATTCCTTGCTAAATTTCTGGAGCAGAATGAAATCCTAAAAATTAGGTACTGGGTTATCTTTCTATACTCTAAGTCCACACACAGTGTCATAAAAATCATACTACGCTAACAAATCCCTCTGGTGCATAAACTTGTGTAACATTTTCCTCCACCTCTTCTCAGTTGTTTGTTCATGTTTTTATTCTATTACTGAAATCTGAGAATGAGGGAAGAGAAAAGAGCTTGTGGTTGCAACTTTGTTTTTTGTTTGTTTGCCACACCATGTGGCATGCGGGATCTTAGTTCCCTGACCAGGGATCCATCCCATGTCCCCTGCAGTGGAAGCATGGAATCTTAACCACTGGGCCACCAGGGAAGTACCAAATGTTGGGAGTTTTGAAAGCTTATATCACAAATATTGGCAATGTTTACCTAATATAATGTTATTTTTCTTTCTGTTGGGAAAAAAAAAAAGGTGCGCCTATGTGTCTTAGGGTTTTTTCTTAGACTGATATTATTTCTTAATCCTCAGGCCTAGGCAGTTTGTAATTTTCCTACTTCATTAACTATTTAAGTTCATAACAACAAAAATATTACAATCCCTTGTGCAGAGTGCTTTGCTATTTAAAAATAGTGGGTTTTGGGGACTTCCCTGGTGGTCCAATGGCTAAGACTCCGTGCCCCCAATGCAGGGGGCCCGAGTTCGACCCCTGGTCAGGGAACTAGATCCCACATGTACGCTGCAACTAAGAAGTTGGTATGTTTAAAAAACAAACAAACAAACAAACAAAAATTACCTCAAACATTTTTAAAAAGTTTAATTGAAAAAAAAAAAAAAGAAGTCGGTATGCTGACAACAAAGATCCCGCGTGCCACAAATAAGACCCGGAGCAGCCTAAATGAATAAAAATGACTCAAAAAAATTAAAATAGTGGGTTTTATTTAAAACAGTGCTTCACAGTTTAAAATATCATTTTCACAAACATCATTTTATTTGATTCTCAGCCTAATCCCAAATTGTATATAATCTTCCCTATTTGTAGGTAAGTAACCTGAGGGCCATCAGCACAGAAAACCGAAATGAAATGGTCTCAGCCACAGACGGCTGTTCTTTGATGCAATCTGGTGTGGGTTTCTGCTTAACAAACCCTTTGAAGCATCATTGCCATCTGCCCCTTGGTACCACGCTTCTCTCCAGTTTGGGTCAAGACCTGTCTCTGAGCTCTGCATCCCTGTCCCTCTAGTTCTTTTCTCTGTCTTTCCCTGGCCTCATTGTGTCCTTCTGTGAAGGGGCTTGGAAAGCCCAGTGTGTGTACATGCTGGTTGTGGTGGTGGGGTGGTGAGAATGGATGAGGGAGGGAACTGCAAAAGGGGCCCTCTTTCCTTTGTAGTGCTTGCTGCCACTTCTAGAGTCAGCCTAGAGAAGTGAAGTTTTCAAGGCAGCAGACATTTCCAGTTGGCTTGTTTTTTATATTTAAAAAAATAAAATACTTCCAGGGACTTCCCTGGTGGTCCAGTGGTTAAGAATCGGTCTTGCAACGCAGGGGACGCCGGTTCCAGCCCTGGTGGGGGAGCTAAGATCCCACATGCCCAGGGCAACTAAGCTGGGCGCCGCAACTAGAGAGCCCACATGCCCCAACTACAGAGCCCACGCGCTATGGAGCCCTCGTGCCACAACTAGAGAAGCCCGCGCACCGCAATGAAGAGCCCGCGCACCACAATGAAAGATCCCGCGTGCCACAACCAAGACCTCATACAGCCAATCGATCAATCAATATTTTTTTAATGAAATATTTCCAAATACATCAGTAAAAATGCCATGGAAAAATTTCTGAACGGGGACAGTATGAAAGACACCAATATGAGTGGAAGTAGAGGTGAGAAAAAGGACCCTGCTGGAAAGAAAAGCAGCAGGGTATCCCACCTCATTCTTTCTCTTGGCACTGCTGCCACAAATACGAAGGAAAACGCTTTGAGATATTGGGACTCTCTCCCTCTGAACTGAAGCTTAGCTCAGCCTTGTCAAAGCGAGTCTGAAGGGCGCTCTGAGTCTGGAGGACGCCCCCAAAACTTTCAGGTCTCTGCTATAGCATTCCCATCTCTGAACATCGTCCGCAGTAAACAAGCGGTGATCCGCCAGCAGTGCCCAGGACTCGAGCTGTATGCGGAGCCCAGCACTCTGCAGCGCCCGTCAGCGCCGGTAACGCCGCCTTCTTGAGCCACCTGCTGGCTATCAGATGTATTGCATATTAAATCATGAAAAAAATCATACACATAATGAATACATAAATGCCTTGAAAGTTTGGAAGGACAGACAACAAAATGTTAAAAGTTATTTTCTCTGTGTGGTAGGATTAAGTTTCATTTTTAAAAAATACTTGCTTATTTATTTGGTTGCGCTGGATCTTTAGCTGCGGCTCTTGGGCTCCTTAGTTGCGGCAGGTAAACTCTTAGTTGCGGCATGCATGTGGGATCTCGTTCCCTGACCAGGGATCAAACCCGGGCTCCTTTCATTGAGAGCGTGGAGTCTTAACCACTGAGCCACCAAGGAAGTCCTGCGATTTTCATTTTTTAATGTTTTTATGTTTGTTAAACTGTCTACAATTAAGTGCATCATTGTGGAATCAGTTTTTAAGAAAGCAATAAAAGTTGCCCTCCAATTTAAAAATTATTATTCTATGACTCATTCTGGCTTCATTTTTACATTTAAATGTTTGAACTTCCAGGAATTTATTTAGTTTAAGGAATGAATTATGGATCATATTTTTTTCCCAAGATGGCTAACTGGTTGTCCAACCTCTAGCAGTCTCCAACAGTAGACATCTCGTTAAATAAATTATGCTACAGCCACCCACTGGAATACTATGCAGACATGGAAAAGAATGAAGAAACTTTATGTCATGTGCTGATAGGACTGATGTTCACAACATATTATTAGGTTAAAAAAAAAAGTAGGGAGCAGTTTGTATATGATCCTAATTAGATTAAAAAATAGAATATATGCATGATGTATGTTTCTATTTATGTGAATTCTTGTAGATTCTTAAAACCTTTGTGGGCACGTACAGAAGAAACTTAACAATGGTTTAATTGTTCCAGGAGGAAGTAAGAAGAAGGAAGGAAGAAAGAAAGGAAGGATTTTACTTTTCATTTTATCCCTTTGTTAGTGGTTTAATTCTTTTTCATTATGTTCATGTATTAATTTTGTTATGTTTTGTGATAAATAAAAATAAGTGGGACATTGATTTGTATGTGTTTATGGTTTTTAAAAATCACGTGATCCCTTAGGATCAATCAGTCAGTATCTGTGTTTTGATTGATTCTGTTCCCTTTGACACTTCTTCCCCTCACCAACAGTAAGGGCTAAAATATATTGAGTGCATTCTATGAGTCAGGCACAGTTCTAATTACTGATGTCATTATCCTCATTTTCAGAGGAAAACAATGAAGTAAAGAGAAGGCTAATGTTATCCAGTTAGTAGGTTGCCTGAGATTTATCTCCAGACGCTCAAATTCCAGAGCCTGTGGAACTTAGCCATTATGCCCTGCCCTTTGGTTAAGCTTGCAGAAATTAAAGAAAGAAAGAAAACGTCAAATTTATTTATTTATTCAGTAAACATTTTCTGAATGCTAGTATATGCCAGGTGAGAAAACTGTTAAATTGTTTCTTGGGAGGCTTCCTTGAGGAAGAACAATGGATGCAATTTAAAGTCTCTGAAGTAGCTAATGAAATTGAGTTGCTGTAACAATGGTGGCCCATTGGAGCAGCAGCCTTCGTAGCCTTAACTACAAGAAGGCACTGTAGAGGACTCTTGCTGAGAATGGCCACTTCCTCCTAGTGCCCTTGCTGGTCCTCTGCGGGCTGGAGATACAAAGTATCCTCCCCTCAAGGAGGTTCAGTCTCTCAGGGCACTCATGTGTTAGTTCTACAAGTGGATCTGCTATTTCAGGGAAGCAGAAAGCACTAGGATGTTGCTTTCAACACAGGGAAGTTGAGAAGTGGAAAAACAATTCTCAAAGTTATTTTTTAACTCACGTCAAAGATTTATTTAACTCATTAATGGCAGAACTAGGAGAAAGACAAAGGAGCTGCTTTGAAGAGCATTTGAGAAACAGGGATTTATATAGTCAGTAAAAAAAGGAATGCCGAAATAAGATTGCTAATTTAGATATGACTGGTCAAGTTTCCAGGACAATAAAACCAAAACACCTTTGTGGTTAACTTCTCTGTTGGGCAATAAAACCCTATCATTTTATCAACTTCTCCAAGTTAACCACTAACCATACAGACTGTAAGTGTTTCATCTTTTTTTGGTTGTAGATTATTTATCAAATATACTATAACAACAAAGTTACATTCTCCAGGAGAGTCAGTTGAGTGTCAAGCAAGCTTTTAGACAATGCTCTAGAGCGACACCAAACCAAACCAAACCAACCCCCCACCCCAAAAACAAAACGCCCAACAACCAACAAAAAAAAGCAATTCTCATTTTACCTTTTCTAAGTTTGGAGGAATTATTCTTCCACAGAAGGGAAGAACTCATCTAGCTTCGGAGATGAGCTCCCTGGGTTACTCACTAACAATTAACTTTCTCTAGACATCAGTTTCTTTGTCCATAAAATGGGAATGTTAATACTGTGAGAGTATTTATGTTTCCCATGTGAGAGAATGTAGAGCTATAAGTTAGGGCTCACTTTTTAAAATTATTCACATTCTGGCCTGAGAATGGTTGATTAATACTTGCAAATCTTCTTATTTCTGGGCTTAACTTTGACTAACGTGAGACTGGGAGTGAGAGTCTGTACAAAGTAAAGTCAGATCCAACTTAGACTGCCTTGAACGAGAACAGAAGCAGGGATTTGAGAGAGCAAGCCTTGAGGCCTGGGAGTGTGAGAAGGGCTGATAAAATGAGGACTCGGGAATCTCAAGGTACTTGCAGAGGTAGATGAACAAAAACACAATTTTATCTTTTAAAATTGATTTTATTGAAGTATAGTTGATTTGCTGTGCTGTGTTAGTTTCTGCTGTACAGCAAAGTGATTCAGTTATACATATATATGCATTCTTTTTCATATTTTTATATGGTTTATCACAGGATATTGAATATAGTTCCCTGTGCTATACAGTAGGACCTTGCTGTTTATCCATCCTATATATAATAGTTTGCATCTGCTAATCCTAAACTCCCAATCCTTCTCTCCCCAACCGTCCTCCACCTTGGCAATCACAAGTCTGTTTTCTATGTCTGTGAGTCTGTTTCTGTTTCATAGATAAGTTCATTTGTGTCATGTTTTAGATTCCACGTATAAGCGATATCATATGGTATTTGTCTTTCTCTGTCTGACTTACTTCACTTAGTATGATAATCTCTAGGTCCATCCATGTTGCTGCAAATGGCATTATTTCATTCTTTTTTATGGCTGAGTAGTATTCCATTGTATACATGTACCACATGTTCTTTATCCATTCATCTGTAAATGGACATTTAGGTTGCTTCTTTGTCTTGGCTATTGTGAATGGTGCTGTTATGAACATAGGAGTGCAGGTATCTTTTCGAATTATAGTTTCCTCCAGATATTTGCCCAGAAGTGGGATGGCTGGATCATGTGGCAACTCTATTTTTAGTTTTTTGAGGAACGTCCATCCTGTTTTCCACAGTAGCTGCACCCCAAAAGTGCAATTTAAATGGCCCACTTGAATATAGCCATGAACTGACTGTGACAAACAGAGACATGATTAGTAATATGTAAAATATAATTGTTAAATCTTAGTAACCATGAAAACAACTTCTAGACATTTGTCTTTTGCTGTTCTCTGCACTTTCCAACATTTTATTTTACCCTCATCTACCTCTGCGATAGGACAGGTGTTATCCCACTAGCCCGAGCACTTCATAAGGTCAAGACCTTCCTAAGTTCATTTACTGCATTTGCTCACACAGTTCTCTACACCCTGAGGCCCTTCAGAAAAGGGGGAATTCAGAAAAAGCACTACCCTGGCCGCACCCCTCAGCCACCACGCCCTCAGGATAGAGATGGTTGAGGAATCTGAACATTTGCCAGGTTGAGATGAGGACAACCAGATATCCCCACTGTTGTCTTTCAAGACCTTTCAGAGCCAGGAAGAGGCTGCCCATAGAGGATGCCTCTGGACTTCTTTGCTTCTAGTTTCTAGGTTCTGATCAGTACTGAAGTGGGCACTGTGGGTCCCACTTCTCAAGAGCCCCAGATCAAGGGGCTGGAGTGATGACCAGGGAACTGAGTTCTGTCAGGACTCCTGGGCGGGGCAGGGCAGCTTGAGATGGGGCATGGTCAGGGCTCCACGTGGCATCTTAGTCATGGATGGTGACATCCCCCTGTTCTTCACAGAGATGGAAACACAGAGAGGGACACCCTCACTGTTTAGAAAGAGACCTCAGCCCCATGAAGGGCCCCCACTGTTCTTGGAGGGTGTGGCTAGTTCAAGGATGTTCAAGGTTGAGGGGGTCTAACGGATCTCAGCTCTTTCCCACCTCATTCTCCCCTTTTCTAGCAGTTTTCCAATTTGAACCAACCATTATAACAATGAACCTCATTCACAGCGTGCTTTTCACTGGGTAGAAGGCTGCTGCATCACCCTCACACCAGCCAGTCCCATTGGGCAGGTGTGGTGCCCATTCGATAATTAGAGAGACTGAAGCTCCAGGAGGTTGGTATAGTCTCATAGGAAGTCAGCATCTGGCTGGAACGGGATTCCTGATTCATGGTCCAGTGTTCTTCCCATTAGCCCATGTGGCCTCATGCCCCCTCCAGACTGGCAGCCCACCCCCCACCCAAGGGCATGGGCCACATCTTCCCCTTCCTTCCCACCCTAGACTCTGTCTACAGGACAAAGGCTGTTCAGGGTAGTGAGGCACCCTGAGCGGAAAACATGTCTTTCCACAAGGCTGACTCCCCCAGGCTCACCCCGCACATGGTCCTGCAGTGCAGCCAGGATGCAGCCCCACAAAAGGCCTGAGCCTGGGTTAGAAGCAAGAGGAAGCCTGGGGGCTCCCAGGGAGGAGGAGAAAGGTGAGACCCAGCAGAGGAGGAGCAAGAGAGGGCCCTGCAGCGTCTGCTGGAGGCTCTGCGGCGGCTGGCCGAGGCAGGTGGGGGTGAACGCAAATTTCACTGGAAGGAGAGGGAAGCCCCCCCCACCCCCCCAACCCCGGCACACATGGCCCTTCCCTGCTATGCGCCCTAAAGTACCATTTTGCCGACTTTTCCAGTCCTTCATGCAACAATCCCGTAGTACACTGGGCCCATGCTTGCCGTCACCAAAGATCCAGAAAATTAGTCTGCTGAACATGCCTGGAGGGTGGAGGCTGAGTCTGGGGTGTCAGGGAAAGAGGTGTCAGGACTCCACGCTCCTCTTAGATGATTCCACCTCACCCTGGTTGGTAGGCAGCAGGAGTGGCAAAGGCCTCTCCTCAGAAGGTGCCAGAAAAGATGCCAACTCAAGCTTGAGCAGTCTTACCTCATTCCTGTCTCGTAGTGTCTTCGGGAAGAACTGAGAATGAACGTGACCTGAGCAGACTGAACAGTTTGGTTATTCACGCTGTATTTATTCTTGGTCTGTTCCTTTCTCATTCCATCCTCAAGGGGTTCTCTTTGCATCTATCGCATAGTTCTAGGCCTTCCTCCCTGCCAAACTCAGCCTTTTACGGATTTATACACCAGAGACTTCCAAACTGCAACTCAGAAGTGGTCTGGGGAGAAAGGAGCAGCGAGGGGTGAGCCTGGGAATCAGGGTGCGACCGGTCAGGCCGTGGAGGCTTTATACCTCCCCCTCCGCGTAAGGCTGTTTGTTTGTATTGGGCGGAAGCCAATCAGATGCGCGGGATCATGGTGTCCTGGCAGAGGAGACAGGCGGCTATTTGTCTGTTCTCGTTTGTCCTTCTCTCTGGGAGGAAGAGGGAAGGGTTTAGGAAAGGATGGAGCGGACAGGAAAAAGTCAATCCAATCCTTAAAGAGCACCGTCGGGGTGGGCTCCATGCTGTCAAATATGGCCCCAGTGAAGACCCTGCAGCTCCGGGGCTGACTCGGAGGGTCGAGGAGAGGAGTGGAAGAGGGATTAGCCGGAAAAGCAGAACGTTCTAGGCTTGACTCAACAACTGCATTCTGTGTGGTCTTGGACAAGTCACTTTCCCTTCCCTCTGGTAAATGAGGAAGCTAAGGATCCTGAAAGTGTAGGATTTAGTAACGTGAAGCCACTGATGTTGGGTTGCAGAGAGAAAAGAAGGGCAAGAGGCGATTTGAAGCTCGAAACATTTCTAAATGGTTATTTATGGAGGGAGTGCTCCCTTTGCATTGACAGCAAACAAAAAAGAAATGCACTTATTCTGGGTGTTGGAAACCTTCTATATCTTAATCTGGGGCTGGGTAGTTACAGGGTGTGTACACATGTCAACATTTATTGAGCTGTACCCTTATGATCTGCACTTTGTTGTATGTAAATTATATCTCAATAGAAAGGTTTAAAGAATGAGCTTAGGACTTCCCTGGTGGCGCAGTGGTTGGGAGTCCGCCTGCCGATGCAGGGGACGCGGGTTCGTGCCCCAGTCCGGGAGAATACCGCATGCCGTGGAGCGGCTGGGCCCGTGAGCCATGGCCGCTGAGCCTGCGCGTCCAGAGCCTGTGCTCCGCAATGGGAGAGGCCACAACAGTGAGAGGCCCACATACCTCTTATAAATAAATAAAATTTAAAAAAATAAATAAAAAATGAGCTTAAACTCCAGTAGGAGTTTAGACTTCCAAAAGAACTTCCTAATAAGAGGGATTTTAGAGAAGTGAACCTTCACTCGGGGAGGTTAAGGATCTCCTTTCTCTTGAGAACTTTAAGATTATCCATCTGCTGAAGGAGGCGATGGGGAACTAGGGAACAAATACGATGCCTTCTCTTGGAGAACTTTCCAAAATCCTTCCATCCTCAGAAATTCCCATGTCCTTCCCAGAGACAGCAAAATCCTCTGTGCTATCTAATTTCCATCTCTCCCCGTGCAATGCTGACTTCTCGCTCTGCTCTCCGTGGAGTTCAGCCATTTCCCCGGCCTTACACAAAATCTCTTCAGAGCCGTGAAGCTTGAATATTGAGGGAGACCTCATTTCAACCTTCTCACAAAACTTCTCTCTCCCTCTCCCCATTTTCTCCTCCTTGGGGATGTCAGTTCCTGTTCTGAGCCCGCCTCCACCCAGGCCCTTTTTCCGGTGGCATGTGCCAGCCGGTCCTGCATCCCACATCCCCAGCTGTTGACATTTCGTTGCCATTACCCACAGGATAAAGAAAGGGCCCCTGTTATTCAACAATAGGGGAAAAGAAGGAGACAATGGGAAATTGTGCTTCCGATGGGGTGGAGACAGAGAAGGAAAGGACAGACAGATGACAGACAGGGGAGCTGGACAGAAGGGGTCAGGTTTTCTGAAGCAACTGGAGGTCCTGGAAGTCTGATTCCCACCTTGAGAGCCTCTTCCCATAGGCAATGCGCACCCAGGCACCGGAGTGCAGAGGTGAGGGCTTTGTTGGGGGAGGTGGAGTGGTGCTACGCAGAGTAGGCCCGTATGGAAAAGTGGAGGCAGCTGGAACTTGACACTTATGGATCTTTGAGCCTCATTTGTAGTTCACTCCATGCCCATCAGTCCAACATTCTTATACCCACCCATTAATCCATCCTTTCTCTGGTCTAAGAGCATCTAGAAGAAACGAGGCATCCCATTCTCCACACTATTCCAGGTAATTATTCCTGGGTTGCCTCCTTTACTCCATCCCTCTTCATGGGTTCCCATGCCTCTTCCTAAGCCGTGTCTTCCCCTGAGCCCAGGACAGTGAGTGCCACAGACACGGTGCCTGGCCACAGAGCTGGACCCTAGTCACTTAGCCTGGCTTAGTGGAGTGATGAGTGGGGGAGTTTTTGGTACCTTGATTTCTTTGAACTCAGGGCAGAAGCCTTTCCTCAAAGGTGTGAAAGGAGAGAGTACGATGATCAGGGGTCCAAGTCCTGGGGCTCTTAGATGCTTGGACCTCCCAGGGGCCCAGGCAACTCCTTCACCTGGAGCCTCTTCCTCCAGCAGGACAAAAAGCTTCCAGTCACTGCTCCCTCCATCTCTGTGAAGAGGCCCACTTCTAACAGGTCAGTGTCAAAGTATCTTACACAGTACTGTTGATCAGAATGTTCATAAAATAATTATCAGTGAAATAATTTTATTCTATACCTAAAAGTGTCTCATAAAAATTATGAATATTTAGCTTAAAAAAACCTTTTAAGTGGGAAAAAAAAAGGTGGGGGGAGGCACTGGAGCTGTTAGCCGCGCTCTCATTCTCTGTAAAGGGTATGAAGAAGATATGTGTGCGCCTGCTTTGAGAAACAGAAAGACAGATCAGTGACTAAGAGCTTGAACCTCATGTCAAGTCTGGGTTCAAGTCCCACAAAACCCCTCCTCTTACTAGCTGTGTGACCTCACTCAAGTATCCTGACATGTGAGCACCTTTGAGCATATAAAAACGGGATCCACAGTTGTTCCTACCTCATAGGATTGCTAAGGGGAGTAGATATAAAAGTGTACATGTAAAGTGCCTAGAGCAGTTTCAGGCACGTTAAACTTTAAACGTGTTGGTGCTGGCTGTCATTACTATGGGTCCCTCAATCGGTCTCAGTTCCCACTATCACTGTGCTTACCAGGTTCTCCTGTACAGGAGATGTGTTCTCTCGCTCAGGTCCCTGTCCCAGATGCTTTCCTTTTTAACCATTGGGAAGTCCTTTCTGCACCTAAACCCTGTCTCTTCTGCATGCTCAGCTCTGGCCTTCATCTGCAAGAAGACGGAGTCCAGCTCCTTAGCTTTCCGACCCTTCCTCAGTCTTGCCTTCCTCTTGCCGTGTCCCTGCTCTCCTTCCCAGAAGTCCTTAATGTGAGCTCATTCATTAACACACATATTTATTTAGCACCTACTGTGTGCCAGAAACTATGCCGGGAGCTGCAGATAACAGCTAACATATACATAGCCCTTACTAGATATCAGGACCTATTGAAGCATTTTACATACATTCTTCTAATCCCCACAACTGCTCAGTGAGGTAGGTGTGCTGCTATTCACCACATTTTACTGGTGAGGACATTGAGGCAGAGAGAGGTTAAGCAACTTGTTCAAAGTCATGCGATTAGGAAGTGGGGGAATCAGATCTCAAAAAGGAATAAAACTAGGTTAAGGGGTCTTTAGTCTAATTCTAAAAAAAATGGCCAAGGTGATAAAGGATAGAATAAAGAAGGGGGGAAAATCAACGACTGAAATAGACAATTGTGTTTGAAATCTTTTTTTTTTTTTTTTTTTTTTGCGGTACGCGGGCCTCTCACTGTTGTGGCCTCTCCCGCTGCGGAGCACAGGCTCCGGACGCGCAGGCTCAGAGGCCATGGCTCACGCGCCCAGCCGCTCCGCGGCATGTGGGATCTTCCCGGACCGGGGCACAAACCCGTGTCCCCTGCATCGGCAGGCAGACTCTCAACCACTGCGCCACCAGGGAAGCCCTGAAATCATTTTTAATAGCCTTATAATTTTATACTTGATAATTACTGGAAAGCTCACCGACATAGTCTACATATGCATATGTATTAGTTTCAGATCCACACTGCTAATTTAGCTGTTAATAGAACTACTTGTAAGAAAAAAAAGTCCCCAGTCCAAGACAGTAGGGGAACCAGAGGAGTAGATCACAGTGCACTACAGCGTGATGAAGTGGAGGGGAGGGGAAAGGTTTCTCAGAGGAGGTGAGGCCCAAACTGATTGCCTGTAAGAAGAAGGTGAGGGTGAACTTGGACTGTGTTGGAGCCAGAACATGTCTGGAGCACAGCGCAGAGGGCACAGGTAGTGAGGGGTAGGGTGGGGGGGGGGGCAATGCTGGAGGTGCTGGGAGAAGCTGGATCACAGAGAGCCTTGGAAGTTGGGTTCGGACACTGGATTTGATCCTCACGGCAATGGGGAGTCACTGTTTTCAGCAGGAGAGTGACAAGACCATATTTACTCTGGCTTCAGATGAAGAATGGGTATTGGGAGAGGACAGAGACCACAGCTGGCCATCCAGAAGGCGAGACTTGGGAAGTACAACTGGTGCTGAGAATGGATAGGTAGAGGAGGTGCTAAATTAGGACCTGCTGACTGCAGGGATGTGAGAGAGGAGGAGGGATGGGCTCAGGAGGCCTGGCAGGGAGTGGAGTTAGTTACTGCCCCTCCCCCATTACCTTCCTTTTGCGAACAACTTCAGCCCCTTTTTCTGCCCTCATGGCTTCCAGCTGGACAGTCCCCTCTCAGGAATCCCTGATGGGAGATCTACCCTGTTTCCTCCACCCCATGCCCTTAGTCCTAAGGAATGCTCACCCTTTGTGCCCTGCAGACTGTGCTGGGCTGACTCCCCATCATGCAAGGCAGGGTCAGTCTCCCCACTCTCTGCCACTTCCTTCTCCCTTGGGCCTTCACCACCTTCCACAGAGCCCTGGGGGACTCAGGTAAGACCTTAGCTCTGCCCAGAATCTGGGGAACAGTGGTGGGGAAAGTGGAAAGGGCAGCTGTTGGAGATACTCTGGGGCTGAGAGTCATTGCTGAGTGAGCAATGGAGGAGAGGGTTGGGGGAGCCTGGGGTAAGGGGATCTGGGTAGGCACTTGGGGCATTGAGGGTCGGGGGTTCCTGCCACTGTGGCCCCCTCTGCTCAGCGCCCCACCCTGGCCCCCACTACCTCCTGCCCCCCATCCACGAGGTCATTCACTCTCGTCGTGGGGCCACGACCACGCTGCCCTGCGTCCTGGGCGCCCCGCCTCCCAGCTACAAGGTGCGCTGGAGCAAAGTGGAGCCGGGGGAACTCCAGGAAACGCCCATCCTCATCACCAACGGACTGCACGCCCGGGGCTACGGGCCCCTGGGGGGGCGTGCCAGGATGCGAAGGGGGCATCGGCTAGACGCCTCCCTGGTCATCGCGGGCGTGCGCCTGGAGGACGAGGGCCGGTACCGCTGTGAGCTCATCAATGGCATCGAGGACGAGAGTGTGGCGCTGACCCTTCGCCTGGAGGGTGAGGCCCTTCGGTTACTGCCCCGCTCCTCTCCAGGGGTGGCTCGGCTGTCTCATCTCAGGCCTCCCAGGGCTCCTCCCCAGCCTCTCCCCCGCCTGCTCCTGGGGTCCCCCTAGCCCTTTTTCCTAGGCTGCACCGCCCTTCCTTCCCCCTCTCCTTCTGCCTGCCCTCCCCAGGCTGTCTGCCACCCCCCAGGTGTGGTGTTTCCGTACCAGCCCAGCCGGGGCAGGTACCAGTTCAATTACTACGAGGCGAAGCAGGCGTGCGAGGAGCAAGACGGACGCCTGGCCACCTACGCCCAGCTGTACCAGGGTGAGCGGCCGAACCCCGGCACCGCCCAGGCGCCCTCCGGGCTGTCACGTGGACCCCAGTGGAGGCGAACTCCGGGTCTGCTCCCGCCTGTGACGCCTCTAATCGCCCTACACAACCCCCACCCCCCGCCATCTCCCCCCAGCGTGGACCGAGGGTCTGGACTGGTGTAACGCGGGCTGGCTGCTCGAGGGTTCCGTGCGCTACCCTGTGCTCACGGCGCGCGCTCCGTGCGGTGGCCCAGGTCGGCCCGGGATCCGCAGCTACGGGCCCCGCGACCGGAAGCGCGACCGCTACGACGCCTTCTGCTTTACCTCTGAGCTGTCAGGTGAGGGGGCGGGGCTAGCCAGCCTCAGCACCGGAGGGGGCGTGGCCTGACCGGCTGCGAAGGAGGAGGATTCAGCCTGTGAATGAGGCGGGGCGGGGCGAGCGGGGCCAGGACCCGGACCTGAAGGATGGGGCCGGGAAGGTAGAAGGCAAGTGGCTTGAGATCCCGGGCCAGCTCCGTGGTCTCTTGAAGGCCTCGCCCCTCCGTCACTCCGCCCACCCAGGCTCCAGCCTGTCTCCCGCAACCTCACCCGCACCCCCAGTCTCGTTACTCCCACTCCTCCTACCCAAGCTCGGACCCACCCGACCACACCTGCCCCCCCGACTCTGCTCCCTGGGAGTCCGAATCCCGCTGCGCCCCGACTGGCCCTTCTCTGGATCAGTCGGTGACCCGCTTCGGTCCCCAGGCCAAGTGTTCTTCGTGCCGGGGCGGCTGACGCTGTCTGAAGCCCACGCGGCGTGCCGGCGGCGCGGGGCCGTGGTGGCCAAGGTCGGGCACCTCTATGCAGCCTGGAAGTTCTCCGGGCTGGACCAATGCGACGGCGGCTGGCTGGCCGATGGCAGCGTGCGCTTCCCCATCACCACGCCTCGGCCGCGCTGCGGAGGCCTCCCGGATCCCGGAGTGCGCAGCTTCGGCTTCCCCAGACCCCAGCAGGCGGCCTACGGGACCTACTGCTACTCCGAATAGGGGCCCACAGCGCCCCCTCCAGCGCGCGCGACAAAGCCTGGGAGTCGTGTCAGGGGGTCTCTCGCCGCCCCTTTCCCGCGAGCCTCCGCTTCCATCAGACGAGGAGCAGTCCCTCCTGACCCGCCTTCTCGGCCGAGGGCTGCAGGCCGAGGATCCCGGCTGTCCCGGCGTCGGGGAGGGGAAGTGGTGGCGCACCCGGTGGCGGTGCGCGGCTACGACCCTCGGACCCGCGGTGGTTCGCGAGCCCCGGCAGACGAGGCAGCCACTGCTAGGTGACGGAAGGGGAGTCCAGGGGGCATTAACTGACTTCTATATACAGCAATAAAATAACTCGAGGACTTTTTGTGTTGGGTGAAGCTGTAAGCGCGGCGGCGAGGCGTGGGGGGATGAGGGGGATAGCCTTGGACCCAGCGTGCTGACAGCGCGCCTAGGAAGACAGAGTAAGAGCAGGGGCTACTGCCCCTGAGGGGTGAACCTGCAAGAGAGTAGGGATTGCGAGGAGAGGGCACCAAAAGGCCGAAAGAGAGTTGGATTCACCGTTGACGGCCTGGTCACGGATAGGAGCAAGTGAATCCAGGGTGGTGTTGTACCAGGCACCACGAGGGGGCGCCACACACTCACTTAAGATTACTCTAGTTCAAATCTGCCAGGAGCGTTCCAACCCCCGAGGCCTAGCCCCTGGGCACCACAGAACAAATACAAGGTGGACCTGAACATATTTCAAAATGTGTTTGTATCCTGCCAGTCTCCCAGAAGGGTTTACATGATTGCTATTAAAGGAAGGAAAGTCATTCCGCTGTTAACAGCTGATGGGAAATTAAGCCCTCAGAAAGAGGAGGAGGTTAACGGACACAATAAGGTTCTCGCAGGGCTGATACTGCAGGGTGGTTATGTGCATTGGGTTTAGCGTTCACCACCATCACGACTGCCAGGGCAAAAGGGGCAACTGGACCAGGGGCATTCTTAACAACTGGCTAAAAGAAACATACCAGTAACTCAAGAGACAAACTCCAATGTCATTAATTCATTTTCCTTAATATATATTATATTCTATACATTTTATTTGTATGTTTGTTTGTTTATTACTGTTCAAGCAATCTAACTACACCACAGAAAGCCTGGGCTAGAGAATAGTCATGACTGGAGCAAAGGGTATGAACTTCCTAATGGCACTTCATACATGTTGTAAAATTGCCTTCCAAGAGGATTCTTGCAATCATTGTCAAATGAATTCATCCCATGGGACTTTATATAAGGGACAGAGGGTGACTGAATGAACATCATCTTCAATAATCCTCATATAGCAAATGAAATATTTGTTCCAGTTCTTAAGCTTTGGTTTTTTTCATCTCGGTCATGGGATAATAAGATCTGCCTCCCAAGTTTGCTGTGAACAGTAATTGAGACAATGCATCGACTGCATAGTACATGCCTGGTACACATAAGAGGCACTCAGTAAGCGGTACCTATAATAATTAATGAGTAATAATGATAGTAACAGAACAAAAATAATCATTCCTATTCAGGTTCTTACTAGGTAGCCTGTAGTATCCGTTGTTGTATGGCACTTATTAGTCAGGATAAGCTAAATTATGCTGTGATAACAAAAAAACCCCAAATCTCAGTGGCTTAAAACATAAAGGTTTATTTCTCACTCTAGCTACATGTATTGTGGTCAATAATGGGGCTCTTCTCATTTTAGTTATTCAGGGACCCCGGGTGACAGAGCAGCCACCATCTCATATGCCATCAATCACCATGCCAGAAGGAAAAAATAAAAAGAGCTCTGGAGGGTCTTATACAAGCAGTTAATAGCTACAGGCCCCAGGGACACCTGTCTTGTCCACAATTCAATTCTCCAAAACTAATTACATGACCCCACTGAACCAAAAGGGGGCAGCAAAGAGCAATCTTACTCTCACCTAGAAGTAGAATTGGAACTATTTGGTGAACAGCACCAGCACAAATGTTGACCACCAACAGCAAGGAGGGCAGTCTAAATTCTGGGACACATTGGACATATTGGTAGTCACCCACTCCCCCAATCTTCTGGGTTTTCTAATGTTTGATTCTCTTAATGTTTGATTAATGTTCGATTCTCTTCCATTTGTCTTAGACAGGTGCTATGGAGTGAATGTTTGTGTCCCCCAACTCCTATTATGGAGTCAGAACCCCAGGAAGCCAAGGTCTAAGGCCTTGCAGCTCAGCCCGTAGGAAGATGGCATGTCTTCAGTATAATGCCTTCAGCATTTGTCAAGAGACCATATGAGAAACGGTCACGGGAGGAGCTTTTCATTTGCTGCAAAGCTTTGTTTCTTTGCCCATAGAAACATATGACCACAAATTCTTACAACTACTCTTCATATTGCTATTACTATTATTTTTTCGTTATAGAGAATTTAAAAGGTACACAAAAAAATAGAGGGAACAGAATAACAAATCACTCCATCCTCCAGCTTGACGATTTCAAAATTATCCTTGTTTCTTGAATCCTCTCATTTGTGTTTGTTTTTTGCTGGAATATTTTAAAACAAATCTCAAATAGCCTATCGTTTCACCTGTAAATACTCAGTATGTATTTCTAATATATAGTGACTTAAAAATAACCATAATTCTGGGAATTCCCTGGCCGTTCAGTGGTTAGGACTCCACGCTCTCTCTGCCAAGGGCCCAGGTTCAATCCCTGGTTGGGGAATTTGTGGTAACAAGCCACCCAGTGTGGCAAAAAAAAAATTTTTTTTTAAACAAACAAGCATAATTTACTATCACACTCCTCCAACAAAATTAATGTTATCTAACATTTAGTTCATGATCAATTTCTCCTGAATGTCTAAAAATATAATTTTATAATAAGTTTATTTGCTCAAACCAGGATCCAACTAAGGTCTACACATTGCATTTGATTAGTTGTTTTGGGTTAATTTAAGTATGTTTTTTTTTTTTGGCTGCATTGGGTCTTTGTTGCTGCGCACAGGCTTTCTTCGAGTTGCGGCGAGCAGGGGCTGCTCTTCATTGTGAAGCATGGCGTCTCATTGTGGTGGCTTCTCTTGTTGTGGAGCACGGGCTCTAGGTGCATGGGCTTCAGTAGTTGCAGCGCGTGGGCTCGGTAGTTGTGGCTTGCGGACTCTAGAGCCCACGCTCAGTAGTTGTGGCGCACGGGCTTAGTTGCTCCGCAGCATGTGGGATCTTCCCAGACCAGGGCTCGAACCCGTGTCCCCCGCATTGGCAGGCAGACTCCTAACCACTGTGCCACCAGGGAAGCCCCTTTAAGTATCTTTTAAGCCATAATACTTCCTCCTTCATTTTATCTATGCCATCTTGTTTGTTTATGTAACTCGGTCTTTTTCCTATCAGGTTTCCCACAGTCTTGATTTGGCTGAGTGTATCCTCAAAGCGTCATTTAATATATTCCTCCATCCCCTGTAATTATATTTACAAGTTTGATTAAATTAACATTCACTTTTCTTTCCCCCAGGAGTATTTAGTAAGTGATGCTGCATACTTCCTCCTTCATCACATCAGAAGGCACATGGTGTCTGAATATTGGGCTAAAATAGTGATGCTAAGGTTGATCAGTGAATTCAGGTAGTGTAAGTCTGATCCACTCATTATAAAGTTCTTCACTGTATTAGTTTCCTATGGCTGCTGTAACAAACTGCCACAAACTTGGTGGCTTAAGACAACAGAAATTTATTCTCTTACAGCTCTGGAGGCCAGAAGTCCAAACTCAAGGTGTCGGCAGTGTCACACTCCCTCTGGAGACTCTGAGGAGAATTGTTTCTTGCCTCTTATAACTTCTGGTGTCTGGTGGTGTTCTTGGGCTCCTTTGGCTGCATCACTGCAATCTCCACCTCCTCCTTTTCATGTGCCTGTGTCTTTTCTTCCGTCTCTCATAAGGGCACTTGTCACTGGGTTTGCCTCACCTGGCTAATCCAGGATGATCTCATCTCAAAACCATTAACTGAATTCCAGGAATGAATTCATGTAATAAATGACATCCACAAAGACCCTTTTCCAAGCAAGTTAACATTTGCAGATTTTAGGGATTAGGACGTGGATATATCTGTGGCCAACTGTCAACTCACTACACTCATCAACTTTTTAATCTAATGGCTACTGATGATCACTGTCTAGATCCATTATTTCATTAGAAGTGCAAAATGGAGATGCTCTAATTTTGTCATTTCTCCTTCATTTATTAGCTGTGAATTGTCTATGAGGAAAAATTTCTCTTTATCCACTATTTTGTCACCCTGACATATAACCCATTCGGGAAGGTAGGATTAATGTTTGATTCTCTTCCGTTTGTCTTAGATAGGTGCTATGGAGTGAATGTTTGTGTCCCCCCACTCCTCAAAATTCATATGTTAAAACCTTAATCCCTAATGTGCTGGTATTTGGAGGTGGGGTCTTTGGGAGGTAATGAGGTCACAAGGGTGGAGCCCTCATGATGAGATTAGTGCCCTTATAAGAAGAGACTTCAGAGAGCTTACTTTCTCTCTCTGCTCTCCACCATGTGAGAATACAACGAGAAGACATCTGAGAACCAGGAAGTGGGCCCTCACCAGACACCAGATCTGCTGGCCTCCAGTACTGTGAGAAATAAATGTTGTTTAAGTCACCCTGACTATGGTAATTTGTTATAGCAGCCTAAACTGACTAAGACAACAGGGTTCCCTAAAAGCAGATGTGAGTCAAGACTTTGAGTGCAAGGAGTTTATCTGGGAGGTCATGCTAAGGAGCACTGGTATAGAAGTGGAGAAGTGAGACAGGAAAGGGGAGGAAGCTAATGAAACGTTGTGATAGAGCAGGTGGAGCAACTGGGGCTCAATCCTGCTGGGGAATTCTAGAAGGCAATGTAGAACCTGTCTCAGGAAATCCCACCTGAGGGGCAAAGAAACTAAAGTATTATTGGTCAACTTCCTGCCTGAAAGTTGAGGGCTGCGTCTGGAAGCATTAACCCTCTACCATTCCTGGCTAGCCCTGAGCACAAATATGCTCCCACAGCCAGAAAAAAATGTCCCCAGGCAGAGTCACAGATGTTCTCCCAGAGACCTTCCCCTTGCAGAGGTGAATGCAAAGGATAGGGGTTACAGCTATGCTAAACCCTTTGCACTGCTCATCCATTTGTGTCTCCATGATAATATCACTTTGTCCCCTCACCGATTCTTCAAGGTCATGGCTGGTCGCAATTTCTAATTCATTAAAAAGAAAGTCTTGGGAGGCTTCCCTGGTGGCGCAGTTGTTGAGAGTCTGCCTGCCGATGCAGGGGACACAGGTTCGTGCCCCGGTCCGGGAAGATCCCACATGCCGTGGAGCGGCTAGGCCCGTGAGCCATGGCCGCTGAGCCTGCACATCCGGAGCCTGTGCTCCACAACGGGAGAGGCCACAGCAGTGAGAGGCCCGCGTACTGAAAAAAAACAAAAGCAAAAACAAAAAAAAAAACAAAAAAAGAAAGTCTTGGGAATTCCCTGGCTGTCCAGTGGTTAGGATTCTGTGATTTCACTGCCTAGGGCCCGGGTTCAATTCCTGGTCAGGGAACTAAGATCCCACAAGCTCCATGGTGCAGCCAAAAAAAAGGAAAAAGCATCTTATAACAAGAAGGTTAGTGGAACAAACAGTTGCTGCAGTTGGTTCCAAGGCCGTAATCAATATTCAACATCTCCCTCCTCTACAATTCACTCTGTTGGTCTATGAGTCTTTCACAATGGAAAAATGCTGACCTTCATCCCTGAAGGCCTCAGCCTTTCATTACCATGCCCTTAACAGGCCAACATTGCTGTATCTGCCTGTTCATGATTACCACTGGACATGGGATAATCAAGATCAAACATCTTGGCCAGTATAATTCTTTTCTTTGTTTACTGGTCAGTTGGCATGAGGTGCCCAAATGACCCAGAAGTTGCTATAGCCTTAGGTTTAGTGATACCCTTACTGTGACACCTGGTAGATGCATCTCCCACTCCAGGAACTATGGCTTCTAATCCTGCAGAGCCTAAATTTATAGGTACAGGAAGCACAAATTCCCGAAGTGGGTCACTGGTGAGAGGGGTATTGCTTCTTCCATATCCTGGTTCCTGTACCCATGATTTTTACCCGTGGGATACAGCACCATGGAATGGCCATTGGTTCAAATATATATATATACTGTGTTTTGAAGGCCAGTACCTCAATCCTAGAGGATGTTTTCCCCAAGCTGGTATTTAGATGTGGTGTAAAGAGGCCATACTAACGTACTATCAGGTTGGCAGTTTCAAGGAGATATGGTGCATTGTAGGGCCAATGGATCCTGTGGTCATGTGCCCACTGTCACATTTCCTTCACTATAAAGTTGACCTCCTTGGTTAGTGATACTATATGGGATCTCATAAGGATAAACCATTTCCTTTATGTCCTTGGATATAGATATTGGTGATGGCCAAAGCACTTGGGCAGGAAAGGGAAATCTATATCCAGAATGTGCATTAATCCCAGTAAGGAGTTACTGCTCCCCCCTCCAAACTGAAAGAGGTACATTGTAATCAACAGGCTTCCCAGTGGCTGGTTGATCTCTTTGAGGGAGGGTACCATGTTGAGTCTTTAGCATCTATCTCTGCTGTTCACAGGCCGAACATCCAGCATCGGCAGTAGCTCGATCAGCCTTGGTGAGAGGGAGCCCATGCTGGTGAGCCCTTATGTAGTCTCCATATTCACTGCCACAACTACTCCATTCATGGGCACATTGTGCAAGCCCTGGCATCGCGGAGGACAAAGGCTGGCTGTTATCCACTGGAGTCCTTCTGTTCCCCTAGCTGTTCAATGTCTCCTCTGCAGTGAATGCTCTCAAATGGTACTGCCATCAGACACAATGTCCACTCCTGTAAGTCCATCCATACAGCTCTTCCCTAGACTTCTTATCTCCAGCCTTCCAGTTGTGCCCTTTCTGGCCTGACCAACCAAGCCATTTGCCACTGCTCAAGAGTCCATGTACATACTTCCTTCAAGTCACCTCTCTCACTGCAAAGTAGATGAGCTGTGTACTGCTTGAAACATCCTCCTGGGAGGATCTTCCCTCACCACTGACTTTCAGGGACACCCCTTTGGGGGCTGCAGTGTGGTAACAGGCCATGTTTAGCTCACATCAATATGTCGCAGTGATTCATCTATGGACCAGGTGTGGGCTTTGTCCTCCTCTGAATCCTAATCACAGACAAGCCCCACAAGGCTACAGGGTGAGCTGGGAGAGAGGCAAGGGTGCAGCAGAGATAGGTAATGTGGGAATCTGGGCCTACCGCTCACGTGGTTTACTCATGCCTCTGTATGTGTTCACACCCAGTCACAAATATACCACTGTGGATTGCCACTGTGCTCACCCACGTGTGCTCATGACTTAGCAGGTCTGAAAATTCCCGGATCTTGATAGGAAAGGGAAACAGGGAAAGAAAGGAATCCAATAAGTAATTAAGTAAATAGTCCAAATAATTGGGCAGGTGATGGCTCTGGGCAGCTGGAGCTCAAAGCTGCTGGGAGCTCTGAGAGGAACTTGCCTCAGAGTGTTCCCTCCTAAGAGGCGAGGGGCTGGGGTTTTAGGCTATCAAGTCCCATTCTGTCACTAATTGAGGGCCGTTTCCAGGGGCATTCTGACTTGCCATGCACTTAGGCCAAGTGTACCTCCACATCAGAAATGAATCCTTATCAAGGGACAGGGACACCAACACGATCTGCTATATACCCCATTCATTTTCAAAATTGTGAGTTGATGTCCTGTCAACATCCAGAGGTGACCATTGATCTTATTTTTTATGAAACCATGGACGTTTTATCCACTTGACGTGTTTCAATCTCTTCCAGTCATTATTCATCTTAATGCTGATGTTTCATTTTTGGCCAGTGGGAGTCTTCTCAAGTTGGCTACTGGGTCCTTTTGACATGAACCTGACCTAAGTCTCATAACTTCCTTATTCTCGAGTATGACAAACTATCCTGCCCCAGACCTGGAATCTCTCCAAAGAGTTCCATTTAGTGAAAAGTACTATTTAGAGACCTCAATCTGGATACAAGGGGTATTCACTGTTATTGGTTTGTCATTGCTTCTAAGCCTTTTCAGGAGACAGAAGATAAATATGCAAATCTTGAGTTCACGCTGCTACTTCCAATGCAGATTTAAGATTAGCAGCTTTTGCTTAACTTTCATTTTCTAACACTGAAAATCTTAGTTCCTAACACCATTACTATAATTACTTATTTGCTTTATCACCATAAATAGCCCTTTCCAAAATAATAATGCCAGCAGTAACATATCTCCATGGTTCTCTTTGTTCTTAGGGTTCTATAGTCAAAATGCTGAGTTTTATAATCACTTGAAAGAAAATTCTTCTATGTGGCTTTGCCTCCAACTTTATATATAATTAGGTGCATGAGTTTCATTTTGTTTTAAAATTTTAGGGATTGCATCACTTTTCCTCTGTTTAAATTAATCTAAAATTAATTCCTTCCAGTTTAATTTTTTGTTTTAATTATATGATTCCAACATCAAAACCATAAAATAAAGTGTTATTACCATTTTACTGGTGAAGAAACTGGGACTCAGAGAGCACCTGCCCCAGCATCACAGAAAAGTGAGCAGTCTTTCCCCATCAGGGGGCAGGAGAAGGGCTGCAGGGAGTCTGCAGATGGGACAGACTTTTTCTCAAGAAGTAGATTTGGATGTACTCAGGGTTGAGCACTGATGCGACTGGAAGCAGTCCCTTCAGCTGTTCTTTGTGGAACAGGCTGGTGGTCTTCTCTGAACACATGAGTTTGCAGCCCTCAAAGCGAGGGTCTGTCAGGTCAGGGGGGACAGTTGGCTCCTCCTCATGCAGCAGAGGCTCTCCCACAATGTTGGTCAGTCTGTAGGCCCCCCCACTGTCCCTCCACCACCCTACGCCCCTCCCACCCCCAGCCCATGGTCAGCTGCAGGAGCCCTCAGAGCTACACCCAGCCATTCCTGGGCCCTCCCTCCCCTGGGCTGGGGTCCCAAGCTTCCTGGCCCCTTTCAGAAGCTATCAAAGCCCCTATTCTCCAAACACAGCTGTGCCAGCCTTTAGGGCCATGTTCATCCCCCCTCTTCAGCCCCACTCTCACGTCCCCGTGGCATAGGATCCAGGTGCCTGTGTGATGTGCATGGCCTCAGAGAGCAATCAAGCTGCTTGGGCGCCCACCCCCAAGTCTGGGAAAGTGGAGACAGGTGTTCAAGAAGCTGGAAAGACAGGCTCTCCCAGTGGCCACTGTGATTGGGAGTCCAGTGGGAGGGTGGGTTGGGATGCTAGAACTTGGAGGGTTGATTCTGTTTCCTGAACTTAGGTCATGACCTCAGCTTTGTCTTGGTTGGAGGATATTGGGGGTGGGCAGTGGGTTGGAGATTGTTCTCATCTGGAGAGACTGGAAAATTCTCCAGGGCCCAGGAGGCTGGGAGACAGCCAGCTGGGTTGCACATGGAAGGGGGAGGAGAGCTGGACCCACCTCCTTCCTTCTCTCTTCTTTCCACCTCTCCCATTTTCTCTCCCCTGAGAGAGACAGCTGTGGGCCCTGGCAAGAACCCGGGCCTGGGAGTTGGGAGACCTGGGTTTTGGTCATGTCAGTTACATGCCATGTGACCCTAGATGGTCACTTCACCACCTGGGTCTCAGTTTCCTCGTCCAGAAGATACCTAAGGTTACCTGAGACATTCTCCTCCTGTTACTGGGGCAGGAAGTTCTACTTAAAATCTGACTTTCATTCTTCCTGCTTCCATTGATCCTGTTTGCTTTCAGCCAGTCCCTGAGGATCTCTTTCTGAATCCTAGAGGGGAAGGCCTTAGATCTCATCTCTTCTCAAAAAGAGGACAGAAATGGGGAGTGGGGGAGATTGTCACATGGCCATGGGTCAAGATGCAAGTAACGAAAGTCCCTGATCAGAAATTGGCAGATCAAGTGCAGGTTAGACTTCAGTATGAATTTTCACAGCTGGAAATACTGGAAAGTCTTGGGGAGGTGTTCATTTCCTCCCCTGGGAAATCCTTGGGAAAGGACTCCTCTCTCAAATAATGAGCACTCTATCCCATTCACAGGGGAGTGGCGCACTGACCTCCTGGCCAAGAGATCTGGTGCAGGTTAGGGTGTGTGTGTATGACTACTAAAGGAAAAGAATTAGATTTTGTTGCTGTACACCTGAAACTAACACAATATTGTAAATCAACTTTACTTCAATTAAAAAAAAAAAGAAAATAAAAAATAATTAGGGCTTCCCTGGTGGCGCAGTGGTTGAGAGTCCGCCTGCTGATGCAGGGGACGCGGGTTCGTGCCCCGGTCCGGGAGAGTCCCACGTGCTGCGGAGCGGCTGGGCCCGTGAGCCATGGCCGCTGGGCCTGCGCATCCGGAGCCTGTGCTCCGCGACGGGAGAGGCCGCAGCAGTGAGAGGCCCGTGTATCGCAAAAAAAAAAAAAAATTAGATTTGACTGAGCCTAAGCCATGGGCCACGTGCCTCCCCTACCCAGCCCAAGTGCAGTACATGTTACCCAGTGCAGCAGATACTCTTCAGCCTGTTGTACAGAAGAAACCGTTCCAGAGAAACAAAGACCTTCCCAAGGTTTTGCCACTACAAATGGCAGAACAGGAGTTTGACCTCAGTGAGCATGACTCCAGAGTCCTGTTCTCATCAAGATCTTCACAGCAGCAGTTCACTGTTCTCTCACCAGGTCTGGTTTCCCACCAGGGGTCTGCCTCTTGGAACAGACTGTCTGGTACCAGCCCTTGACCAGACGCAAGTGCTGCTGGAGGATGGATTCCTCCAGGGCACCAAAATGTGTGCCCACATTTCTAGTCACATGGGTAGGTGGCAAGGAAAGTCACTTTCTCTGTCTTTTCTGGTCACAGCCAGGTTTCCCCAAGGCAAGAATTGTCGTTACATGTGAGCCACCGCTGGGACTGAATTTCAGCCACTCAGTTGCATGGCTCTGCCTGGCTGGGCTCAAGCCCCATCGAGCCCATGTAGAGACAAGCCTAAGTGGGGGTTAGGATGGATTCAGGCACCGATGCTGAGACTGTCTCTCAGCTTGGGGATGCAAGGTCTGAGGAAAGCAAAGGGAGGTCCTAGGTCTGCCCAGGCGTTGCCTAGGTCTGTCCCCAGAGGCATTCTCAGATCCCTCACCCCCACTAAGGAACGTGGGACAGCATTCCCAAGGCCTAAAATAGTGCCTGATCCATAGCAGACATTCAGTTAGTATTTGTTTAATGAAATGAATAAACTGAGGTCTCTTTCTCCCCAAACTCCCCAGACATCTTGTCCTGTCCCCTTCAGTCTTGCATCCCTGCCTGGGGCATGTCTCTTACTGAGGGACCTTACCACCCACTTCCCCCAGGTCTTCTTGTCCCGTCTCTCCAATAGATGGGTCTGTGTGGAGAATTCTACCTTTAGGTCCTCAAGAAGTTGGGGAGGAGGGTTTTTGTTTGGGGGGGAGGGTTGGTTTGTATTTTTTGTGTGTGTGAACTTCTCCAGTCCTTCGGAACCAAGTTCACAGCACTGTGAGTGGAAGCCCAGGCGGTGGAAGCCTAGGCAGTGGTGAGTGGGGCAGTTGGGACATCCACTAGAGGGCAGTCCAGAATTTCCATACAAGACGGACTTGGGTGAGTCTAGATGGATGGACGTGGACCTGCCTTGAGGCTGCATTTGCATTGCAGGCACCCCACGTTACTTGGGATATTTTGGAGGTGCTGTTAGAGATTGTGTAGATCAAAGCCCCTGACAAGCTATCCTTGATGCCATCACTGGTATCCAGGGGAGAGAATCCAGGCGTCTGGCTGTCCTGCCCACAGTCTGTGCCATGGCCTTTGCCTGGAATCCCAGGAGGGAGGAGGGAGAGGGGAAGAGAGCCTGGGAAAGAAGAGGCAAGCAGAGGCCCTGGCGCTGTGGAGGGGGGTGTCATTGGTATTCTGGGCCCTGAGGAGTCCCCAGCGGCTGGGCAGCGCTCAAGGCCCACCCCCTGGCACCAGGCTGTGCATTCATCAGCGGCAGCTCTGGCCAGTGGGCCCTCTGGGCTCCCAGCAACGCCTGCATTTGGCACATTGGTTTGCATGACCAGTGATGACCGTTCACAGTGCCACATTCCCCCCTCCATGTCTAGAGAGTTCCTTGCTTTGCTTAACCCATGAATCTGCTGCCTAACCTCCATCCCTCCGGCTGCAAAGTCAGCTCCTCCTCTGTGCAGGGAGTGGGAGCGCCACAGAAGACAAAACCCAATCAGAGCTTCCTCCAGGGAGGTGGCTAAGGTCATTTGCACCTGATCCTGCCTCCAAAAAAGAGACTCCCTCCCCCATTTATACGTGCGTGTGATGTCTCTCCAGGAGCAAAGCCTCCCTCCCATTCTCCCTTCATCCTTTTCCCTACTGTCTGAGTCCCTCCTCCTCTCCTCTTGACCAACGGGAAGTCCTTCCGACTGTCTAACTTCCATCCCTCCGGCTGCAACATCATCCTCTAGCTCGGCGAGCGCTCCCTGCCCGCCCCTTCTGCCCTCCCTCCCTCCCTACTCCAAGTCGTCGGCTTCTTATCCCCAGGACGCTGTCCTACTTCTCTCGTCCTTGCTCTCGCGGCTGCCGCCGCCGGGAACCGACGCAGAGAAGGCAGCGGGTCCCGTGATCTTCCCGAGCCCCCCGCGTTCCCAGCGCGAGGGCGGGGGCAGACTCGAGGAAGGGCGGGGCGGGGGCGGGGGGGAAAGAAAGGGGGTTTTGTGCGGCGCCCGGCCGCCCGGCGCCCTCTTTCGAGCGTCCTGCGGGCCCAGCCTCTGCTCGCGCCCGCGCAGTCCCCGCCGCAGTCTCGGCTGCAGCTGCGGGACCGAGCCGTGGACGCGGAGGAGACCCCCGGAGGAAGCAGCAAACTTCGCGGTGCCGCACCCCCACCCCTGTCCTCCGCCTCCCGCCGGTAGGTGAGTGCGACCGCATCCCAGCCGCCCAGACCTGGGAGGGAGAGAGAAGGGAGCGACCCCCGGCTGCCCTGTGGTCCGCGTCCCCGACCCCTCAGGCCTTGCCTCGCGTGGCTCCGGCACACCCAACCCGCCGACCCCTGACACCTCGGCGAGGTCCGCTGTCGGCCAGCCCGGAGCGCCTACGGCCCCTGCTGCCGTCCTGCCATCTCCAGCTCTGCCTCCCAGCTCTGCCGCTGGCACCCCCATTGCTGTTTGCAGCCTGACCCGCAACCCCCTTGAGTCCGCAGGCTAATGGAAACGCCCCTCTGGGTCCTTGCGTCTTCCCTGCTGCGGGCTCCAGTCCCAGCACCACCGCCCGAGATTTGCGACCTTGTCCTGGTCAGGGCGGCAGCGGTTCGAGTCAGCCCCCGACTCTGTACCCACGGTGCAGGCAGCACCGCGGGAAAAGCCGCGGCCGGCCACCCTAGGGTACCTTCCCGGAGCCCGCAGGACAGCAAACAGGAGCCGCTGTTGTGGGTGGTGCCGGCGCCGACTGGAGCTGGAATCCCAACTCTGCCGCTTACTTGCTGTGTGACCTTGGGCAAGTTAGTTCTCCTCCCTGAACCTCGGATTCCTCATCGATGTAATGCCTAGTCTGTATTTTTCTCAAAGTTGAGGTTATACATGGGAAGCATTTAGTAAGAGGCCTGGCTCAAGTAGATGGTCAGGAACTGTCAGCTGGAATTCCAGTTACCACTCCTGCTTTCCTTCCTAGCACTGCTGTTGGGCCGGGAACCCATCTCCCCCCAGGTACTTCCATATCCCCTTCCTATCAGAATAGCTCTGCCCACTTGGTTCTAACAGGACCAAGATTTGCCATTAGTTTTGTTAGCACCATTCATATCTGCATTACTTCTATTCCAGATAATACCAGTGAGATCAAGGGACAATGACCTAACCCATAGACCCACTCCCAGTATTACCAGTGCCTGTGTTGTCATGGCTAACTTTGCTGTTGATAACAGCATCATCCACATTTCAGATTTTATACTAGGAGGAGTTACAATAGATCAGCTGACGATGTTGCTAATCATATTGTTAGTTGTGCTTCCAATAAATAGGACTATTTATATGGTTACTGCAATTACTCCTGCAGGCCCTGCTAAGGCCTCACTGATATTGTGTAGGTTCCTGTTGCCCCTCACACAGCCACTAAGGGGGTAGCCGAAAGCTTCCCTCCTGCTGTGACTGAAGCTCTGGCCTCTTGTGCATCCCTGCTCACCCCGCTGAGTGCTGGAGCTCAGTTCCCATGGGGCAGACCTTGAACCGCCAGCTGGTGGGCATTCAGCATAGAGATGGTGGGCATTGGGTATGTGTGCATAAGTGCACGCACATGCATGCGTGCACGCACACACACACACACACACACACACAGCTTGGTCTTGATTCTCTGTGCACTGGGTTTTTGAAGGCTGTGAGGGGATAGACATCCATGGTCAGACAGGAATGATAATGTAACAAGAGGGAAGTTTCCTGAACAGCTGGGAAAACTCAAGACAAGGGGAGAAATCCAGAGGCTGTAGCAGAGGGATGGTGTGGCATCAGGGAAAGGGACAGGAAGACTGCTGAGCTCTTGAGGATAGAGATGAAGTGGTGGTGTGTCCTGCTCTGGAGGATGAGAAGATGTAGTGGAGGGGGGTGGGTGTGTGCTATGGAGACCAAGCCTTGGATCCTTGAGTCTGAGTCTGGTACCAGAGGAGGGGATGCCTAAGTTTTCTCAGGACTCCTAGCTATACCAGGAAGGGGCTGAGGCCCAAGCTTGGTGTGACTGGTGTGGGGTTGGGAGGTGTGCAGAACTCTCTGACTGAGAACCACACAATCAGGGCCACTCTCTTGGCCCCTCTGGCCAGTGACTCCAAATCTTGGAGGTGGGGGTGGGATACCCTCTATGATTCAGGGCATCCAGGTCCTCATCAGACTCAGACTTTCTCCCTTCATTCCCCCACTTACATAACAGAGGTGAAAGGCGGGGTCTAGGGTGTTGGTCCCAGAGTGGCTCCAACTATATGGGTTTCTGGGCCGCCCATCAGAGAGCTGTGAGTAGCTCCAGCTCCAGCCCAGGGTGAGGGGAGGGAAGGCGCCAGAAAGGGGTCCGGCTTAGGACCTGGCACAGCTCAAACGCATGGCAAACAGTCTCCCAAGCACCTGGCAGGCACTGGCTGTTCATACCAAATGGTCCCCACTCCAACCCCAGAAAGCAGTCCTCTCAAGTGCCCCCATGCCCAGAGTTGGTCTCACACCCTCTGATTGGGCCCCATCAAGAACCTCCTCCCTCTCAAAGGTCGAAGAGAGGCCCTGGGCATCTGGCTTCTGCCATTCCTCCCCCACCTCTGACCTTGAGGTCAGAGCCACAGAGCCACAGAGCCCTTGATGCCCAGCCACAATGGGGGAAATGGATGTTACCGTGGTGGGGAGGCATCCTTAGGAGGATCTGGGATCCTTCAGAGGATCTGGGAGAAGAGGGAAATTTCCCATCAGCTCAGGCTCAGAAAAGGGCGGACATGTACGAAGGCAGAGCCTGAGTGGTCAGGGCAGATAGAAGTGGAACAGTGGGCCTGAAGTGGGAATGAGTAGACAGTAGGAATAAGCCTGATGTCTAGGAAGCCTTGCCTGCAGTCTAACCTTCATCTCTCTTGCTGTATCATCGGCCTATTCCATGGCAGCCTTGGCTCTCCATGCTCTTTTGAGTCTAAGCCAACCATTAAAGATGACGTTGGCTCTGCAGCCTTCCTTCCTGGGGGCACACTGGCCTGGTGCCTGACTTGGTTTCACTGGGGACTCAGGTTCAATCCCTCTCTGGGCCCATTTCTCAATGTCCCACCCCCATCCCTCCATTATGAGAGTGTAAGAGCTTTGAGATCTTCAGAAGAATAGTTCAAGCTCTCAGAGCTTCTGATAGCCAAGGGCAGGAGGGAAATGGTCCCTTTCATTTATTCTCACACACCCCCCTTAGCCCACCCCCCAGCCTGGGGCTGGGGTGGAGGAAGGGAGAGGCTGGATGGAGGCCAGACTGGCAGAGACAGGGGCTTTGTCCCAGCTGGTTTCTAAGCCAGGAGATCCTGTGGGAAAGCCCGTGCCAGGCAGAAAGGAAAGGCTGGGAGGAAGGAGGGAGAAGGCAGCCAAGGATGAGGGGGTGGAGGATGCTGGGGGGTAAAGAGAAGAGTTTCCTTATAAGTAATGGTGCAGTGGGGGGAGGTCAATGAGGGGTTGGGCTGGAGAGATGTTGTTCAATGCCCGGGTTTAGTCTAGAAAGCCTTCCCAGAGGAGGCTAGGTGGGTATGGTACTCAGGGAGGAAGGGACAGGAAGGAAAGGTTGGAGGGGTACTGTGGGAGGAGGAAGGTTCAAAGAAGTCTGGTACTGGGAGGGGCAGAGGAGACTCAAGCATAATGGCACCCACAATTCATGGTATATGCTGTAAGCATTTATTGAGCTCTTACTGTGTGCAGGGTGCTATACATTCGTACAGGTTTTTTTGTTTGTCTTGTTTGTTTTTGTTTTGTTTTGTTTTAGGATAAAAAGCACTCTCAAAGCCCATAGCCTCATGACAACCTGTGAGGTGGTAGTAATGGTGCTCCTTTACAAGTAAGAAGACAAAGGCTTAAAGAGGGTAAGGAACTTGCCTTAAGTCACACAGTGAGTTGATGAGGACCCAGGTCTCGGTTCTGAATAAGAATCCCTTGGTGGGGGGACTTCCCTGGTGGCCGGAGTGGTTAAGAATCCTCCTGCCAGTGCAGGGGACACGGGTTCGAGCCCTGGTCCAGGGAGATCCCACATGCTGCGGAGCAACTAAGCCTGTGTGCCACAACTACTGAGCCTGCGCTCTAGAGGCTGTGCTCCACAACAAGAGAAGCCACCACAATGAGAAGCCCGTGCACCGCAACCAAGAGTAGCCCCCACTCGCCACAACTAGAGAAAGCCCACGCGCAGCAACAGAGACCCAATGCAGCCAAACATAAATAAATAAGAATCCCTTGTGGGGAGACAGAAACAGTGTTAATTAATAGTGAGGTGGGGGCAGTGGGCTTCTGGAGTCAGGATATGTGTGATCCATGTGGACATGGGAGGGAGTCAGAAGTCCATCCTGAGGTCTAACCCCATCTTTCCTCCTCCATTCCCCACCTCATCCTGCAGCATGGCCCTACCATCTCTGCCCCTGCTGGCAACCCTGGCTCTGGCCTGGGTCCCTGCGGCCTTAGCTGATGCTCTGGAAGGAGACAGCTCAGGTAAGTAACCCCACTCAGGGTCACTGTCAGTCTCCTATATCTCCCCTGTGGTAGGAAGGAGCCTCTTGTTCAGCCCTAACCAACGTCTGTCAGCCTTGAGGGACCCAGGGAGGAGACAGAATTGGGAGCACTGTGGGGGAAGATCAGGGCAGGGACACTTGAAAATAAGGGATGATTTGTGGGCCGCTGGTCGGGTGGCGGAATCTTGGGAGTAGGGCTGGGGAGGGGCACTAGGTGCATGGCTGCCAGTCTCCAGAGTGGAGGATGGGAGACCCTTGGGGCACGATGAATGGGGCTGGGAAGCAGAACAGAGGTGGAATTGGGAGAAATCGTGAAAGTGACTGAAGGGAACAGACTGGGAAACTTTGGGGATAAGGCTGCAGGACCCAGGGGGTGAGGTTAGAAGACCCTGGGGTGGGGGCCAGGAATCCTGGGGTGGTACTGGGAGACTTTGGGGGTGAATTTGACTGGGAGACTTTGTGGATCGGTGTGTAGACCGTGGGGGGTGGGCCTGGGGGACCTAGAGGTGGGTTTGCAGGACTCAGCGGGCCCGAGCCCAGGTTCTTGGGGGCGGGGTTACGAAAATCCCCGGGCAAGGCCCGGGAATCCTAGGGCGGGGCGTCGGGATCCTGGGGCGGGGCTCGGAAACCCTGGGGCGGGTCGTGGCAGATCCACAGCACGAAGTTCCAGCCGGCCCCGCCCGCCCACAGAGGACCGGGCTTTCCGCGTGCGCATAGCGGGTGACGCGCCGCTGCAGGGCGTGCTGGGCGGCGCCCTCACCATCCCGTGCCACGTTCACTACCTGCGGCCGCCGCCAAGCCGCCGGGCCGCGCAGGGCTCCCCCCGGGTCAAGTGGACCTTCCTGTCCGGCGGCCGGGAGGCCGAGGTACTAGTGGCGCGGGGGCTACGCGTCAAGGTGAGCGAGGCCTACCGGTTCCGCGTGGCACTGCCTGCCTACCCAGCGTCACTCACCGATGTCTCCCTGGTGCTGAGCGAGCTGCGGCCCAACGACTCGGGCATCTACCGCTGCGAGGTCCAGCACGGCATCGACGACAGCAGCGACGCTGTGGAGGTCAAGGTCAAAGGTGAGAGGGCAAAGATGGAGAGAGGTTCCCGGAGAGAGGGAGGGGAGCCCACAGTCTGAAGCGGAAGCAAACACCTAGAAGGCACAGACTGAGTTGGAAAAGGAGTGGGTAGCTACAGGCCTGTGTTACCTCCTTTCTCTCTTGAGGGGGAGGAAATTCTACCCACAGTCTAACTGAAGCCCCTCATGCTGTAGAGCGGGCGCTATTTGGACTTTACCCTTTGTATACAGGGGGTTGACAAGGAGGGGAAGGGGAAGTCAGTGTGCTGGGTGATCCTGCCTCAGGATCCTCTCTGCCCCTCAGGGGTCGTCTTTCTCTACCGGGAGGGCTCTGCCCGCTATGCTTTCTCCTTCGCTGGGGCCCAGGAGGCCTGTGCCCGCATCGGAGCCCGAATCGCCACTCCGGAGCAGCTCTATGCCGCCTATCTTGGGGGCTATGAACAGTGTGATGCTGGCTGGTTGTCCGACCAGACCGTGAGGTGGGCTGGGGCTGGGGCCCTGGAGCTTCTAGCTGTTTCTGAGGTGGGCTGTGGCCTCTGGTTCTGCCAGGGGCTGCCTCAGGCTGGCCATATAGGGCTCCCTGCCTCTGGCGGATGCAGCTGGTCTTTGGAGGGTGGGTGAGGACCCCGCCTTGGTGGGGGGTGTGCATTTCTGCAGAGCTAGGAGGACAATTGGCTGCACTGAAAGGCAATGTGATTCAGGAGGGTCACCATGGGATGGCTCCCTGGTGAAGGCATTTGTACCCCTTCCCCAGGTATCCCATCCAGACTCCACGAGAGGCCTGTTATGGAGACATGGACGGCTTCCCTGGGGTCCGGAACTATGGAGTGGTGGACCCGGATGACCTCTATGATGTCTACTGTTACGCTGAAGAACTAAACGGTGATTGGGGGTAGGGAGTTGCCAGGGGAAGAGCCCCCTCTCCAGTGCTGCCCATAGGTCCTCCTGGGCCTCTGCTGGACCTTATCATCCTTTATCATCCTGTATTTAAGTGGGCAGCCAGTGGTAAGGAAACAGTCAGTGTCCCTCCCTCCAAACACTGTCATAGAGACAAGTTCATGGCCAAAGCCTCAGACAGGCGGTAGGTGACTGAGTTTGAGTCTGCTGCTACCTGCTGTGCATCTCTCTATGTTTTAGTATCTCTGAGCCTCAGTTTCCTTCTTGGCAGAATTAGGAAGTTGGGCCAGGTTCTTTCGAGCAATATTATCGATCCTAAGGTTCTATCAAGACTTCGATCCTGTAAAGTAGTGTGATGGACTGCATGTCGCAAATGAGGAGACTGAGGCCCAGAGAAGCTTGCCCAGAGTCTCTGTGGGAGCCCAGGGTGGAAGGAGCTCCCTTCCTGGTAACCCAGCCTCTTCTTCTCCCCAGGAGAGCTGTTCCTGGGTGCCCCTCCAGACAAGCTGACATTGGAGGAGGCACGGGCGTACTGCCAGGAGCGGGGTGCTAAGATTGCAAGCACAGGCCAGCTGTACGCAGCCTGGGATGGTGGCCTGGACCGCTGCAGCCCAGGCTGGCTGGCTGATGGCAGTGTGCGCTACCCCATCGTCACACCCAGCCAGCGCTGTGGTGGGGGCCTCCCTGGTGTCAAGACTCTCTTCCTCTTCCCCAACCAGACCGGCTTCCCCAACAAGCACAGCCGCTTCAATGTCTACTGCTTCCGAGGTGAGCCCACCTCCCTGCAGAGGCTGAGACCAACCTCAGGGAGACGGAGTCGAGGCCTATGCTCTTACCCCAGCCCCGACCAGTTTCTCTTGGGTCTTTGCCATTTGCCTCAAGGAGCTTTGGGTGGTGCTCAGCTTGTCACTTAGGGTTCTAATTCTGGTTGTGCCCTCTGACTTGGTCTTTGTGGCCTCAAGGAGGGCTCACCTTGCTGCATCTCCTCACCTGCCTCCACACCAGTAGCCCCTGCCTTGTCTCTTCCTGTTGCAAAGCTGCCTCTCCCTTATTGGGCTGCCAAATATGTCTCCATCTCTGGTCAGCTCATGAGCAGACCAGAGATGACTGACATTCTCTGAATCCAATGAATGATCTGCTCCAGTTAACTAAATACACTTCAGAGGGGTTTCCAGAACCTTCAGCTTGAAGGTATCAGATTTTTACCACCAAATATTGAGGGACAGACATAATTCCCCCCACAGGGAGCAGGTCCTTAAAGACAGCTGGGTGTAGAGATGGCTTCCTACCCACATCTTATATTGGGAGCTGGAGGGGAGGCAGTGCCTGCGACCCCCAGAGGCACAGGGCCCAGGCCAAGGATGACTGACAATCAGGGAGGCATTGCCATGGAGGATTGGAGTCCCTGCCCCAACTGTGAGCCTGCAGTACTGGTGCAAGGGCTGGAGGCAGAAATGGAAAGAGAAGACACAGCCTACTAGGAGCCCTTAGTCTGAAGGAGGAAGACACAGTTTCTGCCCTGGGAGCCCGCAGTCTGACCAAAGACGAAATGCTTCACTCCCAGCACAAGGAAAGACTGAGAGAAAAGCATTACTTCCCCTGGGACAGATCTCCAGATGGCTTTAGCCCGAGGCTGGGAGGGATGGGGAAGGGAAGTCCACAGGAAGACAGGTCCATCTGGAAAGACTTACTTGAACACAGATAATGGTGATGACGCTGCTGCTAATTATACCAATAGTAGTTAACACTTCTAGCACTGATTATAATTATGTCCCAAGCACTGTTATGGAAAGAAATTGAAGGAGGAACTGAATCAGGAGAAGAGGGGAAGGAAGAGGACGACCATGGCTGGGAGCAGGTGGAGGGCAGAGGCGGGCAAGGGTACAGGTTTGCTTGTCTGGTATGAGCAAGGCTCACTGAAGCAGGTGACGCAGGCAGGATGCGCTGTCCTGTCTTGTCTGGCTGAACACAGCTGGCCCTCAGGGCTTTTCTTAGCCCAATTCCACCTTTGCTTCACTGGTTTTCTGCTCTTGGTTCCCTTCCCCTGGGACAAGGTAATTCATTCTAAAACTCTGGTTATTTGAAGAGAGCAGATCCTGGAAGGATGGGGTGGCCACTTGCCCTTTTGCCCCAACACCGAGATCATTGGGCGGTGATGGTTGAATGTCCTTCCTGTACCCTACCCTTCAGCTCTCCTGTGGTGATGGCAGCCTGTCCCCTTCCATTTCTAGAGTCTTAGGATGACTGGGATCCCTCACACCTTACCCTAAAACCAGGGTCCCAAGGTGCTGAGGCCATTCTGTCCATCCTTCTGCCTCCATCTCCTTACTCAAGGGATGACCTCTCTCCTGAGCCTTCCTTTACCATTCTATCTAAAGTAGTACTTCCCATCTCCTTGCTAAACTTAATTGTTCTTTATATGGTAACATTATATGTTTATTTGTTTGTCTGTATCTAGAATATAAATCCCCTGGAGGGCAGGAAGCTTGCTGTTTTGCTGGGCACTGTATCCTCAGTGCCCAGGAGAATGCTCGGCATGACACATAGCGGGCACTCGATTAATGCTTGAGGAATGAGTGATGAAGCCCCGGGGTGCTCTCTGGGCCCCATGGGTGCTCCATAGGGAAGATGAGAGAGAATTAAGAGAATTCTATGGTCTCTGAGTCTAACCCAGAACCCTCACATGCAGGCCTGTGAGGGCAGAGGCACCTCCTTAACCTCCCATTGGCACTTTCCTCCTGCCACAGACTCTGCCCAGCCCTCTGCCATCCCTGAGGCCTCTGACCTGGCCTCTGATGCACTGGAAGCCATTGTCACAGTGACAGAGACCCTGGAGGAACTGCAGCTGCCTCAGGAAGCTGTGGAGAGCGAGTCCCGGGGAGCCATCTACTCCATTCCCATTATGGAGGATGGAACAGGTGGAAGCTCCACTCCAGAAGACCCAGTAGAGGCCCCTAGGACCCTCCTAGGTAACTCAAATCTCTTATCCTGGGGATATCCACACCTGGGAGAAGTTGGGGCAGAAAGGGCAAGCCCAGGCTGAGGCCGGGGTTGTCGCTGCCGTGATTCTACCCTGTCCTCTCTCAGCAGCACAGTCGTGCAAGGCACCTCTCCTGCTCCTCTCCCAACCTTTGCCTTTCCAGCAAATCCCACTCCCAGATAGCTGGGTCTGGAGATGCTTGGACTAAGGAGCTGCCCTCTGGGAAGGAGGGATCTCCTTTCTTTGGTCTCTCCTCCTCCTCACCTACCCAAAATAAACAGAGAATTTTAACAGACTGGGAGAGGGAGATGCAACCGCCAGGTTTTCCTGGGCTAATGACAGCTCATAGAGCCTTCTCAAGTGTTGCCTCACTATTGCAGCTCCAGTTGAAATTCTTCTGGTGCGGAGCAAAGGCAGTTCCTCCCCAGGGCAGGCTCTTCCCTCTCCCTGAGGGCTCACCCTCCCCAGCCCCACCTTTCTCCCCTTCCCCTTCCTTCTTCCTGTCCTCTGGTGGGTGCTGTCCCTGGTGCTGAACCATCTGTGCTTTGCCTAGAATTTGAAACCCAATCCATTGTACCTCCCCTGGGGTCCTCAGAAGAGGAAGGCAAGGTGTTGGAGGAAGAAGAGACATACAAGGATGAAGAAGAGAAAGAAGAGGAAGAAGAAGAAGAGGAGGAGGTGGAGGATGAGGCCCTGTGGGCCTGGCCCAGTGAGCTCAGCAACCTGGACCCAGAGGCCCCTCTCCCCACTGAGCTGGCTCCAGAGGAGTCACTCTCCCAGGCATCCCCACCAGTGAGGGCAGTCCTGAAGCCTGATGCATCACCACCTCCCTACGGAGAGCCAGAGGCTCCCAGGCCTCCAACGGTCCTTGGACCACCCACGGAGGCCCTGCCCTCTCCCAGGGAAGGGAACCTGGCATCCCCATCACCTTCCACTCCGGTTGGGGCAAGAGAGATAGGGAAGGAGACTGGGGGTCCTGAGCTGTCTGGGGTCCCTCGAGGAGAGAGTGAGGAGACAGGGAGCTCCGAGGATGCCCCTTCCCTGCTTCCAGCCACACGGGTCCCTGAGGGTACCAGGGACCTGGAGACCCCTTCTGAAGAGAATTCTGGAAGAACTGTCCCAGCAGGGACTTCAGTGCATGCCCAGCCGGTGCTGCCCACTGACAGTGCCAGCCATGGTGGAGTGGCCGTGGCCCCCTCATCAGGTAACTTTGCCCAAGGCTCAACCTCCCTCTTTATCCTCGTCCTCTTTCCCCCCCTGCAGCTCTGGATCACCTGACCTATAGTCCTTTAACCCACCACTGCCCCAGACTCTCTTGTCCTTTGCCTTCATTCTCCTACCCACCTCTACCTGTGGGCTTCCAATCTTGGATACCCCACCTTGTGACTTCCATTCCAGCTCTCTGAGTCCTCACCCTGTAACCCCCAACTCCGTGACTCCCACCCTGTGACCCTGTCCCTGTTTCTGAAATCCACACTGTGACCCCCAGCCCTACCACCAAACACCTGGAACTTTTTCCTACCCTCGACTCTCTACCTGTGACTCACATCTCACTGGCCCCACAGAGGACCCTCATGCCTTGTTCAGTGGGTGCCCTCATTGCCTTTTGCGTTCTTCAAGGCCCAGGCCCATCCTCCACTGCTCCCTCCCCCTCCTGTGTGCCACCTCCCTTCAGCTGCCTCCCACTGGTATCAGGGAAGCCTGGGATCCCATGCCCAGCCCTCAACCTTTGGGGTCCAGGAGAGCCCTATCCCCACAGAGCCTTAAGCAACTACTTCTGTGAAGTACTTTTTTCGACTGTTTCATGGAAACAAGCCTTGGAAATAAATCTCTATTAAACCGCTTTATAACCAAAACTCTGGCACCCTCTGTCTCCACCCCCAGCTGTTTGCCCCTTTCATTCCATGGAGTTGTGTCCTGGGTAGCTCTTTGATGGTTCTTTTGGTGCCATCTCTCTCTCTCTGTGTCTCTGTCTCTCTCTTTCTCCCCCTGGGTCTTTGTGTGTCTTTGTGCCTCTTCCGTCTCCATCTTCAGCCTGTACCCTTTCCTGTCCTAGCAGTCTAACAGCCCCTGCTGTTCCCTTGTCCTCTCCTCAGGCCTGTCTCTGCCTTCCTTCCTGACTGCTGAGATCCCAAATCTGACTGTACACTTTACCCCAGAGAAGTCTTTGTCTGTCAGTCTGCGGGAGTGCTGGGAGTTGTAGTCCCTCACTCCTGATGGAGAGAAACCTCTGCAGGCCAGAGTGTGTGTGTGTGTGTGTGTGTGTGTGTGTGTGTGTGTGTACACGTGTCCCTTTCTGATCCATCTTGATGGCTCCCATCTAGAGCCATACATACAGAGGACTGACAGAGAAAGCCCCTCTTAGCATGAAGGCCATTCCCTGGTGTCCAGGTGCCCCAAGGCTCTGTTCCCCTCCCCCACATATCAGCAGGGGAATGGTATCTCGCTTTCATCCCACTGCCCATGGCCTCCCTCTCCTCCACTAACTCCTGCACTAATGACCACCCTCACCCACTATTTCACCCTTCCTGAACCCAGAGGATCTCAAAGTTCCTATTGCTGGAGAAGAAACAAATCAGGAGGGGAGGATGGAGAGTGTGGAGGGAGGGGGAATGGGGAGTTAGGTTCTGGGGTCTGAGAGAAAGAAGCCCTATCTATTCAGTGAAGGTTGAGCTTCCAAATGGAGATCTCTGGAGAAGGCTGGGACCCTCCTAGTACCAGGGTCATTCTCCTAGATGGCCCAGGGTGGGCTAGGGGGCTCTACATCACACCTAGGCTCACTCGTTTCAACTACTGTCTCCCTGCCCAGCTGGCCTTGGAGTTCAGTGCTGTGGGGTGAGGAGGGGCTTTGGTGGGAGAGGATCACCATTGGAAGTATCTGCGGTGTCTTAGTTACCCCACCTGGGGGATGAGTGAGAGGCCCTCCAGCCTGCTATTGCAGCAGTAAGGAAGGAAGAACTTTCTGATTGTGTATAGTAGTTGATCCAGAAGCGGGGAGGTGGAAGACCAGAAAGCCTCAAGAGGAGTTCCTTCACCACCAACACCCACCCCCCACCATCCTGGTTCAGGTTCTGCCACCCACAGCCGGGGGGAGGGACCTGTGGCTTGGGTAAGGCCCCAGGGACCAAGTTTGAGAGTCTTTGGCCCCCAGGGTTAGGGGGTCGGACAGAGAGGAGCAGAGAGGATCACGGGAGGAGCAGGAAAGTGTGAGGAAAGGAAGGGGGTTCAGGACTCCTACCCTCTGTAGGACCTGGTCCTTAAAGGGTTAAATAAAACACTTCCCCTTCTTGCTTTGCCCTAGGAGGTAGCAGTACCAGCTTGAAAGAAACTATTGGCAGAAGGGGTGATGACAGGGGGAGTGGTGTTGGAATAGCTGATTCATTTTACCCAAAACAGCTAGGTCATCCCAGCAAAATTCTTTGAATCACCTCCAGCTTCTCCTCCCCCCACCTCTGCTCTGATCCCCACCAGACAGTGGGATCTTGGGCCAGAGTAAAGCACTGTGGGCATGGGCCTTGGCTGCTAGGAGCGGATGGCTTGGTCTGAGGGGTCCTGCCCAGGGCTGGGCCGAGAACACTGACCTGCTCTGTCAGTCTGTGGGGCCATCATCTCCAGGTCATCCGGATCAGAAAGGAGTAGAATCTGACAGCCCCTTCAGCACCTAGGCCCAGTCTAAGGGCAGCCACCCAAGATCATGAGAGAGAGTCCAGAAGAGAAGGCAGATGGCCTAGCCAGACGGAGCTGGACGTAGACAACAGATTGCAGGCCTTCAGAGTGGTGTGTTAGTCCAAGAAGACTGCCTGGAGGAGAGGGGCCAGAAGGAAGGAACAAAGTGGGCTGAAGGGGTTTCTAGGCTGGGGAACCTGCAGGAGGCCCCAAGTGGAGGGGGAAAGGGGAGCCTGGTAACGGGGTGGGGGGAGAGTCCTGGGAGATAAGAAGGGGAGGCAAAGAGGTTGGATGATGTTGAGAGAGTGTGTGGAGCCAGTGCTACAGGACAGGGGGAGCTGCTGCAGCTCCATTTCTGGGAAGGGTTGGGGGGGCGAAGGAGTAAGGCATAGAGTGAGGGAAGTGCATTGGATCTTCACTAAGAGCTTCTGGGCCTGACTCTGCCCAGTGGACAGCAGGAGGAATGGTTAGCTCCCTCCTAGACCACCCCAGTATCAGGTCCCAGAAGCAGTAAATGGCAGGCCACACCTCACTGTTGCTATGGTGACTCTCCTCTCCTTCAGTTCCACCCAGCCCACCTAGACTACACAGAACTGTGCTAGGACCTGGCACAATGACAAGGGGTGGGGGACTAAACTCTAGGCCTAGAGAGGTAAAGTGACTGGCTCAATGTACCCAGCAGATCCAGGAGCTAGGTAAGAGTCCAGGACGCATGACTGACAGCCCAGTATCTTTCCCCTTAATGGGATTAAACCCTGAAGGCCTTCCTGGACACTCCTCTCGGCCCCTGTTAGACGTGGCCCACACTGGTGGGCATGACAATGACCAGCACTGGGCTGAGCCAGTGCTGAAGTGGGGGGCAGTGAGGAGGGGAAAAAACCCAGAACTCAGGTCTGGGCTGTGACCAGAGGCAGGCTCCAGGGAGAACATTTAGGGTGCTGTGATAGCCCCCAGGACAAGCGGGTCAGGGCTGGGACCCCTGCTGCAGAGCTGTGCTCCCCTGGCCCCCCACCTCACACCTCTCTCCCCCTCAGGTTACTGTGTCCCCAGCCCCTGCCACAATGGTGGGACGTGCTTGGAGGAGGAGGAGGGGGTCCGCTGCCTATGTTTGCCTGGCTATGGGGGGGACCTGTGCGATGTTGGTGAGTGTGCTGAGGGGCTGTGGTGGGGGGAGAGCTGAAGCCTAGACCCTGCCACAACGCGCTAGTTCCAGGGGGTGGGACGGGACACTGGTTTTGGCCTTGCCATTAATGAATTTCCATTTGTTGTTGTTGGATGCACCCCGCACTTTGCGGGATCTTAGTTCCCTGACCAGGGATTGAACCTGGGCCTCCTGCAGTGGAAGCGCGGGAAAAGAATCCCCATTTCAGACAAATCACATAACTTCTCTGAGCCCTCCCCTCAATTTCCTCATCTGTTAAGTGGAATCAAAAATGACTCTCTCAGGGAGTCTATGCTCCTGGAATTTGGCAGGCAGGCAGTACTTGTCGGTTTCCATTCTCCTGGGAAGAGAGGAGGGTTCAGCTCTTCTTTAGGAAGGAGGATTGCAGAGACCCAGGCCGGGACTCCAGCCTCACCCTGGTCTGTGTCGCTCAAGAGAAGGAAGGCATCAAGGCCCCCCTCCAACCAGGGCCCCTCCAGCTCCTAGCCGCTCCTTCTCTACTCTCTCTTTGGCACCGCCCTCCTACACTTAGCCCGCCCCCTCGGTCTGAGGTGGTGGGAGGAGCCCAGTCCCTGTCTGGGGACCCAGCCTCTCAGAGTTTCGGGGTTCTCCCGCCTAAGCTGCCTGCCCTTCTGTGTCCTAGGCCTCCACTTCTGCAGCCCCGGCTGGGACGCCTTCCAGGGCGCCTGCTACAAGCACTTTTCTACACGAAGGAGCTGGGAGGAGGCGGAGAACAAGTGCCGGATGTACGGCGCGCACCTGGCCAGCGTCAGCACGCCGGAGGAACAGGACTTCATCAACAGTGGGCTGGGGACAGGGCGGGAGGCGACCCTCGTCACCTGTTCTCTCACTCACACACTCACTCACTCATCAATCAATCAGTTAATGAGTGTGTTAATTAACTCCCTTATACATTAATTCAGGTACTCATTACTTGGTTTACCTCATTCATTCATTCATTCACTTTTCTTTCCTCTCTCCCTCCTTCCCACTCCACACGTGGGTAGTGGGGCTTCAGGCAGGGGAGGGCTGAGATTCACGCAGGAAATACACCTGCATCAGCCTGGCGGTTGCTTGGGGGCTTATCTTTAGTCGCTCCCCACCTCCCTGGCTCTCCTGCCTCCGTCTACTCTCCCCGACTCTGACCTTGCTGAGAGTTTTTACTTTTTCCAGAGTTTCCTTTTTCTTCTTCCCTCACCCCCCACGCCCCTGCCTTCCATCCCGCCCTTGTGCAGATGTTGGAGGGATAAGGATACCGGGAAGCGGGGATTTGGGGTTGCGGGAAGGACTTCCCCCCGCGAGCACCCACAGACAGCCCGATGACAGGGAATGGCCGCCATCTGCTGGCAGCGAAGCTCACTGCACACCTTCCTCTCCCCTGCGGTTCTTCCCCAGATCGATACCGGGAATACCAGTGGATCGGGCTCAATGACAGGACCATCGAAGGCGATTTCCTGTGGTCAGATGGCGTCTCCCTGGTGAGAGGTTCTGGCCGCCCCTCACGCTGTCTAGGTCGCTTCTTCGAAGCATTTCTGCCCTCTACCCCCAATAACCCCCATCCCTCCCTCTCCTTTTACTGGCCCCTTACCTTTTCCTCTTCCTGGCCCTCCTGCATTCCTTGTGTCCCTTTCTCTTCTCTTCTGGTTCCCATTATCCTTCCCCCCAAAGCCCCTGACATCTTCTTTTTCCTTCTGGGTCCCCTACTCCCCATCCCTCTAGACTTCCCTCTCCTGGTGCCCCTCCCCCACCCCCTTCTCCTCAGGTCCTCCAGGTCCATTCCCCCCAGTGCTCCTGGGGCTGGAGCTCCTCACCACCTCCTCCATCCTCCCCCCACCCTCCCAGCTCTATGAGAACTGGAACCCTGGGCAGCCAGACAGCTACTTCCTGTCCGGAGAGAACTGCGTGGTTATGGTGTGGCACGATCAGGGACAATGGAGTGATGTGCCCTGCAACTACCACCTGTCCTACACCTGCAAGATGGGGCTGGGTGAGGGCGGGCGAGGGGGAGGAGGGGTGGGGGCTAGAGAATCCTGGAACTGATGTGTGTGCAGAAGGAGGGTGCAAAGCTACACAGAGAAATCAGAAATATGTCCCAGGCCGTGGGCATGGGCGGGATAACAAATTAGATGGGTCCATTTGGAACCCCTACTCTTTATTATTTATTTATTTGGTTGCACCGGGTCTTAGTTGCGGCCGGTGGGCTCCTTAGTTGTGGCATGCAATCTCTTAGTTGCAGCATGCATGTGGGATCTAGTTCCCTGACCAGGAATTGAACCTGGGCCCCCTGCATTGGGAGCTCGGAGTCCCAACCACTGTGCCACCAGGGAAGTCCCTGGAACCCCTAGTCTTTTTGTGTGTCATGTTAAGGCCTACTCCTCTCCTCCTTCATCCCAATTCTGGGAACTGTTACCCCCAGAGCCCAGCTCCCAGTTCCTGACTGTGTCCCCCCTGCAGTGTCCTGTGGCCCCCCACCAGAGCTGCCCCTGGCTCGAGTATTTGGCCGTCCACGGCTGCGCTATGAAGTAGACACAGTGCTTCGTTACCGGTGCCTGGAGGGCCTGGCCCAGCGCAACCTACCACTGATCCGCTGCCAGGAGAATGGTCGCTGGGAGCCCCCCCAGATCTCCTGTGTGCCCCGCAGGCCTGTGAGTGCCAGGAGGAGGCAGGTGGGGGGCACTAGCCAACACAACCCTGGGCTCCAGCCCTAGCTCTGTCCATCACTGGCTGTGTAATCTTGGAGTTATCACTACCCCTCTCTGGGGCAAAGAGGAGGTGGGCTGAATGCGCCGGGGTCCCCTTCAGTGCTGCTGTCTGAGAATATGCAGCCACAGTCTGGGCTCTTAAGGGCTGAGCCAGGGAAAGTGTTTTGATGAGGTCAGAGGTCAAGGAGCAAGAACCCAGAGGGCAGACTCTGAGAAGAGAGAGAAGGAGGAGGAGCCCAAGGGTGGAGGGTGAGTGTGTGTGTCTTTCCCAGGCTCGAGCTCTGCGCCCAATAAAAGCCCCAGAAGGACATCCGAGGAGGCTCCTGGGGAGCTGGAAGGCACGGTTGACACCCCCTCCCAATCCCGCTCCAGGTCCCTAAGGGTCAAGGCCCCCAGCACTGCGCTCTGCCCCCAACCCTCCCTCCAACCCATGCTTTTCCCATCGCAGGGAGTGACAACGAGAGGGGTGGAGCTGAAGTCCAGGTGATAGTGCCTGGAGGGGCTTCTGTGAAATACCTGGGTAGCTCCAGCCCTGCCTTAGGCTCTCTCACCCCTATCCTGGGCATCAGGTTTTTCCCTCAGGGCCTTGAGTAGGTCCCTAAGTGCCTCAACTGCCCTCTCCTTGCCAGCCATCCTGTCCTCTCCATTCCCCTGGGGGGCACTGTGCCCACTCATTCGCGGTTTTCCAAGAGAATGGGTTCGCAGGGTGGAATACCTGTAAAACCAGCAGGAAATAAAGCTGCATTTGAGCCCAAACAAGATTGATGCCTCTGTGTGTGAGAGAGAAAAGTGGAGTTGGGCCGGGCCTCACAGGATAAATAGACCTTCTGTGTTTATTAGCTTCTGAAGGTCAGAGAAGTCCTCAAGATGTCAGTGCCTGATATGAGTGCCCGGCACAGAATAGCTGCCCAGTAAGTATTTATGGAATGAATAAGCCCACGGGGGTTGGGGAACAGCATGAGGATATTTGGAAGAAGCTGGAGTGCCCAGAGTGTCCAGTCAAGCCGACCTGGAGAAGTTCAGTCTGGGGAGGTAGAGGGGCTGAGGGCCCAGAGAGGAAGGCAGAGAGGTGGGTGCTTTGGTGTCCCCATTCCGAGGTTCCAGAGGGGGATTCTCCCAGGGGGTGTGAGGGTGAAGGGAACGCAGAGGGTTAGGCTTCAAGAAGGCTTACTTTCAGCAGAAGAAGCAGAGATGCAGGAACGGGGAAACGAGGGTGGGCAGGGATCTGGGGAACGACCTGCGAGGCCCATAGGCTGTGGTCAGCAGAGGGCGCTGCGGCTGCAGACACGTCAGCCTGAGAGCGCCGTGTGCGCGTGCGTGAGTGGAGCCGAACTGGAGGAGCCCCAGGATACCGCCAGGGAGCGCTGGGGTCTGTCTTTCTGAGGAGCCCAGGGAAGGGAAGCGGGTTGCGGGCTGTGGGGCGGGAGGAAGGTAGGACTTCCGGCCAGGCTGAGCTGGCCCTGGGGTCTGTGAGTCAGCGGAGATTGAGATGATGAGGTCACTCTCTGAATAGTGGAGAGAGAATGATCAGCTGCGCGCGCGCGCGCGTGTGTGTGTGTGTGTGTGTGTGTGTGTGTGTACCTCATCGCAGTCCACTGAATTGTGCCTTCTTGTGCCTCCTGGTAAAGTGTTTTGCCAGCATGCTGTCTGTCTTCTTGATGGGGGTGAATCTTACTGCTGCAGATCCTCACACTTAACCACACTGGTTCACACACATGCACACACGTGTGCACACTGTCATGTGTACACACTTCTGCTTGTGCCCACGGTTACACCACATTCACGCACATGGGCAGTTCTTACTCCTTTTTGTAGAAGTCAGTAAAACCTGATAAAACTAAGGGATAGGGAGACAGATCCAGAGGAGCAAAAAGCTTAGAGAGGGCAATATGAAGAGACCCAGACAGGTGAGACAGGACAGAGAAAGACAGGTGATTGTTGGGGGGAGGTGGGGGCTCTCCCAGGCCATCCCTGCCCAGGCCCATCCTGGGCCTTCTCCAGGTATGTAAACCCCAACCAGCTGGTCTCTGAGACACCAACACTGACCTCCCAGACCCAGCTCCCAACCAATCACCAACCACCACATTCCTCTCTTCGCCCCAGGCTCTCCTGTCCCACCTTCTGCCCGGCCCACACTCCACACCTCCACACGACGCAGCCTAGCATGGCTAGGGAGTGGGACTGTTTTTTAAGCAGCTACAAAGAAGATGATGATCCTGGGGCCAGAGCAGAACCCCACTTTATCCTGTATTACCCTGCAATTACCCACTCATTGCACTTTTAGGGATGTCAGAGCATTAAGCTGGAATTGTAAGTGGATCAAGCCCAAAGTGGGCCTTTGAAGGTGGGGTCTGAAGAGGAGAAGGCTGAGGAGGGGGCAGTGTCTGTCCTTGGGTTTTTATTTTTTAATTAAATTATTTATTATTTATTTTTGGTTGCATTGGGTCTGTATGGTGCGCGGGGTTTTCTCTAGTTGCGGTGAGCGGGGGCTACTCTTCCTTGCGGTGCGTGGGCTTCTCATTGCGGTGGCTTCTCTTGCTGTGGAGCACGGGCTCCAGGTGTGCAGGCTTCAGTAGCTGTGGCACATGGGCTCAGTAGTTGTGGCTCACGGGCTCTAGAGCACAGGCTCAGTAGTTGTGGCACACGGGCATAGTTGCTCCACAGCATGTGGGATCTTCCTGGAGCAGGGCTTGAGCCCGTGTCCCCTGCATTGGCAGGCGGCTTCTTAACCACTGCGCCACCAGGGGAGCCCTGTCCTTGGGTTCTTAAGGGAGGTTGTCTGAGAAACATATCCTCACAGAGATGGAGTTTAGGTAGCAGGTTGGATTTCCTAGAGAGACTCTGGTGGTAAGCTGGAAGGGGCTTTGGTTTCCCAGCCTTGTCATCAGCTTTCTCACTGAATCTCCCGGCAGCAGTAGGCAGGGATCTACCATCATTGATCTGTGGATGAGGAGAGTTCCAGAAGAACTAGAATCCCCCCTGTTCCCCTGACACCTGCTGAGCTGCTTGGGCAGGGCTGCCGGAAACGGAAGCCTTCTCCTGGCTTTGTTGGACTTCCTGGGGAAGGGAGAGCTGGTCCAGGGATGACTCAGCACCCTGCACAGAATCTAACCCCTGGACCAGTGTGTGTGTGTGGGGGGGGGGGCTCTCTTGGTCTGGATAGGGGGAATCGGCCCCTCATGGAGTGTCATCCCTATCTCTTTGGACAGCTGGAGTAGGGGCACAGCTGTATCTACCTCTGCCTCCAGGACACAGCAGAGTGCCCTGGGTATACGGTTAAGCTCCCAGCCTCCTTCCCACATATCTAGAATGGGGGTTCCCTCCCCCTCTATGTGGAGAGAGGAGGCCCAGCTTGGGTTAGAGGCTTGGGCATTGAAAAGGGACCTGAGAGCCCAGGGAGATGGGCCTTCCAGAGGTCCTCCACCTGCCAGGGTCCCCAGCTTTTCCCAGTCTGCTCTTACCCACATCCCACCTCCCCATTCCTCCCCCACTCCCCACCCCCCCCACCCATAACTCCCACACACTGCCCTGACCTCACTGAAGCCTTTGTCCTAGCCTGTCTGTGGGCCTGTCTCCTGGGCAGGGAGAGAAAGGGCCCCATTGTCCTGGCTGCCTTCTGTGACACAGTAGCTCCCAAAGACTTCCAAAAATGCTCAGCCTGTCAGACCCCCGTGGGTGGGAGGGCTTTCCGTAGGGGGTGCAGTCAGATCCCGCCTGGAGTGAGGATCCAGGTGCTGTCTCTCCCAGCGGTATAAAGGTTCCTCTGTTCCCCAGGCTAAAGGTCCTTCCTGAGATCTAACTTCCCGTCTGCCTCCTGCAAAGCAGCCTTCTTCCTCCCGGGAAGGGAGAACTGAAAGATTCAGGGACAGAGCAGGGGAAAAGGATTGGGAAGGAGAGGAGAGAAAAGAAAAGAGGAAAATGGAAGAAAAATGTGAGGAAATTCCCCACTGAAAGACTCTAGACTCTCGTTAATCGTCTGAGTGTGTAGATCCTGTGGCCTCTCTGTTTATTTCCTGATGATTCTTCCTTTGTCTTTAGAAGTTGTTAACAGAGGGAAGGCTATTGGTTGACCACTTTGGACTGGAGCCCTGAAGAGGAACAGCCCACAGACCGCTGGCCCATGTTCTATGGACCCCAAGTGACATCTAAGGATTCTTAGTATCCTTGGCAAGAATGTCTGTCTGTGCCTTTATCCCCATCAAGGTGAACTGAAGTTCTCTTTTGACACAGAATTTCCTGGCAAACGAGGTGAATAGAGAAAGAGGGAATCCAGGAGAGACCAAAGGATTCAGGACTTGGGAAGGGGCCAGGGAGGAGGGAAGAAAGGAAGTGGAAGAGTGGAAGACAGAGGAGAGGTGAAAAGGGGGAGACGAGGAAGGAGAGTGGGTCTGTGAGTGGTGAGTGAGGCTGACAGGGAGGGGGTGTCTCTCCTTAGCAGGGAGGAGGGAGGAGGGAGCCAGAGCCAGCGAGACGTCTCCCCACCCCCAAAATTGAACTCTCCAAGCCACCCCTCCTGGGACCCTGGGGCTCCACTTGTCAGCAGGAGCCCACAGCTGCTGGGAGGTGCTTCCTCGACAGTGGCCCCCTGGCACCTGCCTCGGTTTATTTCTGGTGCCACAGCTGAGTCATGGGGTGGGGAGAGTGAATAAAGGCTGGGGGAAGGGGAGCTTATGACTGGAAGAGGAGAAAGCTGAAGGAGGCTCTAGGACCTGGGACTCTGGGGCCCAGGTCTGCCCCTTTGGGAAAGAGGGGCCAGAGGCGACAGCATGAGAAACAGGAGTTAAGTTACAGGAGGGATGTCCACATTGGAGACCCTGGATTAATGGGGCTGGGGAAAGAGTGGGGAGTGGGAGGCAGAGTCTACTGCTTCTGAATTGTTGGAGAAGAGACATGATCTAGGTGTGCCAGTGCTGTATTAGAAAGAGAGGGGAGAGGGGCCCCCAGGGTGGATGGAGACGTGGATATGGGATCTTCGGATCATGAGAGTGGAAACAGAGAGGGCCGTGTTTTCCTCTGCTTCTGGTCGCAGACTCCGTGGACCCTCACCTGAGGCCATTCTGTCCCTCTTCCTGCCCCTGAGCCCAAAAGTCCCTTCCCTGGTGGTTCACTTGAGACTCTCCTTTGTCTTTTTAAGGTGGGCCTGAGGACTCGGGAACGGGTCCCTGGGTCTTTTCTTTATCTACTGGAGCTGCATTCACATGACACCTTCTCTTTTTCCACCTCCTAGGAAGACCCTCATGTCTAACTTCCATCCATCCTGCTGCAGCACTGTCCTGGAACTTACCATCCCCTGTGGGCTGGGGTGGCCTCACAGGGACACAGGGGCCTGTTGCCAAGCCCAGAGCCCTCTTGGGTTTCTTGGGCTTAGGTGGGCTTACTCTCCATTCCCTCCCCTTTCTAGGGGCGGCCCCAGAGGGCACATTCCAGCTGAAATTAAATCACATTCCTCCATCCCTGCCTGACAAGGATGGCATTTCTGATAGCAGCTGTGACACCACAGGGTCAAGTGGCAGCAGCTGGTCCCCCAAGGAGGGGCCGAGAGGGGGAAACTAGGGGAGCTGAGAGACCAGGGCCTTTGGAAGCAATGAATGAACTCTGAGTCTTTGATCTCAAGAGGCCAGAGCAAGAAGCATAGACCCTGCAGTGGGAGGGATCCAGGTTAGACGGCAGCATCTCCTAGCTGCATGGAGCAGCAGGGAATGATCCAGTCCGAGCAGTATTGTGCAGATGGGAAAACCGAGGCCCCCAACATCACCTTCTGAGAGGACCCTGGAAGAACACCCCCTCCCACCCCTGGACTGGGCTCCTGCATAGACGTGAGGCTGAGGGGGCCCTTTAAGAGGCCACACTCTGAGCTCCTTGGCCAGAACCCAAAGCCAAGGCCTTTGATTTCCTCTGAGCCTCTGGCGGCAGCAGCAGCAACGGGACAGCATCAGGCTGGGCTGAGTGGAGAGCTCAGCCCCTGACCTCACCCTCCCAGGCGCCTCAGCCTGCACAGCCTTATAAGGAAGTGCCCCAAGCAAACTGAGGAAGTCACCTCCAGCCCCCCCCATCCTACCCCCACCCCGTTCAGAGGCTATATTTACCCAGAGGAGGTCCCAGAATAACCTCCCACTTGTCCTCATGCTGGGATGAGGGGGATGTGGCGGGTGCTGCCTCCTCATTCCCTCCCCTGGGACTCCACCCTTCCAAGTGCTTCCTGTCGTCTGATCTCATCACAGTCGTTCATTCATTCATTTATTCATGTATTCAGTCCGTGTTTACTGAGCACCCTTGGGCCCCCAGACCCCTCCAATTCTCTTCTCCAACCTGGTCCTCTCTCCTGGGCTCCACAAACCCACCCTCTCCCAGGGCAGCTCCTCCTAGAGGTCACAATTTCCTGCTGGATTCTCCAGCTCAGAAGATGGGACCACCGACTCCCAGCTGCCCCTACTGCCACACTCCCACTCCATCTCCCACAGTGGGTCACCAAGGCCTGAGACTGTGCTTCCCTTACCTGCCTCCTCTCCTTCCCACTGCCACCCTTGTCCCCCACCTGGACCGCTGCAGTAGCCTCCCTGAAGCCCACCTACCTACCCCAATCCACTCTCACACAGCAGCCAGAGGTTCTATTTAAAATGCAAACCTGGTCATGTCATCTCACTACTTACAACCCTTCAAAGCTCCTCATTTCCCTTAGGATGAAATCCATATTTCTTGGCTGCTTGGCTAGGCCTTGGCCCACTGGCCCCCAACTCCTCTTTAGTCTTATTGTGGACAGTTTACCCCTCATTCTCCACCTTCTGGCCACACAAGCCTACATTCTGTTCCTCCAATGCCCAGACTTCTCTTCCTGCCCCAGGACTTTGCACCTGCTGTTCCCTCTGACTAGAATCCTTTCCTCTGCCTCCTCTTCCCTCCTCCTCCCTCCTCCTTCCTCCTCTTCCCTCCTCTTCACCACGCAGGTCAGCTCCTGCTCATGCTTCAGGTTCCCAGGGCAGCCATCCCTGACCTCCTCCTCCCAGCCTTCCCCAGCCCAGATCAGGTGGGGCCCCTGCTCTATGCTCCCATAACCTCCTGCCCTTCTCTGTTTTCAAATATGATTTCCACTCAGAAACCCTTGTTCGGTTAGAAGGTAGAGCTCTCGGGGCCAGGAACCTTGGACTCCCTGCATGGTCCATGGCGCATAGGAGATGCCCTGTAAACATCTGACAGTCCCTGTTACTGTCCAACCCTCATTTCTCTTGCTGCACAGATGGACTACCATTGCCAAAGAGAACACACCACCCACCATATACGTCTTTTAGAAAGTCTTCACTTCTGTCTAACTGATGTCCCTCCACCTGTTTGGGATTGTTGGCAGAAATGGCTAGTTTGGGTAATTCTGCAGGGGACCAGGGATCTTGGTGTGGGGGTCAGGATGGGCACCATACACAGGGAAGGACTGCTTGGCTTGGCCTGTGTCCTTGGTCCCCCGTCCAGGCGGGGGTGCCCGAGGGCCTGGGGAGATCGAGCACAGGTCTCCTCTGTCCCATTAGAGGAGCAGGGAGTGGGCCTTATTTGCTCGGGCCAGTGTGCTGGCCCACAGCCTGGCGGGAGCAGACATGGCCTTATTAGCAGTGAGTACAGGAAGGATCGTGGAGGCTTGGGCTGCCAGGAGGGCTGCCAGCATCCTGGACCCCAAGGGCAGAGGAGGGGGCCTGGGTACCTAATGCAAAGACTCTTAGGTGGAGGAGAAAGGCATGGGCAGAGAAACAGACAGTGAGGTTCTGTCAGGGGGCCTCTGTCCACCCCTCCTTGTCCAGAGGATGAGTTGAGGTCAGAGGGCTTGAGACTTCATCTTCTCATCTTCCCCTGCCCTCAGCCTTGGGCCTGAGGAAAGGAAGGGCCTGCCCCTGGTCTTGGGGTTGTCCCCAGACGTGGAACATTTGTCTGTCAGCCCCTGCCCCACCCCCACCCAGGATATTTAGAGGTGTCGCCAGCTCTTCCTTCCCTGCAGAGCTGAGCTGGGGAGTGGTTTCTATTTGGGTATCCTGACTTCAAGGCCTTCAAGCCCCGCCTAATCCAGGAACCCCTGGTGTCACCCTGCCCTACACAGGGACCCAGAGAACTCCTGGGAAGGGGGGTACTCTTGGGAAGAAGCTGTGGCTGGGTGGACCCCCGATCTAACCCGTTATCAGCACACCCCCTCGCTCTTTTGTTTCACCCCTGACAGCTTCAGTCTATCCCAGCCTCACCTCCACTTTCCTGTCTTCTCTGTCTCCTGCTTTAGCATGGAAGGGAAGTCCTACCGAAGATCTAAACTGTAGCCCTCTGGCTTTCCCCAGCCTTCCTCCTGATCACCCTGCCCTGGGAGGCCCCGCAGTCACCTGGCCCAGCATCCCTCGCTGTGTGGCTGAATCTGAGGTTCAGAGAGGTTAAACGCTGACCTGAGGCCACACAGCCAGACTGAGACAGAATAGGCCTCCCTCTTCCCTTACCCAGCTCTGACCCAGCCAGTCTGAGCAGATGCCAAGGCCGTACAATTGTTTGGGTTTGGGGGCAAGGGGGCTTATTATGCTGGCGGCACTGAGGGGCCAGCAGCGAGGACATGCGCGGGCGAGTGTGGCCCCGAGGCTTAATCCCTGTAATCAGTGCTGTGGGCAGAGATGATGACAGGCCTGACTTCTGCAGGCGCCCAGGCCACAGGGGCTGGCCCTCCTTCCCTGGTCAAACAACACCCCCTCCCTCCCCAGGTCTCCAGCACTGCTGCCTGCAGCCTTTGTCTGTCCGCCGTGTCTCCCCCATGAGGCCTTCCAGGTCCTCCTCTCCTCAGGAGGCAGCCCCTCCCTCACACTAGCATCGCCTGCCTCCTCTCCCAGTCTCCTCTGCTTCTGTGTCAGCCCTGAGGCCCCCCTGAACTGAGGAAGGAAGAGTCCAGACTTTATGGGCGGAGGTATTACTTTATTCAGGCAGGGAAAAGCCAGATGGGGCTACAACATGGCAGGCATGTGGGGGGTCAGGACATAGAAGCACCCCCTCACCCCCAGTAGCCATCAGCCAGACATCCCATGAGGGTGCAGTGAAGAAGGGCAGAGCTGGTGAGCCCTGGCGCATGGACCACCACGGCCCCCTCCCCATGGAGGAGCCACTGGGCCTCTGGCCTTTTCCAGCTGATGGGATGGGGAGGAAAGGGAGTGCAAGGAAAAGGGGGGGCCTAGTCCTACAGAGATTCAGTTGGCTTCAGCCTCGTGGGACAGTGCAGGCCGGATGTCCCCCTTAGCAGGGTCCAAGGGGCTGGTTTCTATTCCCAGAGCCTGCATTCTTGGAACGGGTCCCTTTGCCACACCCATTTCACCTCGGCTAGCCAGGCCTCTCAGACAGAAACCACAGGTCAAGAGATAAGTTAAGGGTGCTGCCTCCGAGCAGGGAGGGGGCTTGGGGATACCCCCCTGCCCAAGACCTCAGTGCAGGAGGGGGTGCTCTTCCCCTAGTCCTCCCCTGAGGACCAGGAGTCTCCATCTCCCTCTCGCTGACTGAATTTCAGGAGCTGGCCTTGGCCCAGGTGAAGCGGAGCCCCTGCCCAAGGGGTCTTCAGGGCACCCCCCTCCTCCTCCTCCTCCAAGGGGCTCCCTTGGTCACCCTCAGGGGGCCCCGGTTTCCCCTGCCTTACTCCCTCAGACTGCTCCAGCCCGTTCACCACACCCCCGTTCACATGCTCCAACTCTTCCTTCAGGCTGGGGCCCTGGCCATTGACACCAAGGGTGTCCCCTGCCTCCAAGCCCGTGTCCTCCACCGCACTGAGGGTCCCCAGAGGGCCAGGGACTTGGCCCTCCCTCTCCAGGGGAATAGCATCAGACTCGTCCTCTGATCCTGAGGCCTCCGTGCTGTCCTGGGACTCAGTCTCCAGGGCAGTCATGGGGGCGTCAGATGCCGCACCCCTCAAGCCATCATCCCAGGGGACACTGACATCCATGGTCTCAGACCCCAGGAGGTTCCCTCTCTGAGGGCCACTCAGGGCCGGGAGGCTGCCCACAGAGGGCCCTGCCCCCCACCGCCCTGCCCCTGGCCCCCTCTCCCCTTCTTCATCTTCTTCCTCTCCCTCCTCCCCGCTCTCTTCCTCGTCTGCAAATCCATCAGATTCCCCATCCGGATCCCAGGCTGCAGGCTCCAGTAGCAACGGGGGCACCTGGCCCGGAGGTTCTGCCACCTCCCCAGGGACCCCAGGAAGAAGAGAAGCCTCAGTCCCCAAGTCCTCAAATTCTTCCGACAGCTCAGAGTCATGGCCACGTTCCTCCTCATCTCCCCCCTCCTCCTCCTCTGAGGGATGGGCCCCAAGGCCCTCAGAGGCCAGGACTGCAGGGCCCCAGCCTTCCTTTCCAGTCTCCTCTTGAGGGGAGGGCCTCTGCTCTCCAGCCAGGTCCCACTTGGGGGAAGCAGGGGACCCGAGGTAGAGGCCCAGGGGCGTGGAGTCGGGAAGGGTCTCCCCTAGCTCATCAGCCTCACTCTCTTCTCTGCTCTCCTCCCCCTCCTCTGAGAGGCCTTCAGGGATTCCCCCGGAGCCCATATCCTCCTGCTCACCCTCCGCCTTTCCCAGGACCTCAGCCGTGCCTGCCAGCCCCCAGCTAGCCTCTTGGCTACCCTCAGCCAGGGGCTGGGGCCCAGGGGCATCTTCAGGGATTGGGATGGGTGAGCAGGACTCAGTGGGCTGCGGGCTGGGTAGCCCCAGCGCTGCTTTGGCATCCTCCTTTGCTCCCTCGGAGCTCAAGGGCCTGGGTTGAGGTGTATCACTTCCATCGCAGCACGAGGTCTCAGCAGGGAACATCTCCTCTGCTTCCTCAGGGGCTTCAGGCTCAGACTCCTCCCAGCCCCTGGCAGTGTCCAGCGGGTCTCTGCTCTTCCTGGGCAGTGTGGAGAGCTCTGGCTCCAGAGCAGCTGCCTCCTCCAGCTCCTTTCTGGGCCCTTCCAAGCCCTGTACTCTCTTTGCCTCCAAACCTTCCTCCCCCAGGGGTGGCTCCATCACCTCCTCTCTGGCCAGGCCGCCTGGGTCCTCCAGCCCTTCCGCCTCCTGCTCCGGTCCCTGTTCCGCTCCTGCAGTCTCTAAGCCCAAGGTGACCTCTGGGGAGGCTCGGCCATCGCTGGGGGCCACATCCTCACCTTCCAACACTGGCTCTAGCACCTCTGACATTCCCTGGGGAGCTGGGAGGCCCGGGGTCCCCACCTGGTCTGGCTGCTCTTCAGGGTCCTGGAGGCCCTCAGTGCCTCCCACCCCACTGGCTCCCTCAGCTGAGACCCTCTGCTCTTTGGGCTCGGAGCTCCCTGGCTGCCCCTCACCTGGGCTCCAGGCCTTGCCTGTGGCCGTCAGCTGCAGCTCCCCCTGGTCTACAGCCTCCCCCTTCCCAGCGAAGCTCTCCCATTCCCTAGGTTCCATCTCTGCCTCGTCCGCACTGTCCACTTCAGGTCTCCCAGGGGAAGTTTCCTGATCCAGTTCTTGACCCCCCTGCACCGTATCTTCCCACTTCTGCAGATGTGCAGAGAGTGGCAGCTCCTGTCCCTCCTCCTCCAGGGACCTCGGTGGCTTTGAATTCTCTCCCTTCTCCACGTTCTCTTCCTCTTCCAGATACCTTTGACTTCCCTTGTCTACCTCCTCTGGAGATCTCATATCCTCTACACTCTGCCCTCCCAGAGAGCTCAGTGATTTCTGAGTCTCCTTTTCTAGGGGTCTCAGTGTCTCTTGATTCCCTTCCACAGACCCCAGTGGTTCTTGACTTTCCTTTTCTAGAGGTTTCAACATTTCCAGGTTTTCTTCTCCTGTAGGCTTTAGTGGTTCTAGAGTCTCTGTTCCTAAAGATCTCACTGCCTCTACACTCTCTTCATTTAGGGACCTTAATAAGTCTTGATTCTCTTTTTCGAGAAGTCTAACTATCTCCTGGTCTTTTCCAAGAGACTTTAGTGCCTCTGGTTTCCCCTTTTCTAGAGGGCTCAATGTCATCTGGTCTTCTTTTTCTAGAGACCTCCGTGGCGGATTCTCTTTTCCTAGAGGTCTTGATGTCTCCTGGTCTTTTTCTTCTAGAGATCTCAGTGGCTCTAGATTCTCTTTTGCTAAGCGTCTCAATGTTTCCTGGTTCTCTACTTCTTGACATCTCAGTGGCTCTTGCCTTTCCTTTTCTAGAGCTCTCAATAACTCAAAGTTCTCCTCTTCTAGAGACCTCACTAATTCTTGATTTTCCTTTCCTGGAGATAAAAATGCTCCTACATTTCCTTGAAGAGACCTCATTATTTCTTGACTCTCCTTTTCTGGTGATTGCAATGTCTGTGCATCCTCTTTTCCTATAGGCTTAAGTACTTCTAGAGTCTCTTTTTCTAGAGGTCTCATTACCTCCATCTCCTTTCCTTCTAAAGACTGCAATAACTCTTGATTCTCCTTTTCTAGAGTTTTTAGTGTTTCTAAGTTCTCTTCTTCCAAAGACCTCAGAGATTCCTGATTCTCCTTCTCTAGAAATCTCATTGTCTCATGGCACTGTTTTTCCAGAGAAATCAGTGGCTCCTGAATCTCCTCTTCCAGAGACTTCAGAGTTTCTTTTTCCAAAGGACGCGGGGAGTCTTGGATTTCTTTCATGTCCAGATCCCCCTCTTCTTGCCATGTTTCCTGCTGCAAGCTGCTTATTACTTTGACCTCTACAGCTGTTTCTTTCTCTGCCAGCCCCCAGATTTGTCCTTCCCCTTCCTCCTGGAATCTGCTAGACCCACTGGGTTCTCCATCTTTGGCCTCTAAACTGGGATGGTCAGGGCTGAGGGCTGGAGCCAGGGAGGCATGATCTTCAGAGGACTGGCCTGGACTGGGCTCTTGTTCCTTGCCCCCAGGCTCCTCTGGTCCTGGCAGGACGCTGGCAGGGATGGCCACCTTGGCTTCAGCCCACACCGCTTCTGGAACCTGTTGCATCCCAACCTGTGGCTGGGGCAGGGAGAGAGGGGCATCCTGGGCTCTGATCTTGGCATCTGTGGCAGGGCGGGGAGCCTGAGGTGTGGGCGGAATGGGGGTGCTGGCTGAGGTGGGGGCATGGCCCTGAAGGAGTTCCTGGCTCTTCAGGAAGCCTGGCACAGGTGTTTCAAGGGTATCAGGCAAAGGTGAGGAGAGGGGAGTAGGGCTCAGCACAGAAAGCAAAGGTCCCAGACGCCGGCCCTCTGGGGTCCCAGGGAAATGCAGCTCCAGCTTAGGGTCTGGAAAGGTAGAGGGGAAGAAACGGTGTCAGCACATACAGGTTGGGGGTGGGGTAGGGGAGCAGCTACCACTTCTGGCAAGAGGGTCCTGCTCCTGCCTTTTATGGGCTGGGCTAAGAGTATGCTCGCTGCCGTGGAGGACCACGGTGTCAAGACTTAAGACTGCTGCTTTTCAGGAAAGGCATCGCTCTGGGTGTGAAGAGGAAAGAAAGGTAAAGTTTTGGGGGGACCTTGGCCCCTCCTCTTACCCAGGAAGCTGAGGGAAGCCTTGGAACCGCTGCCAGGTGTCTGCAACCGGGAGTTCTCTGCCTCTAGGAGGGTTCTGGGGACAAGGGAGGAAAAGCTGGGTCAGCCCTCTGCCCACAGGCCAGCCGGCAAGCCAGCCAGGCAAAAGTCACGGCTGAGCATGCGCGTCCCTGGCCTGGCAGGCTATCTCTTCATTTTCACCACTATCACACAAAAGCCACACACATACTTGGCTCTGCACATGAAATCACATGGTCACATCCCACAGATATCACCCATTTGGTCACACGGAGTCACACACTTATTTGGGACACACAGCTGGACTCACAGACACACAAGCAGATTCCCACACAGTCCACACAGTGTACACACACACCCACACATTGCTTAGACTAGTCCCCTCCCAACCCCAGGCCTATGACCTCATCCTCCGTGTGGGGGGCCGATTCTCATGCTAATTGATGCCTTTGTCCACACTGCCATCTGGAGGGTCTGAGTAGGGGGCTTCCCAGGGGAAGTGGGAATTCTCAGGCCGTTCCCATGGGATAGGCTCCCTCCTCCTTCTCCCCCAGGGCCCCCAGAGCTGGTTCCAGACAAAAGCCAATGAATTCAGCTCCCTCTCTCCAAATCCTTTTCATGCCTCAAAATCCAGGTTAAGCCTGCGCAGTCCTTTCCCCTCAGTGGTTTGATTTAGGGGTCAAGGCCCTCACCTTGGGATCTCTAAGTACTCTGGATCCCAAGCCTTTCAGGGCAATGGAGGCTTTCGTGTACATGCCCCTGCCTTAGTGCCCCGTGGGGACTGAGGAGGAGGGGACCGATTGCGGGGGGGGGGGGGGGGGGGGGGGGACCGAAGGGGGGGGGGGGGGGGGGGGAGGACCAATCAATTCAACAAGTTATCCTGAACATCTATCTCCTCTGTGCTCTTCTTCATGATCTCTGAGTCTGGTTAGTGTTTTCTATGGTCTCACCTCTGTCCTTCTCGATGCAGCATCATGGTCCCTGAGCTCTGTGCCCCATGGAGGTGGAGGCCCTCTCTTCTTCATCCCTAGATCCTCACCGACCTTCCCTCTCTGGGCCCGGCCTCCCCTCCCCTCCTTAACCTGTCCCAGGGCCCCTGCTTTTGTTTGCCTGTGGATTCTGGGGGCACTGTCCTCATAGCCTGTCTAGCCCTGGCTCCACCCTGCAGGCTTGGGGTACACAGCCCTTCACAGTAGCAAAGCCCCTTCCTCAGGCTTCATCAGTGGATCCTTGGCTAACCAGGCCAGTTTCCCAGAAACTGGGTTTGCCCAAGGCCACAGAGCCAGAGAAGCAGCACTTCCTTGGTCTCAACCTTTCCTGAGCCAACAGGGAATGTGGTCAGTAGAAGGGCTGGGCGGGGCCAAGGCTCGAGAGAAGCCAGGCCCCAGGACATTCAGGATGGAAGGGATCTTGGCTGTCACCCAGCCCATCTCCCATCCTCCCGACAAGGAGACTGAGGCCCAGGTCAGGTGGCAAGTCAGTGCCACCGGCCCACACCTGCAACTCCTTCTTCCTGAGGCTGCTCAAGGACATCACCCTCTCTGTGTGAGCACACACACAGAGACTGGGCTTTTCAGCCCCTTGGGGTAAGGTTCTGGATCTGGATGACCCACACGTGTCCAGCCCTCTCCTTTGAGGCTGTCCCACTCAGCTATGTCACCTCTCCTTGGGGGATCTCCTGGGCACAGGATGCTTCTCTGGTCCTGAACCCACGAGAGAGCAGGTGGGCTTAGGTGGCACACATCGTGGTGTGGAAGGGATCAGCCTAGAGTCACAGGACCGAGCAGTGGCAGAGCCTCCACCACCCGTGGCCCTGGGCCTCTTCAGCCAAGGAGTCTGCCCCTGCATGTATGTGTGCATCTGTGTGCCTGCATGGGTCAGGGTCAACCTGTACCTGTATGTGGCCACCTCCAAGCTGAGGGACATCTTGAGGTGTGCCAGCTGCTGCCGGCCTTCCAGGACCTGGGCGATCTGGCTCTGTAGGCCCTGTTTCTCCTGCTCCAGGGCCTCCACGGACAGCTGCAGAGCAAGCCAGAGGCAGTCAGTGAAGGGACGGGGTCCTTCTGCTAACGTACCTGCATCCCCATTGGCCACTGCAGCAGCATTTTCTGCTCCCTCACTTCTCTGCAGAGCGGATTCCGGCCTCCCCTACCCCACTTCCCGCCCAGAGAACCCCTCCCGAAGCCCCCGAGAGGAGCACAGCGGCCCCTCTCAGCCCTCTCCCACGGCCTGGCTCCTCCTCTACGGATGCTGACTGAATGGTAGCACATGCTGCTCAGAGTTCAGTTCCCACAGGAAGGGGGGGCGAGGGAGGAGAGGAGATGGCTTACAGAGAGGAGGAGAAGGAAAAAAGTGGAAGCAGAAGGAAAAACCATTAATCACCAGGCCTGGAGCCTACAGGATTGGAAGCCAAACAGCCCGGGTCCCAGTCACTGTCTCCTGCTCCCCAGGCTAGGCCCCCACCCCCTCCACTTCCCACATGTTCTGGAATCTTTCTCCTCTGAAGCGGGGGTGGGGGGGGCGGTCATGGTGAGACCTCTGTCTGGCCCAGGCAGGAGGCTGTTTTCTCAGCTGCTGGTCACATCTGCGCAGTGTGAGGGGGAGCAGCTGTCCCGGGCCTCTGGAATGTGCTCGGGAGCCGAAAAGCCCAGACAAGGGAGAGAAGGGCTGGTGGCTCCCCATCCAGGGCCCCTCACCCTCTCCTGTCAGGGGGAGGAGGGCAGCTGGGAACTTGGAGACTCTTGAGTGGCCAGACCATCAGATCAGCACTGAGAGGGAAAGTTCTGAGCATCTTCTGAGCAACAGCAGGGCCTAGGGAGGGGTCCAGGGGCCATCAGGGTACGAAGGTGCCGTTTAGACAGTGAGGAGGCCGCTGCAGTCTTGTGCCTGTCTGCCCTTAGAGGGGGTGTGCTTTGAGGTCTGAACCTCCATCATTCCAGCCCTACACTAGACAGAGTTGTGAAAGTCTAGGACAGTGGCACCAGGCATGGTTTTCTAAGAAGTGGCCCCTGAATCTGCAGCCACCACACCCCCCACTTCCCACTCCCTTTCCCAGGTCTCTGATCCCCAACGGGACTTCCTGAAGCCTTGTCTTGCCCAGGCCCCCAGCCTTCCTCACCTGGAACTGCTCAGTAGCCCGCAGCCGCTCCTGCCAGCGGCCCTCCAACCTCTGCTCCAGCGCGGCCCTGCGCTCCTGGAGGCCGCTGCGCTCCGCTTGGAGCTGCTGCAGCTTCAGTCGACCCTCGCGGGCGCCCTGCAACGCGTGGCCCAGCCGCTCGCGGGCCTGGCCCAGCGACGTCTCCATGTGCGCCACGCGCTCCTGGTAGCCGCGCACTGCCCCGCGCCACGCCTCGCCCAGCCGCAGCGCCAGCTCCTCAACCTCGGGGGCCGGCACGGGGGGCCCGCGGGGCGGAGCGGGGCCGCGGGGGGCGCAGGCAGCCTGAGCGTTCAGGCCCGCGCGTTCCTCCTCGTGCGCCGCGCGCAGAGCCTCCAGCTCGCGCTCCAGCTCCGCCGCCTGGGTGCTCAGCCAGGCCTGGGCGCACTTTTCGGCCTCGACCGCGCGCCGGCTGCGGGCCGTCTCCTCCGCGGTCCGCTCCCGGGCCAGCCGCAGCTGCTGGCACCGGCTCGCCACGCCCTCCACCTCTTCTTCCAGGTTGTCGCGCGCCACCTCGGCCGCGCGCTTCTCCCGCCAGCGCTGGTCGACGAGGGCCCGCAGGGCCGCCAGCTCGTCGTCGGCACGGGCCCTCCAGGAGGCGTCCCCGGCCTGTGCCCGGAGACCCCCGAGCTCCGCGCTGAGCAGCTCATTCTGCTCCTCTAGCGCCTTGACCCGGGCCAGGTAGGCCTCCAGGCGCCGGTTGAGCTCCCACATCTGAAAAGATTCCTCCCCCAGGCAGCCCTCCATCCTGCCCGTCTGACCCACCGAAAGTGGAGAGAGGCGAAGCACCGGGAGAAGCCAGTAGCTCTCAAAGCTTTTAGGACGGAAGGGTAAAGAAGACGGATGGGGACAATGACGGGGCGGGGCGAGGAGCAGCTGAAGCGACTGAGAGTCGGGAGTGGGAGCGAGGCTATTCATACTCCCGCCAGCCTGGCGGGAAAAGGGGCGGGACCCAGGCCTTAACCCCTTAGAGTTCAGAGAAACGACGGCAGCCTTTGTCCCTGTGCCCCCGGTATGCTGGAGAGTGAAACCAAAGGAAAAGCCATGCCCGGAGAATCCGATCCGATGGTGGCTTTCAGGGGGAAGAGGCCGTGAGGCAAGGTCAGAGCCGCAGATAAAAGCAGATTATACACAGAACTGAGCCTGTGGAGGGGGTGCCAGGGGATTCAGTCCTGCGAGGGGGTGCGAGTCTCAGTTACTCAGCGCATCCAAGAGAGCTATCACTTACTGAATTCCTCTAAGACTCAGTTTCTTCATCCAAAAAATGGGAGTGATGATGGAACTGTCATGGGACTGTTGAAAGAATAGATGTGGCCATGTTTTTCGTAAATAGCGAAGGCTCACCCTCCTGAAATACTGCAAGAAGGCAGCATTGCAGAGAGAAGTTAGAAGAGACATTGCCTGGAACACAAGAACAAATGTGTCCTACTGGGAAACACCCCATATGCACACACACCCTATTTCCTCAGTCTCCACCAGGAAACGGAGAGAGCAGGCAAAAGGATGTTCTCCCCATTATTCACCTCCATCCTTTCTACTCATCTTTCATATAACCTGAGGTGCATATACCCACTTTTTACGTAATGGAAGCCCCCGCCCGCCCCGCCAGTTCGCAGGGAAGGACACCCCATCCTGGCCTCGTTGTCAGGGATTTTTGGGCAGAGGGCGCCCCCTGGTGGCTCGCAGACCGGGCCAAGAAGAGGAAGCAGAAAGCAGAGGCATCTTTTGTCACAACTAGTCCAAATTTATCGAGGCTTTGTAATATGCCAATCACGTTCTAACATTTTATTTACGTTATCTGACTGAATCCTCAAAATATCCCTTTGAGGGTTCCACAGTTCAGGAAACGAAGAGCTCACTGAGGGCGGGAGTAGCTGGGAAGGCCTGGAGGAGGAGGGGTCCTTGAACTGGGTAGTGAGAGAGGTGGGATTTGGGGTTTGTAGCGTAAAGGGGAAGCAGGGTCCGAGGGAGAGGGCCAGAGATAATGAGACTGAGGGGGGTCTTTGGGGAAGGAATTTCTGCTCATGTAAATCCAATTTAGCTCTACAAGTGTTCATTGAGACCTACTATGTGTCAGCACTCTGTCCCAGCCCTGGAGGAGCACATAGTTTGGTAATGTGAGGGCAACAGCAATGGTGGTGGAGGTAATATTATCATAATACTTAGCACCTGAGCTATCCACAGAGACCTGGGGGAGCACAGATAATGGAGAAGGTTTTCTGGAAAGGGGGTACAGCAGGGTCAATGACCAGGAGGCCATCCCACCAGGCCAACTGGACTTTGAATTCACTACCACATGTGGAGCAGAAAGGGAGGGGCCGGTGGGCGTGGAGTGGGGGGATTGACTGAGACATAGTGCAGACCGGGAGGCTGAGGCTTCTCCATCCCCACATTGCCTCACATCCTGCGGTTTGGTTTGGGCTGGGGCATCCCAAAAGTTGTGTCCAGGGGAGGTCACTTGGCAACTCTCCCTCCTCTTTCTCTTCCTGGCTGTGGGAAGAGAGAAGCTGAATACTTGAGATCCCTGGGATCCTCCAAGGGGGGGGGTCCCCTGGAAATGTGGGGTGGCACCGCTGTGGGGAGTTTCCCTCCTGGGCCTCTCACTCTCACCCAGAGGGGACACATTTGGACTGTGTTTCATGCAAAGAGCACTGGGTCTGACTTTTACACTTTCTAGCTGAATGACCTTAGGCAAATCACATAGCTTCTCCAACTGAGCCTCAGTTTACCTGTTTGGTAAAGGAGGTGAATACTTACCCACCCCCAGGCGTTTGTTCTGAGCATCAAAGAAGACCGGGTATGGGGACGTCTTTGTACAAAGCCTTTTTGAGGACCATCACCATGAAAGCCATCAAGCTAGAGCAAACCCTTCCCGTGAACCACTCTTGGTGAGTTTTGGGAATCTTGGAAGGCAGAGATGATCTGAAATGCTGGAGAAGAGTGGGATGTTGATTTTTTTTAAGGCCGGAGAAGGTGGGTCCCAGCAACCACAGCTGGTGGAGCGGACACCAAGGCCCAGACCATTCTAAACAGATAACTGATATTTGAGGCAATGAGAAGCTGAGGAAAATGAGGCCTTCCATGCGACCAGGGGACACTCAATGGGCACAAGTTGGGCCAGGTGTCCTCTCCTCCCTCGGGGGGGTTGCATTGTTACTGGGATTTCTTTTTTTTCTTTCTTTTTTTTTTTTTTTTTGCGGTATGCGGGCCTCTCCCGTTGCGTTGCGGAGCCCAGGCTCCGGACGCGCAGGCTCAGCGGCCATGGCTCACGGGCCCAGCTGCTCCGCGGCACGTGGGATCTTCCCGGACTGGGGCACGAACCCGTGTCCCCTGCATTGGTAGGCGGACTCTCAACCACTGCGCCACCAGGGAAGGCCTGTTACTGGGATTTTTATGAGGCCTTTGCCTGCACTTCTTATGTCCCTGTGCCTGGCCAGGACACATGGACTGTGTGATACTACACTGGGTGGATACAAAGTTCAGTAGCCATCCCCAGAGATGTCCATGAGAAAGCTGAAGAGGGTTCTGTGGGCCCTCAGGGTTCTGTCCTTGGTCCGAAGATCACAAGTTTTTATTAAAGACTTGGATGAAATCATAGAAGCCATATTGATCAAGTCTACATATTATGCAAGAAATGAGAGGGTTTGACAGAATAGGAAAAAAAATGAACCAGATGACATTTAATAGGGATAAATGTAAAATTCTGCTTTAGGCTTCAAAAAAAAAAATCAACAGCATAAGAAGAGAAAAGAATAAAGCCTATCTAGTGAAGAAAACCTGGGGGTTTTAGCAGACCACAAGCTTGTTATGAACCACCACTGTGATGTGGCCACCTAAAAGAGTAAAAAGGATATAAGTGATTCGTAGATGCAAGGCGTCCAGATCAGGGGTGGTGACATTCCCTTTGCCCTTCCGCATTTGGAGTATTGTTCTGGACACAGTATTTTAAGAGGGACCTTGGCAGGTTGGAATTGATCCCAGAGGAAGATGAGCAGATGGCAAGGCAACTTGGAATCATGGTTGATGAAGAATTTCTGAAGCTACTCATGTCTCAGGACTGCAGCTAAGTTCCGAAACTAAAAGATAATAGCCTCTGAGCACCATACATATCCTAAAGAAAGTTGCCAGACTCGTCTGCAAGGCTTCACCCTTGCCCCAGTCCCCAGGAGAGAAGGCAGGCGGAGGGCAAAGAGGTTGCACACCGCAGCATTGGATTGCAGGGTGGCCAGCCCTGGAGGGCAGGCTGCGGCTTCCCCTCCTCTGCTCCGAGGGGAAGGGTGATGCCTACTGAGGCGAGTGGGTGTGGACTTCCAAGGGGATGACTCCTCACGGCCGGGCATCCGCATGAAGGGCACATTGGTGTCCCACCTCTGGGCAGCTGTCTTTTAGGGCACGGGGTTTGTTCATCTGGGCCTCACTGAGACACAGACACTGGAGAGGGATGGCTGGGAATAGAGGGGGCCACAGGGAGGGACAGGCGAGGTTCTGTGTGCCGAGAGGACTCTGTGAAAGGAGCCCCCCATGGGGAGCAAGCTTTGGGCATCACCGCCCCCAAGGGAGGTCTGCATCTGAGGAAGGCTGACTGTAGCCCTGGGTAAGTGGCACTCACCCCTGTCTCCTCCTCTGTCCTGCAGAGGAGAAGGAAGCCTCGGGGCGGGTCTGCCAAAGTGTGCTTAAGGGACAGGAGAGGGAGACCCAACAGAGTGTCATTGCAGGCAGTGGTCAGAGAGATCTAAAGCTGTTCTTTTTTGTTACCTCCCCTACCTCTCACTTCTTTGCCTCATAATACGGAGGCTAGGGCAGGGGCAGGACATCACTCTTGCCCTATCCCTAACTTGACCCCTCCTTTTTATCTCCCTGTCCCCCTTCTCTCTTCCCCTCCACTTCCAGGACTAGATGGGTCCTGCTGGACATGTGTGGCAAGGAGTAACGTCAGCAAGGAGTCACAAGTCTTTTGACAACAAGAAAAGAGACAGGAAGAAGGAAGTGAGTAGGTTGGAGACCAGATGGTAAGAGAGACGGCAACTTTGGGAAGCTCTGTACCGAGAGATCTGGAGACATAGAGAGAGGGAGAGAGCGGGTGCGAAGGAAGCGATCAGCAGAGCAGAGAGCGGGCCCAGGGACCCCTCCTGGGAAGTCTGGCTTTGGCCTGAGAGCTTTGGGTACTGGCTGGACCCTCCCTTTCCATGCTGCTTTTCCCCATCCCCGTGAGGGAGGCTTGGAGCTGGAGCTGGGTCTGGGAGGCTGAAATGTTCCTTCTCTCTTCATTTTTTCCTCTCCCGGCTGGAGGGATGATGGGGCTGGCTTTGTTTTGCAGCTTTCTCCTTTCCCTCACATCCACAACAGGCCAGCTGGACTCCTCATTCTCCATCCTGAGGGAGGGGTTAAGGGAAGGCAAGTAGCATGGGAAAAGCATTGAACAAAGAGCCTTGTCTCTCTATGCAACCTTGGACTAGTCAGTTCACCTCTTTGGGTCGTGGTTTCCACAGTAATTTATTCAAATAATATTTAGAAAGCACTTATTGAGTGCCAGGTGCACCATAGGCACTAAATAAATATTGTGAAGGAATCAAAAATGACTAATGTGGAGCGCTGCCCTCAGGAAGCCGATGGGCACGTTGGAGGACAGACGTGGGAACCATAGAGTGCGATCCGGGTAGAGAGGCGTGATGAACTGGAGGAGGAGGGGGGAGGGGGCAAAGGAGGTGGCCGTGTGGTTCATTTGGGGCCTTTGCCCTCCAGGCAGCTAGGAGCCCTGAAAAGGTTTTAACCTCAACCACGGGTAACCTGGTGAGATCACTGTGAAGGATTGGGGCGGGCTGGGGGGAGACAGGCAGGATGGCCAATCAGGAGGTAGTTGCCACCTTCGAGGTGGTGAGACCAGAGCCTAGGGGCGGAGAGGAGGGATGAGTGTGAGAATACTTAGGATGTGTCGGTTCCAATAAGAGTTAGATGTGGGATGGCGGGAGGGGACAGGGAAGATTCCCATACTGGTGGCTTGGCCCTAGGGTGGGGAGGGAGGGTGGCATGGGGAGAGGTGCAGTGGCTGTCAGATGTGCAGGGTTGGGGATCACATTTAGAAGGATGATGCCCGAGTGGGGTGGATAAGCTGGGGGACTGTGAGCATGGACTAGGTTGTTCAGGGACAGAGGATAAAAGTACAGAATGATGAGCTGTTCCCTTCTCTCTGTGACGCGCTGGGTCTGTGGTTTGCTGAGCAGCTTGCAAAGCAGCAGCCACCCGCCTGCTCCGGCTCAGCTCAGGTCTCCACCCCCGCAAAGTAAAAGGGGCTGCAGTGGGGCACGGCCACCGGGCGCTACTATTGCCACAAGAGAAGCTACATTCCCTGGGGAAATCCTGTGATGATGAGTTTAAGCTATAATATCTAGGTAGTGAGGTAGGTACTATTACCATCATTATCATTCATGATTTTCTAACAGAGGAAACAACCTAAAGAAGCTAAGGAACCTATCCAAGACCACACAAATAGAACTTGAACTCAGAGTTCTGACTCAGCCTGCACCTCCCTCTCTCTGGGAAAGAAGGTGATGATGGGGGGGCGGGGTCAGGGGATGAGTCAGAGAGGACCTTGTGGGAAAGTCTTTAATCTCTACCATCCCTCATGCTTCTCCTAGCATCTCACTCAGGGCCACCTTAGCACACACAGCACCAACCGGGAGATGACTAACTTAAAACACCCTCCCCTGGTTAAAATCATCCAGTCTTCACCCCACCAACACCCACCCACCCACCCAGTTTTTAGGAGAAGTGGACAGAGAAGGCCAGCTGGGGCTGGACTGGAGCTGGAATCAGGGAGCTAGGGTTGTCTTGGGCTGGGATCCCAGGGAAGATGCTGAAGGTGCCGTCTGTGTTTGGTGGTACCTTGATGCTCTGCCTACACTGAGCTCCCATCAGGTGTTTGCTGACTGACTGTCCAACCCCACGCTGGTCTGGCCACACTCCAGGGCTGAGTTTGGCTCCGAGCACCCTGCTGAAGGAGGGCACAGACACACCGTAACGCGCCCACTGAAGGACCAGGCACCTGGACGATGTGTGGTGAGGATGTTAAGAGCATAGGCTCTGGTGGCAGACCTGAGTCCTGGAGAGACACTTAACCTCCCTGAGTCTCAGCTTCCTCATCTATAAAATGGGGGAAATAATACCCACCCAATCTGAGCACAGAGAGCTCGCCTCTCAGTCTGTCCAAGCGCCTGGTCCTGAACAGGTGTTCAGTGTATGTTTGTGAAATGAATAAATGAGTGAATAAGGTGGGGTGTGTTAGGTTGTTACTACCCATGCTGCTGCAAACATTCTTGGCCAGGTCTTCTGGGGCCCGTGTGTGTCCCATTCTCTTTGGAGCCATCTGGAAGGGAATTGCTTGTTGGAGGGAAGGCACATCTTCAACTCCACTGGACGATGCCACAATGCCACATCTTTTTTTTTTTTTTTTGGCCACGCAGTTTGCGGGATCTTAGCCCCCCAACCAGGGATCGAACCCACGCCCTTGGCAGTGAAAGCCTGGAGTCTTAACTACTGAACCACCAGGGACTTCCTGCCACATCGTTTTTTAAAGCGGGCATACCAGGTTACTCTCCACTAACAGTGTGCAAAGAGTTCCCGTTGCTCCACAGTGTCTTGGTACTGTCAGATTTTTTAATTTTTCACAATCGTGAAGTGTGTTCATTCAGTACAATTGTGGAAACGCATCAGTATGGATGAACCTCACGAACATCATGTTGAGAAGAAAAAGCAAGCTGCAGTAAAATCCACATGGCAGATGCCTTTTCCATCAAAGTTCAAAACCCTGCAAAACAATGTGTTATCTGGAGATATGTACGTATGTAGTAAAAACGTTTTTGAAAGGCAAAATAATGGTAAAAATAAAGGAGAGGATAGTAGTTCCCTCTGGGGAAGAGGGAGGAGATGCAAGGGGGATGGAGAGGTACACCACTGTGCGTAATGTAGTTCTTTATTGATAGAGTATGTGAAATATTTGAAAATAAATACATACGGTGGGGTCATTTGAAGTGCCTGAGGGGCTCTTGGGTAAAAGGGCCCAGACTTCTCTTAGTGGGTCCAGAGATCAGAACCCGTCCTGATGAGTAGATGCTACGGGCCCAGATGCCAGCCCAGACAAAGGAGATGGGCACAGGACTTGTTTCTGTCCTGGAGCAGGTTGCCACCAGAGGGAGTGTGAGCCCCGTTACTGGGACACAAGACAGCTAACCACTCTAGGGTGATCCATTTTGTGATCTGTCCTAGAGGACCTTGGTGGCTTCTTCAACCCTGGGGATTCCAACACTCTAGGAATGAACAACAATCCATCTGGACCCCAGGACCCCGCTCCTGTCCTCCCTGGAGAGCTGCAGTTCCTGCCCTGAAATATTGCCAGAGGGTTGTCTTTTTTCTGGCTGCACTGTGGCTCGTGGGATCTCAGTTCCCCGACCAGGAATCGAACCCAGGCCATGGCAGTGAAAGCCCAGAATCCTAACCACTAGGCCACCAGGGAACTCCCTGCCAGAGTTTGGTTCTTTGAGCCAAAACAAGAGGCCTGGAAGTTAATTCCAGGAAGAACTTGCCTGTCTTGTGGGATCAAACAGAAATGGAGTGGGATAAGGGAGAGGAAGAGGCAGTGGGCTCTTGACAACTGGCCCCTCCCCTGGCCAAATAGGAGAGGGACCCCAGGGCTGAGGCTGGGGCCAAGGAGTGACTCCTGTCCAGCGCCTCCTCCCCAGGGCTCTCTGAGTCTTGCCCCAGCCATGCCAGTCGAGGGGGAAGCTCCCATGGAGCCCTTGTCTCAGGAAGCCACCAAGTGGAGGCCGGACACCGGGACACCTCCCACCTCATCTATGGGGGTTTGGGGGTCAGGCTGTCTTCCTGCTGAGAGTCCAAGGTGGGGGGACCCACTAGGGAGGAATGTGATGGGAAGGCATTTAGCAAGACTGAGGAGATTGGATAAAAGGTGGGAGAATGAGGGTATCTGGAGGAGGTGTTGATCTATGCAGGGCAGCTGGGGGGAGGGGAGGTATATTTATCTTCTGAGCTGGTGGCATTAAAAATAACCAGGGGCCCTGAGTAACCCAAGCTCCCAGGTTTCTATGGCAGGGTGGAGGCCATCAGTGGGGACTAGAAGGGCAGAGCAAAGAGGAAGCAGAAGATGGAATCAGAAAGGTCTCCTCCCACCCCGCCCCCACCCCACCCCCACAGCCTGGGGCTACTGAGGGCAGGGACTGGGCAGGCTGGTGCCCCTAGGGCTGGCTGGAGGGGGCAGGGAGGGAAGGAGGAGGGGAGCGGGGAGCCAGGCAGGAACAATGCTGGCACTGAGCCAGGAGCTGGAGTCGGGGACTGAGGAGAGAGGAGGGAAGGGGAAAGGATGAGGGGTGGAGAAGAGAAAAAGAAAAGAGAGCTGGGAGAAGTGGAGAAAGTGTCCCCACGTGGGTGCGCCCACACTACTCCTCTTCTGAGTCTCTAAAGCTACTTGAGGAAAGGAGCCTGTCCTCTGAGTTCCAGCCCCTTGAGGAGCTGAAGCTACAGCAGGAGGAACTTCAGTTAGCCTTTAGGAAGGACTTCCCTGGAGGAATGGGGGCAAGGGAAGGAGTGAGCCAGAGAGGATTGTGGGAGGGTGCAATCTCTCCTTCTCTGTTAAGTCCCAGGACTCAGCCGGGTTGTGGCCCACGTTCTTGCCCTGAGACAGGCTGCTGGAAGGATGACCTCACCTTTCTGCCTCTGTTTCTGCAGTTCCTTGGCTGATTTCTGAGTCAGGGACTGTGATGACAGAAGGACAATTACAGGAAAGTTTCGCTGAAAGATTAGCCTCTATAGCCAGCTGTGAGGAAAGGGGCTGGAGCTGAGACCTGGGCAGCCTGATGGTAGAGGCTGAGGATGGCACGAGAGGGCCCTTCTGACGCCTTGTCCCACAGATCTTGCTGTGGGGTGTCCCATCCCGGCTCAGCTCTGGAACTGAGGGCGAGGAGCCGGAATGATGTGCTTGGCACATACTAGGAGGTCGGGGAGTATTTCCTCAATGGATGAGAGGACGGATGAAAGTCAGGGACTGCATTGGTCCTGCTCAGCACAGGGTCTGGCGAATAGCTGATGCTCCGTAAATGTTTGTCGAGGGAATAAATGCTGCCCATCTGGCCAAGGCCAGGCCTGGGCCCTGCCTTTGTAGGCATCCCTGAAAACAGTAATGACACCTGTGCTGTGGTCGAACCAAGAGGAGGATGGTCTGGTCCTTGGGTCTCCTTACGCTTAGGTACACCCTGGGTGGGCTGAAATGAATTGGGGGCTGGATCATCAGGCCTCTGAGGAAGCTCCAGTGTCCCGCCCCAAAGCTGGGCCAAGTGAGGGTGGCTCTCCCTCCCCAGGCAGCTCTGGGCTGAGCCCAGGATCCCCTGCCCTTAGGCTCCTGCTGAAACTTTAGCCCATAATCCCCCACCTGAGCCTGAAGGGCTCCCACAGCTATCCTGGCCTCATAATCTTCAGTCCAGAAGGAGAGGAGAGGCCCAGCAAGGAGCAGAGGCTTGTCCCCCTTCCAGGGTGAGAGATGGAAGAGAGCCTATGGGGAAGACTAACACTTCTCCACCCTGGGGCACCCACTTCCCCGGCTGGGGAGAAAGAGGATGTGGAGGGGTCCTGCTGACACCTGTTGGGACCAAGCAGACCCCTCTTAATGTGACCAATGATTTCCCTGCTGCCTGAGTGATCCCCCAAGCAGGCCACACCACTTTCTGGTCCTCAGTTTCTTCTTGAACAAAGGAGAGGCATGATCCCCAAAGGCCCTTCCTTCTGGGACTCTGTTCTCTGGTTCTACAATTCCCAGCTTCTAAGATTCCACCTTGGGGCAGCCGGAAGGGAGGGCACGTTGCCGAGGACCGTGCAGCTGTCAGGCTGCTCCAGCTTGAGTCACCAGCTTGAATCCCAACCTGACCTGACACACCTGCTCACCTCAATGAGTGGGGGTGGGAGCTGAGACCTGAGTCCAGTCAGCTCCAGACACCCCCAGATCTCCTCTGATGGCTGCCAGGATTACCTTCCTCTCTGCTTTTCTCATCTCCTACTCCCTGCAAGTGGCTGGATCCCCTGGGGGAAGCTGGGAGAGGCTGGCCAGACCTGTGGAGGGCTGGGATAGGAATGAGGTTTCTGGGGCGCTGGCCGGGGGCAGAGGTCAGCCAGGCATTTGATGAGGAGGCAGAAGAACGGAGGAGACGACCTTTTAAAGTCCCTTCCAGTTGGAGGAGTCGGGCATGCAGCTCCAAGGGATGAGAAAAGGACCAGAATGTCATGGGAAAAGAATGATGGCTCAAGAGGAGACCAGGGGCTGGGGTTAAGTGGGGTCAACCCTGTCTCATCTCACCCCCTTTGGTGCCAGTGACTGGGCAAGGGGCTGACCCTGCTGTCTGGGAGCAATTGTCACAGCCCTGTGGGGAGCGGGTGGGGAGCGGGGGAGGAAGGGGCAATTCAGGCAAACCCCACCAGCCCACCAGCCCAAAGGGAAAGGGGAACAGAGATGGGAGGAGAGGGACTGGGGTTCCTGGGACACCCAAGGAAGAAGGTGAGGGAGGGACACTGCCCCCTACAAGGCTACTCTGAGGAGAACTTCTCTTTGAGTGGGAATAGGGCTGGGAAGGAAGGTGCGACTGGACTGTGGGAGGGATGGTGAGGAAGGGGCCAGGCCACCCTCGGGTGGGCCTGGAGTGGGGAGCTCTTGGCAGCCCCGGCTGGGAGTGAGGGTGCTGTCAGCCAGCCAGGTTTCTGCCGCTGCCTGGGAAGAGCCCAGCCCAGAGATCCTTATCCAGGGCAGGGACAGAACTGGTTTCTCGACTGGCAGCACCAAGGGGGACAGAGGAAGGAAGAAGCCAAGAGGTCAGGAGGGCAGTGGCAGGCTTGAAGGAGAGGTGGGAGGACCTGACTTGGGGACCCCCGACCCTCACTAGAGCCGCAGTCTCAACTGCCGGGGGACCTCCGTAGGCATCGCTTTTGCATCCTATTTGCATATGACGGATTCACTTTCTAGACGGACTGAAGGACCCTCCCAGGTCCCCCAGCTGTCCCTGTCCTGCTATCCTGTCCCTCGTCTTTCTCAGGTACGACTGGCCCAGGCAGGAGAAATCCCTGGGTGGACTCCTCCCCACCTCCCCACCCCAGTCTCTCCCTTTCCACTGACACCTGAAGAGTCCTAAAGTCACTGAGGAGAGAGGCAGAGGAGCCAGCAAGAGGTGGGGGACTCTGAGGGACTCTCCTCAGAGCCTGCTCCCTTTCATCCTCCGCTACAAAGGGCTGGCGGCCCCAGTCCCATCCATCTTGTGCCTGTGGCGGTCCTTAAGTAGCCCTTTGTTGGGACCTGGGGTCAGAGGGCCTGACCAGCATGCCCCTCTCCTCTGAGCCCCACCCCTGGGGCCCTTTCTTTCCCCCTCTTCCCCTCCTCCTGAGTATCTCAGCCTTCTCCAGCCTAGATCTCTCTGTCTCTCTCTCTGTCTCTCTCTCTCCCCTCTCTCAGGGCTTCCTGTATCTGGCTCCACCTCTGCCAATCCCTCCCATGTGGATTCCTGTAACGTGGTTCCTCCTGTCACACACTGGCACGGAGCTGCCCTCAGGTTCTGGAGGCCTCAGAGGTACCCTGGGCCTTGGCTTCCCCAGGGCTTTCTCCTCTCTGGTCTCAGCTGTGCCCTGACTCTCTTGGTTTTGACATTTCTAGACCTTTCTCTCAGTTCCATGCTCCTGTTTCTTGGTGTGTGTGTGTGTGTGTGTATACTTCAGTTTCCCTAAGATGTCGCTGTAGACTGTCCCAGTGCCTGTAAGTGCCCCTGCCATGTGTGCCAGCCCTGACCTCAGGAGAGAATCACACATACCCCCTCCCTTGGCTTTGCCCTCCCTTCCTCTCTGGCTCTTCTTGCTCTGGCCCTTGTTGGGGCTCAGTGACCCAGGCCCCTCTGTTGCCCCAGAGGTTTCACCTTCTCCTTCTCCTCTGAGAAGCTTGGACTCTAGAAAAGACTCTGCCCACAGATATCTCACAGAATTTTCAGGATGCATGCAGGGGGTGGGGGGTCCTATGCATTTTCCCTCCAATGCACTGCTGAGTAATGAGGGCAGGTAACAGAAGAGGAACCCAAGAGGCCTTGGGTTGGGAGGGGAAGCTGGAGAGATTTTCTCACAGGCTGGGCTGGGCTGGGCCAAATAGGTGAGGTGGCCGCTCCCTGGTCCAATCTCCTGGGTCCAGGACTATAACTTCCTCGTCATTTCAGGCTGGCAGGCAGGGAAGTACTGGAGAAGCAGAGCCAGGAGGAAGTGCCTGCCCAAGGGGAGCCTCCGTCTCAGGGTGGACACACGGCTACTGCCTTCAGAGAACCCCCAGTCCGATGGGGGAGACCCAGTCCCTGCCCTCCGAGATCTCCTGGGAAAAAGAAATGTCTCTTCTGTCTGCCATTCTCAACAACTTTATTCAGAAAGAGACAAGCTAGGCAGAGAAACAAGAGCAGATGCCCCGAACAGACAGACTGAGCTCCAGCCACAAGGGCCTGGGAAAGCCTTGAAAAAAGGCCTCTCCAGGGTGGGAGTGGGGAGTCAAGTTGACGGGGGAAGGGTAGGTTGGGGAGCCAGCAGCCTGGATGCAGGCCAGACTGAGCTGGAGTCAAGGATGGTGTGAGAGGGGAGGAGGTGATGCCGAAGATAAAGAAAGGGCTCAGGCTGACAAGTTAAGACTCTTCTGGGTTAAACCAAACACAAAACGCATCCAGAAAGCTCAGCCTGATTCATTCATTTCTGAAAACAGCACCAGCAGCGATCAAAGCCAGACAGCCATTCTTTTTTTTCATAAATTTATTTATATTTATTTATTTATTTATTTTTGGCTGCATTGGGTCTTCGTTGCTGCGCACAGGCTTTCTCTAGTTGCAGCGAGTGGGGGCTGCTCTTGGTTGCGGTGCGCGGGCTTCTCATTGTGGTGGCTTCTCTTGTTGCGGATCACGGGCTCTAGAGCGCGCAGGCTTCAGTAGATGTGGCTCGTGGGCTCCGTAGTTGTGGCTCGTGGGCTTTAGAGGGCAGGCTCAGTAGATGTGGCTCACGAGCTTAGCTGCTCCGCGGCATGTGGGATCTCCCCAGACCAGGGCTCGAACCCGTGTCCCTTGCATTGGCAGGCGGATTCTTAACCACTGTGCCACCGGGGAAGCCGGGGAAGCCCCCAGACAGCCATTCTTGACGCCTCCCTTCTAATGCATCACAGTCTGCACCCTCCCCCAAATTTTTCTCCACCTCCTGCCCGAGCATCTCACCAGTCTTCTGATGGCTTTCCTTCACTTCCCCTTTTCTCTGTTCCATCTCCACCTGGCTGCCAGAAGAAAATCCTTAGAACACAAGTGAAATGCCACCCCCTTTTTAAAAATCCTTCAATGGCTTCTCATTGCTCTTAGAATATAATAAGAAATAGTGGCAATTCCCTGGTGATCCAGTGGTAAGGAGTCCGTGCTCTCCCAGCTGAGGGCCCGGGTTTGATCCCTGGTCAGGAACTGAGATCCCACAAGCTGCGCAAGGCGCAGCCAGAAAAAAGAAAGAAAAAAAAGAAAAGAAATACTTACTGTGGCCCTCAGGTCCTTCAGGCTCTGCACGATCCAGCCACTGATGGCCCGCCCCCAGCTGCCAGGCACTCCAGTTATGGGACCTTGAACAGCCCCAAACTGTCCTTAGAGACTCTACCCCATGGTTTTCTCTGCCTAGAGCACCTTCCCCTCTGCTCTACCCCACTGAGTCCTCCAGGACCCCCCCTAAGTGCTTTGTCCTCCAAAACACCTGCTCTTCTGATGCTCTGCCCACCCCCAATCTAAATGAGGTCTTCTCTATGGCACTCTCTCCCTCTACTCCGCTTCTCCTTCATAGCACCTACCACACAGGTAATTGCATATATATATATATATATTTTTTTTTTTTTTTTTTTTGCTGCATCGGGTCTTAGTTGCGGCACGCGGGGTCTTCGTTGAGGCGTGCGGGGTCTTCGTGGTGGTGCATGGGCTTCTCTCTAGTTGTGGCACCCAGGCTCCAGAGCTCGTGGGCTCTGTAGTTTGCGGCACACGGGCTCTCTAGTTGAGGCGCGTGAGCTCAGTCGCCGTGGTTCATGGGCTTAGTTGCCCTGCGACATGTGGGATCTTAGTTTCCTGACCAGGGATCCAACACGCATCCCCTGCATTGTAAGGTGGGTGCTTTACCACTGGACCACCAAGGAAGTCCCTTGCATATTTATTGATGCATTTACTTTTTAACCATCTTTCCCTACTAAAGGTCTGTTCCCCTCCCCCCCACAGCCCCCATGAGGGCAGAGATCTTGTCCATTTTATTCATTTCTGTGTTTCCAGTACCTAGCAGGGTGCCCAGCTCCTAGGAGGCTCTCAGGAAACAATAGTTGGATGAATAAGTGAAAGGGTCCCTCACCTCCCCCACCCCACACTCAGAGACGGGACTTGCTTACCCAAGGACTCTGCACACTGTCTGCCTGCTCCCTGGCCCTGACCCTCTGCCCTCAGCTGCCGAATGTGGCCTCTCTTGGGGCAGGAACAGAAGGCTCTGGCCCCAGGGCATCCCGGTCTTGCAGGGAGAGGAGGCTCCCTAGCCGACACAGAGGCTCTGAAGCGTGACCACCAACTGTGCACTGTGCCGATGGAGGGAGAGGCCGCTTCAGGCCGTGTGAGGAGCTAAGCTTTGGAGAAGCAGCTGAATGCCAGTGGGTGAGAGGGCAGCATACCATGCAGGGGAGGTTGGAGCTGAGGCCTGCCTGGAGGAACACACACCGGAAAGGGCAGGGGCCATGTCTTGAAGGGCCTCTAATACCCGTTTGGACTTTATTTTGGACAAAAAGAGGGGGTGCAGCTAAAGGGATTTTGTGTCTTGTTTTATGGTTTTTTAAACAGGGCTCTGACATAATAAAATGTATGTTTTGAAGGATCCTCTGGCAGCACTGTGGAGGATAGATCAGAGATGCTAAGAGCTTACTATTGCTAAGTGCTATGTACGTAATGAGATTTATTTTATTTAACTATTACAACACCCTTGTGAGGTAGATGTTATATATAATTGCTGTTTTCTAGATTAGAAGCCTGAGACTCATAGCAGCCCTCTTCATTGGAAAAGTGCTGCTTCCCATCCCATGGGATTCTGATGCGATTGTTAATCACCGAACCAGACCTGTTCCTTGGCCATGGGTGTGGCATGAGGTCCAGGCCTGGCCAATCAGTGGGCCCCTTGCTTTGCCAACAGCAACTAGACCAAGGGTCCAAGGGATGGTCATGTGATATAAGCAGAACCAGACTGAGTCCTTCTGGGATGTTGAAGATATAGACCCCGGGAGAGAGTCCCACTTGTTTTTGGATCTCAAGCGGTAACCATGTAAGCTTCGGGCATATGAAGCCAATTTCCTATGACTTAGAGAACATTTCTGTGTGATAGGATTGAAGGCGACCAATGCACAAAGAAACAGAGGTGAGCAAGATGGATGCAAAGGGAGAGGCTGATGTACTTGTTTGGGTCCCTGGACTTAGCCATACCTGAAGCTAGACCCAGCTGAAAATTCCCAGTACATAAGCTATTGAATTACATTATTTTGTGTTTAGTTCAAAACTATACATGTACTCCCCCACCATGTTCAGAGCAGCACTATTTACAATAGCCAAGACATGGAAAATAATCCAAGTACCCATCAACGGACGATTGGCCTAAGAAGATATGGCATGTATATATATATGTATATATATATATATATATATACATATATATATATATATATATATATATATATATATACACTATGGAATATTACTCAGCCATAAAAAAGAATAAAATATTGTCATTTGCAGCAACATGGATGGACGTAGTGATTATTATACTAAGTGAAGTAAGTCAGACAGAGAAAGACAAATATTATATATCACTTATATGTGAAATCTAAAAAATAATACAGGGAATTCCCTGGTGGTTCAGTGGTTAGGACTCCACACTTCCACTGCAGGGGGCCAGGGTTCACTCCCTGGTCAGGGAACTAAGATCCCGAAAGCCGGGCAGTGTGGCCAAAAAAATAATAATACAAATGAACTTGTTTACAAAACAGAAACAGACTCACAGACATAGAAAACAAATTTATGGTTACCAAAGGGGTAAGGGGATGGGGGAGGGATAAATTAGGAGTATGGGAATAACAGATACACACTAACATATATAAAATAGGTGAACAACAAGGATTTACTGTATAGCACAGGGAACTGTATTCAGTATTTTGTAATAGCCTAAAATGGAAAAGAATTGAAAAAAATATATATATATATATCCGAATCACTTTGCTGTACACCTGAAACTAACACAATATTGTAAACCAACTATACTTCAATTAAAAACAAAAACAAGGGGCTTCCCTGGTGGCGCAGTGGTTGAGAGTCCGCCTGCGGATGCAGGGGACACGGGTTCGTGCCCCAATCCGGGAAGATCCCACATGCCGCGGAGCGGCTGGGCCCGTGAGCCATGGCCGCTGAGCCTGCGCGTCCGGAGCCTGTGCTCCGCAACGGGAGAGGCCACAACAGTGAGAGGCCCGCGTACCGCAAAAAGAAAACGAAAACAAAAACAAAAAATCCAGACAACTGAAGCTCAGAGACACTAAGTAACTTGTCTGAGGTCACACAACTAGCAAGTGGCAGAACCAGGATTTGAGCCTCTCTTATTCTAACACTTGTGCTCATTTCGCCCTATCACAGCATGATAATGTAAAGAGCAAACAGGCAAACCAGTTAGGAGGTGAGCAGTGAGAAAGCATGGTCTAGGGCATTGGCCTGGGGAAGGAGGGCAGGCATTTGAGAGAGATGATGATGGAATTTGGGAAGACACGGGACAGACCTGAGTGTGGAGGCTCAGTGAGGTGAGTGGGAGGAGGACCCAAGGGGCCTGGAAGACCCAGGAGACAGGGCAGATGGGGCAGAGTGAGGGATCTCAAGGCAGAGATGGGTTTGTCTCAGACACAGAGGATACCTGGGTAAGAGCAAGGCCAGCCCGTGGGCGGTGACGAGCTCGTCTGGAACCAGGTGGGAAGCCAAGGCCAGGCCCAGGGTCGCCCACAGATTGGGGTTGGAGGAGAGAGAAGGAACAATTGGAGGAGGAGGAAGCTGTGTCACCATCATGGGAGAAGGTGGGAATCAGTTCCCCAGCGTGCCAGCTCAGAGTCAGGGGGGCCCTGGTGGCCTTGGAAGCCAGAGCAGGAGACAAAGGAGGCTGGAGGAGGGGAAGTGAAGGTGATGCTCATGGATTCAGCAGCAAATGAGGGGGTGGTGATGAGAAAGGTGAAAGGAAGGTGGTTCCCTCCCAGGTGTGTAAGTCGCACCGGTGCTGCTGAAACATCGACTCTCTCACACTGCAATTTAGAGGCAAAGTTGAACTCAGGTGACTTACCCAACCCCTTCCCAATGAGCCAGAGACAGGTTTTATTTTCTAAAACATTTTAATAAAATTAACCAATAAATATTCTACACTGTATGGGCTACAGGGACAAAGAGTGGAAGACAGAGGGCCGGTCTTCCCAGTCGGGCCCTCAGGTCCCCTTGCAGAAAAAGAGAGAGATGGTGCTCTGGGCTGGTTGGGGCTGGGACTGCTGACTTGGGATGGGGGGAGTGATTCTGGAACGGGTGATCTGGGGTCCTGCCATCCATCCCACTTTGCTGGTGTATGGGAGGAGAGGAGGGGCCAAAAAAAGCAGAGCCCCTGCAGGAGGCATCCTAGCACCCCCAGAAGTGACTGGGGTGAGGGGAGAGCTAGCCTAGAAGGAAGGAATGGGGGAGGGGCAGCCCATGAGGCAGTGAAGCAGGGAGCATGGGCTGGTGGCAGGCTCTGGCGGCTCTTGGGCCACAGCCACTCACTCTCGGACGTAGACCCTGGTGCACACGATGTCGTCCGCCGTCATGGTCTGAAAGGGGAGAAGTCATTGTTAGCCTGGGTCCTGTGCTTGGTTGCAGGAGGGTTGAGCGGAGGTACTCTGCTTGACCTCCAGGTCCAAACCTACTTCTTGGCTCAGGACTGACAGGTAAGAGCTGGTCACAAAATGCCTGGGCATCATGGGATGGAGGACAATACAGCCCCAGGGGTCCATCCTAAGTCTTTCTCCCCAGGCCAGGAAGATCCCCGCGGAGAACTGTTGGGACCTCTCAGCGCATGTCCTTTGTTCCAAATGGAAGGGACACCCTTTTACGTTTGCACAAGGACACTGTATGGGACAGGGACAGCCTAGTCCTGCCCCAGCAGCCTCATAGGAGACGGGGAGACCAGCCACAGTTGTTCTTAAATCTCCTGCACCCTGGAATGTCCCGGAAAATCTCTGAAGGTAGCGCTGGGCTTGCTCTGAGCTGAGAGGAGGCAGGCCTTACCAGGATCAGCTCTCCGTCATTGGTCAGTTCTCTGGTCCAGGAGGTCTTGGGACCCTCTCCCTTCAAAAGCCTCTGCTCGCAGACCATTTTGTTCTCACTCTCCCATTTTACCAGGCTCTGCATGAGAGGGTGGTCAAGTGAGGTGGGCCCACAGCAGGGACAATGCTGTGAGAGGTATAGGGGATGCACCCCCTTTCTACCCACCACCACTATCTAGGGACTTTCTCCATTGGAACTGGAGGAAAGACTCTAGGAAAAGACTGGAAAATGTCATGTTGAGAGGCAGGGCAATAGATGCCATGAGCCTGAGGGACCCCGTCCCGGCACGCACCTTACAGGGTCTCCCGTCCACAGTCTGCTCCTCAAACTCTTCTCCAATATTGAAGTTGATCTCTGTGGTACGCACGGTGGTAGAGGTTTTGATGTAGAAAGTGTCTCCTTCCTGTTTGATCTCCACTGCTGGCTTGGATGCTGCAGCCACAGCGATCTTCCTCAGCATCACGTTCACCCCTGGAGGGAGAGGAGAGGCTCGACTCTTACGGGTGCTCCAGGCGCCTGGCTCACACTCTCCCCAGGGACAGCAGGAGCAGGCTGAACTGTGAGCGGCTGGGAAGAGGGGCAAGCTGCCTGGGTGTCCAAGAAAGCACCTTGAAGGGAGGGCAGGTGGTACAGCCCTGATGGCTGGTGGGTTCAGGGAGGAGGGACAGAGAGGCAGTGCCCCGCCCTTGGGAGTTCTGCTTCTAGCTACGGCCCCACCTGGATGAGTCAGCAGCCCTGGATCGGGATCCCCAAGTCTCAGCTCTTCACTCGGTTCTTGGGGGCAGCTTCCCCCATTCCTCTCATCCTGCGACAGCTCGCCTTGGCTCAATTCACCTCACTTTTGGTCCTTTGTCCATCCTGCTGGAGACCATCTGCTGGGGTGAGCTCATCAGAGTCACTGCGTCTGCTCCCCCGCCCACGTGCAGGGCAGGCCTTCCCCGGCCAGGCCTCACTACTCACGTCCTGGAGTAGGGGCCACTTCCCTCTCTGCCCACTCACCTCCCCTGTCTTGTGGCCTTTATTTGCTGAGCCTCTGTCCCTCCCCAGGATGAGAAGGAGCAGGGATTCTCAGCAGGGGAAGAGGTGGGACAGCTGTTTCCCCCTACAGAATGGTCAGCAGCCTGGGGACACCACCGGCTGTGAAATAAGATCCATTAGGCCATGATTTCCACCTGGCTCACCCTCCCTTGCAGGCTGGGTGACCCTGGGCAAATGGCTTAACCTCTCTGAGCCTTAGATTCCACAACTGTAAAATGGAGACAGTAACTTCTTCAAGAGCCTATCACATGGGATGATGTGTGTTTAGGCCCTAGCACACGCAGTGCCAGGCACATCTATATGTTTTCGGGAAACAATAGCTACTCTTATTGTTATTGTTATTTTCACTGATAAAAGGCAGGCAAAGAAAAAGCCAGACAAAGTTCCCTGCATCGGATTCCTGCCCACCTGCCCTCCTGGAACAGAAAGGGACACTCCCCTCCCCTCCCCTGATGTGGGCCCGACTCCAGGAACACCCACCCCACTTCAGGGGTCAGGTCTTCTCATCCAGCCTCTGTGGATTCAGAGTCCCTGTGCCTGTCCCCCTATCCTTTCCCAGATTGGACCCCTTCTCTCTATTCCCTAGTTATTTAAAAGGAGTGGAGGAGCCGGAGAGAGCAGCCCTCTGGCAGGAAGTCAAGCAGGCAGGGAGGCACCTCTAGTCAGGGCCCAGGTCCAAGCTCTACACCCTTCACCTGGCCTGGCCTCCTGCCCTGAACTGGAGCAGAACGCTTCAGGGAAGCAATGGGTGGGATGAGGGGCCAAGCTGGGCTGGGCCAGGCAAGTGGGATTCCCTATCTCCCAATGTGGTCCAGACCCCCTGGCCCTCCTCCAGACCTGGGTCCCTAGAGAAACAAATCCCCTTTCCCCTCGGCACCAGAGCAGACCCACTCTATTCCAGACAGAAGGGAGTGGGAGGAAGCCCTCTCCCTCAGGAGCCCCAGGAGCCTACTTCTTGGCTGCCAATCTCTTGGGTCCAGGGAGAAATGACTGAGGTTCCCAGGACTAATTGACTTGGTAAAAGAGACATATCCCACTCCACCTCCTTGGACAAAAAGACTACTTCACTCTGGTGCTACCCGGGAAGTCCATCCTGTTATCCATCTTTCCCGTTATAGGAACAGGAGCTGCTAGCTATGTGTCGTAACCATCATACTGGATGGGACGGGTATCCCCCAAATACCTGAGCATCCCTCCCCAGGAGAGAGACTCTTGCATAGGACAAAGAGGGGTGAGAAGGGACTGAGATTCCTGCGGAAGCAAGGCTAGGTCCAGAGGAGCCACCCCTCCAGCCAGCTTCTGGTACCTGTGGTGCTGGGGCCAGGCTCAGCCAACGTTGGCTGATTCAGGACTGTGTTTGTCTGACGGGTCTGTTTTCAATCTGCCCCACAGCAAGCCCTGAGGAGGGCACGTGGCTCTGAGAGACCCCACAGGGAGGAAAAACAGACTGAAGACAGACAGACAACAGGGTTGGGTTTGGGATCTTATCCTCCAGCTGGGGCCTGGGGGTGTGCCAGGCCACTGCCTCCTCCACTGGGGAGAGGGGCCAGAATCCAGAGAAGTTGGGGCATGGAATGGCATCTAGGCTTTCTGAAGGGAAAATTGTTATCCTTTGGCAGGATCTTGGTGGCACGCGGGATCTTGGTTGCAGCATGAGGCATGCATGCGGGATCTAGTTCTCCGACCAGGGATCAAACCCAGGCCCCCTGCACTGGAAGTGCAGGGTCCCCATTGGACCACCAGGGAAGTCCTGGATCTTTAATTTCAACAAGGGTAGGGCAAGAAAGGCTGACATGATTACAAGAAATACTGTGGTCAGACTGCAAGCAGAACTAATGGTAAGGAAGGATGGAAATCCCTGCTTTCCTCACTGCATTCCAGCCCCTTCCTAGTTCCTGGCTCATTTCTACAGCCCCCGGCCCCACACAGGGTGCCCTCTGCTCATTCCAGCTGGGGTCTCTCTGTTCAGTTCAGAAATTGATGGCTCCAGGGTTTCCAGGTGGCTTCCCAGTGGCTGGGTCCTTGACTAACCTCCATCTCTTTGCAGAGCCCTCTCCCCAGCCCGCCCAGGCTTTCCCCACCCCTCCTCCCCAGACACCAGAGGGCACACTGGAGTTGGGAAGGGCAGTCTGGGTAGATTCAACTTCCTCCACCTTTAACCAACAGACCTAGCTGGGCTGCAGCCCGTCTCCAGGGAGGCAGGGAGAAGAGAATTCGGATTTTCTCAAAGGGAGGGGATGGCTGGGGTTTCACACGAAGCCATTTGTTGAAATCTAAGAAAGTGATAATTATCCAGAGCGAGTTTAGGATTCTGGAGCTGCTCGCTGTAGGAAAATATTTGTCTCACAGATGGAGGGTGGGGGGAGCAGAGTGGAAAAGTTCTGAAAGGGAAAGAAAGGGGGATCTGGGGGCCCAGCGGTGACGGATCACCTGGTGGGTGGAGCCCCGCACAGAGAGATCTGGAATCTGCCCGGGGATTGGGTTACCTGCGGGGGGCAAGGGGAAGGAGGCAGGAATGCCTGGGGTGGGGGTGGGAGGCTCGGCTGGGTAGGGACCCAGGCTCCCAGCCTGGATGCAGGGTTTGCAGCTTCCGAACTGCGGAGAACCCCACTGCCTCACCCCAGGGAATACCGACCTCATGCTTCTGGTTTCTACTTGATTCAGAGGCTGAGTCGCCGCAGGAGTTGGCGTCCGTGGGCGCCCCGCCAGAGGAAGAAGGATTTAGGTGTTCGGGCTCAGCGCCCCGGGACCCAGGCGTCTGACCCCTATTCTTGGGAATGCAGGCGCCCAGCTTCCCACGCCCTGATTCCAACTTCCCTTTCTTTCTCGTACCCACCTCCGAGGCCTCGGCGGAGCCCCCTCTCCTCTCCCGGGCGCTCAAAAATCTCCTTACCCAGGACTTTGAGCAAATCCTCAAAGTTCTCCGATCGGATGATCTTCCAGTTGCCAGAGAAGTTGGGCATGGTGGCGGTGCTAGTGGCGGTCCCCTTAGATCCTTCGGCTGGAGCACTGGACGCTGAGTCCTTTAGTCGAAAGAGATGTCTCCGCCGCCTTCGCCGGATGGTAAGACTCAGGAACCAGGACTCATCCGAGGACAACCCTAAAGCCGGCCTGGGCTCTCGCGCGGGCAGCTTTTATACCCTTTGTGGACCCGCCCTTGCCCAAGAATGAGGTGGTCCCGCCTCCCGCTCCGCCCCCCCTCCACCCCACCTGGGGGGCCTTGAGCCCCGGCCCTGCATTACCACCCCACCCCCACTCCCACCCCATCCTCTGGATCTAGCCCAGTGGGCGGGTCCAGAATTCGCTGAGAGGGCCCGAGATTGCTGGCTCCCGCGCCAGTGGGTGGATGAGGAGGCGGACGGAGGGCTATAGCCCTCGGACTGGGCTCTCAACCGAGAGGAGAGGGCGCTAGGCCCGGGGCACAGATGCTGGGCTCTCATGCCCTGCAGTCCGAGGCACAGGGTCGCACCTCGCTTGTTCCCCATCCCTGCCCAACCTGACACGGTGCGCTCGATTCCTTGGCGCCGGACACCCGGCGACACCACCGGCGGGTGAACCCCTGCTTGCAAGCCAGAGCTGGGGAAGAGAATGGGCGGCCAAGCTCCGGCTCCACTGAAGCTTGAGTTGGATCCAGTGTGACCGCTCCGAACTCGAGATCGGCTGGGGAGCCCTGGGGTTTAGGGGCCAGGCACCTAAGTGAGGCAACGGCGCCCCCTACTGGAACAACTCGAAGAGGCTGGGAGGGGGCTTCACCCCCTACCCACCACCCTCGACTCCCCACCCGGTATCGGGCTCCAGTAGCGCCTGCGGACTCTGGAAGTTGAAGCAAAGAGACTCATTCTTCTTAAAGCGTTGGGCGGGCATCGAAGGGTTAACCAGGAGCCTGGAGCGCCAGGCTGGGGAGGGCAGAGGTCACAGCCAATCACTTGACACGAGCTCTTTATTACGGCGCTTTCTCTGTCACTCGGCTCCCCAGACCCCCGAGGGAATCGCAGTAGGCGGCAGGGAGGGGAGGCGGGGACTGAGGCGCGGAGCCCTCGGCGCGCCGCGCTGCCACCTAGGTTGGGGGGAGTCTGGGTGCCCCGGGGAAGGGGCGGAGCGGGGTCTCAGGTGTCACCATTCTGAGCCGTAAAACTGGCGGAAGGAGAGGCCGCCCCGCCGCGAGCAGCTTTGAAGTGGGAGATCAAAGGAAGGGGGTAGGGAACGGCTCCTCGCGGAGACCCAAGTGGGAGTGAGCGAGACCCCGGGGGAGAGGGCCAGGAGACAGAGAAACAAATGGAAGTCAGGCAGGGAACCTCGGAGACAGGCCGGGAGACTCGAGACCGCCGACCGCAGAGGATGCGGTACCCTGAGCGGGCGGAACCCGGGGGCCTGTCTAGCGCTGAGGGACACTGCAGCCCAGCTGCCCTCGGCGAATCCGTGCACGTGGCCCCGATGCCCGTACCGCACCCCACCCCCGCCACCCTGCCGGAGCTGTCCTCCCAGCTTCTTCCGAGACGGTGAAGAAAATCCCCTCATCTGGTCCCAGCCCTGGGTTCCTGCCCTGGCCCCTCCCTGCCAGCGTGGCCATGGGTGGAGCAGAGGACAGGCTCTCCGAGATTCTAAGCCCTTTCACTTAGAGCCCGGGAACGGTCTAAGGAGGTAGGGGCCTTAGTTGGGGAGGAGCCCGGAGGAGGAGAGCCAAGGGAGAGGGGCTGGAGGATTTACCAAAGACACACTGGAGGTCGAGACTCTGTGCTGTAAAGAGGAAAATCTCTGAATTACGGGTGTGTAGGAAAAAAATAATGCAACTAGGGTGACTCTGGAGCAGGAGGGATGGAGATTAGACTGTAGAAAGGACTTCTTGACAGGGTCCCACCCTGCAATAACCAATAAAATGTCAATTCTGAAGAAGGGAGTTGGATGCTCCAGCCTGGTTTTAGGGTTCCAGGTTTGGTGTGGGAGAGTTTATTTGGGGGTGCGGGCGGCCTGGTCTTCTGGAAGTGAGGGGGCAGCAGGTCGAAGGGCTCTCGGAGGATGGACAGACAAAAGCAGAGGTGGTGGAGGGAAGGGGGTGGTCCCTGGGGGGTGCTTAGGGCCTGGGGTTAAGGCACAGCCTGTGCTCCTCCCCCATCCACCCGGCACCAGCAACGCTGTAGGTAAAGGGAGGGGGATTAGGTTCTGACAGTGAAATCAGGCTCCCAGCCAAAGGGATGAGGAGAGGCTGGGGGAGGGAACATGGCGGAAAGCAGACTCCTGCTGCCTCTCCTTCCCCCTCACTGCCCCCTACCTCTTCCACCCAGGTCCCATGTCCATCTCCACTCCAGCCCTCTTGAGACCCCAGCCAGAATAGTCCAGTCTCCTCCTCAATATGCATCCCTCCTGCTGCAAAAGAGAAGGGCCAGTGGTGGCCCTCTCCCCCACAAGCCTTGTGAGAAGGATGTAGAAACCTCGCTCAAAAGATGGTCAACCAGAATGAGGGAGCCTAGACCTGCAGGAGCACAGAGGAGGGATGTGGTCTGGCTGAGGAAACTGGAGAGGCTGGAGGTGGGGGCTCCCTGGGGTGGAGGAAGGAGGCCTGGGCCCACTCCCCTCCCTTCACTTCCTCACTCCCCCCACTGGCCAGGCAGCCAGAATTTCCAAAAAGACAGAAGTAAGACAAAGGAAAGTCGGGCTGGGAGGGGAATTTTTTCCAGATGTGCTTGTGGTTTGGCAGCTCTGGGCCTGAGTTTCAGCCCCCGCACCCCAACCCTGGCTGAGGGGGGTGGGCAGAGGGTCCAGAGCATGGTGCCTGGCAGCTAGGCTGGATGTCTCAGCCTCCAGCAGCCCTGTTACCCCACAGAAGCATGGAGGCTCATGTGTAAGGGGTGCTTAGGGGAGATTCAGGGAAAGGGGGTTGGGGGACTGGGGTTGGGAGCAGTGGGATGAGAGGGCTGGGGGTACCGGGAAAGGGGGCTAACAGAGGAGGCTGGGGGAGCCTAGGGGCAAGGGGCAGGGACTAGGGCCCTGGAACAAGGCGATGGGGAGGAGTTTAGCCAGCATCAGTCATTCAGTCACAACTGGCTTTAATTTCCCGCTGGGATCCATAAGGAGAAGGAATTTCCTAGTGTCGCTGGCCTTTTAATTATGACCAAATCTGCTGCAGATCTCCTGGGGCAACGCGTTCCCCTTTCTAGGAGCCTTGGTCATACTCCTCTTGGGGTTCTCCCTAGGAATTTGGAGACTCAGGTGGGGGAGGGTGCTTAATTGGTGAGAAAAGCTGGGGGAGCAGAGGCAGGATGGGGGTGGGGTGGGGAGGAAACCAACCGGCTTGAGAGAGTTAGGAAAGAAACACTCTGGGGATTTGTTCCCGTTGCAGTGTGGCTATGAGGAAAGTGGCTGGTTTTGCACAAGGAATGGAGATGGGCAGGCTCTGAATGGTTGCAAGAGTGTGGGTGTGAGTAGATGTAGATGCGTGCACGACTGAGGGGTCTGGGGGCTTGGGAAGAGGAGGCTCCCCCACTCCTCTCCATCATTCCCTTGAAGCTGAGTGGGGGAGGAGTGATGGGAAGAGTGGGAGTGTCATGAACCCCTCACCCTCACCCCCAACCGGGACCAAGGAGATTCTCTGGCCAAAGCCAGCACGTGTAGAGGGGCCTCACCCTGACCAGTGTTATTGCATCTGCTGGATCACAGAGTTTGTTGGCTGGGAGTCATGTAGAAATTAAACCCAGGTGGGGCTGGACACCTGGGTCTCTGCCACTCAGGGTAGGGGCAGCAAATAAAGCAGGACTTCTATAGAGGGTGGGGAAGTCGGAAAGTAGAAGAGGGGAGTTGGGAGTGCCTGGGGCAGGACAGCTGTGTCTCCTGGCCTTCCTGAGCCCTCAGGATTCCACTCAGCACCAAGCGTAGACTTAAGCATCCTGCCTCCTAGTCTGCTCTGATCCTCGGTACCGAAGGGGATGTTCCATTCGTGTGTCTCCCTGGGTTTAGGGACCAGCCCTTTTCAAATCTGGTAAGGCCTGCTCTGATCCTCCCCAAATGAAATTGCCATTGCAACAGGATGGATGGCAGTTAGACCAAAAAAGAGCTTCCAGCAAGCTACAGTGCAAGCTGGGAGGCAGAGAACTAGAAAGGAGGCAACTCATTTCCCAGGAACATCTGGGCACATGGGAGAGACCCTGAGAACTAAGGAAGACGTGAGCAGAGAATCCCAGTGACCGGGGGAAGGGGCAGCTGGACTCAGAGGTAGGGGATGACAAGTGGCCTCTGGGGCCAGCCCCAGGGCCCTGCAAAGAGGGAGGTAAGTATGGCCCAGTAGGGTCAGAGCCACAGGGTGTGAGGAGGGGACTGACTGTGATAGGAGGGATTACAGTTAGACAAGGGGAGGATCTGCACCGCACCCAGGCAGCCAGGCGGCTCCTCTGTTGTTTTTGGCTCTGCTACCTGGTTCCCAGCTCCTTCCGCCAACGCTTTCCTCAGGGCTGGGCCGGGCACACTGAGCCGCGGGCGGGCTGAGCAAGGGAAGGGAGAAGGAGGAGGTGGGGATGCACTGGCTGAAGACAGTGTTCGGATTGAACCTCCTTCGCCTGAGAGAGGCCCCTGGCTCTGCTCGCCTTTTCAGGGGGCAGGCGCAGAGATGTGGGCAGTCACTGAAGAGCCTGGAGACCCCCTGCGCAAGGCCTGGCCACCACTGCACGGATTCTATTCCTTGACCCTGGGCTCTTTGTTTCTCTGTCCCTCTACCGTGGCTCCACCACCTAGACTTTGCTTCTTGCCAGTCTGGCATGGGAGGTCATCCCTTTCTCCACGTAGGCCCCTGCTCAGCTTTCTCTCCTACTGCAGTGAAAGGCACCAAATCCGATTCCCCTTCCTCTGGAGCCTCCATGCTTCTCAGAGAACCTCCAGGCTGAGGTGGGGATTCAGTGTGGCCGGGACTGTTGGTGGCAGTTGCCAACATCTGAAGCTGGATGGGCCTGGACCTGACTCTGGCCAGCTGTGGCCCCTCCCCCCCTCCTGAAGGAATCCCCCCAGGGCAGCACTGCTGGATGAAGAAGTCAGTCAGCACCGAGACCTGCAGTTAAACTCCTTTTAGCTTTTATGATGCAGTGACTAGGGCCAGACCCCTCTGCCATTTCCACTCCCTGCCCTGCACTGGCCCCTTAACCCCTGGCAGCCCAAGGCAGGAGGGAGAAGGCTGTAGCTATGACAGGTTTGGCAGGCTGGACACCTGGGTTTGCATGGCACCTGGGGACAGTGGCTAACCCTGGAAAAGATGAATAGCCTGCAGTCTAGCCCCAAACTGGTTCTGGGGAGCCCGAGCCATCTCCCAGATGCCTCCTCTCCCACTCTCTGAGGATGGCAAATGGAAGAAGAGCCAGGTGTCTAAAGAACCCCCCTCTCCATTGAGATGGTCTGGCGTTTCTGGAGGAAGAAAGAAATCGGCAAGGCTGCAGATTGGATGGGTGCTATATCCCTCCTCTGGCCTGAACTGCAGAAGGTGGGCACTGGGCCAGATAATCAGACTCTGGGATTGAAGAGGAAAGAGGCAGGAGGGAGGCGAGAAGGGCGAGGTCCCAGAGGAGAAACTGAGGGGGCCCCAGGTCTGAGCTTTGAGGTTCTGGATGGAGACAGAAAGAGGGTGTTGGACTCACTGTCCCTGGCGGGGGGGTGGGGGGGGCAGTGGGCAGGGTAAGGGGGCTGATGGGTCAGACTCAGGAACGTCGGCCAGCTTGGGGAGAACACCACTTCAAAGCTCTTTAGCTCTCACATTCCCCTCCTGTCTCTAGCCCCCAAATGCAGCTACTGTCTTCAGGTAAGACCTAGTAGCTTGGGACTTCCCCGGTGGCACAGTGGTTAAGAATCTGCCTGCCAATTCAGGGGACATGGGTTCGAGCCCTGGTCCCGGAAGATCCCACATGCTGCGGAGCAACTAAGCCTGTGCACCACAACTACCGAGCCCGCGCGCCTAGAGCCTGTGCTCCGCAACAAGAGAAGCCACCGCAATGAGAAGCCCGCGCACCGCGACGAAGGGTAGCCCCCGCTCTTCGCAACTAGAGAAAGCCGGCATGCAGCAACGAAGACCCAACACAGCCAAAAATAAATTAAAAAAAAAAAAAAAAAAAAGACCTAGTAGCTTGGCCCCGAGCCTGGCTCCTAGGGGCCTATGGAAACCAGCTGTGCTAATGGCTCCAGGAAGGAGGCTGAAGCCCCAAGAGTCGGGTAATAAGGGCCAGCTTCCCCAACACCAGGGCCCTTCCTGCTGCAGACCAGGCCCAGGCCAGTGGGCCAGACTCCCTGGAGACAGAATCAGAGGTGCAGGGGGATTAGAGCAGAGTAAGGGAGGGCCCCAGGAGCCCAGATTCCTGGTCCCTGCCCCCATCCTCCCATTTTGAGCAGGCAGGGAATTAAGAAGGGATACAAGAGTTCAAAGTCTGGCCCCTTTGCCAGGCTAGGGCCTTGTCCTTCCAGTGACCCTGCCATTCCACCCCTCCTTATAGCAGGGCTGGAGACATGGGAGGGTGGGGGAGGCCCCAGACTGACCTAGCCCTAATGGCTTTCCCTGGGCAGCATGAACAAAATGGGAAAAAGATGTGTGAAGTGGGAAGCTCTGATTTCCTTTCCCCCGTAGGCTCCAGCTCTGGAAAATGTTAGCTGTCAAAGAGAGACTGTACAGTCTCCCTGCCTCCCCCAACCCAGTACCCCTTACCCCATCCCATCCACCAGGGCCCCCCAGCCTGCCTGGATTCCCAAAGGGCACTGGGCTAGTGTCTGTGAATTTCAGCTCGCCAGGCTGAGGACACACTGTTGTGACAACCACCCCCCCACGCCTGCGTCTTCTCCACCAACCTGGGAAAGACATCCAAGCGGGAGCTTTGGCACTTGGGATATACTCAGGGACACGTCCCTGGGGGATCAAAGGAGCCAGCAGCTCCTGGATTTCACAGCTGCCAACCTCTCGCCACGGTCTCACGCCTCCTAAATCCCAGTGCCCTAGGACTGTCAGCCACACATTTCCAGGTTTCCAGATGATCTGGAGTTTTGGTTAGTCTTCCCACTGAGCTTGCAGTAGCTGGCCTAGAGAGGGAGCCATCCTGAGTCAAGGACACACAGTGTGTGCCTTTCTCCCTGCTTGGGGGCAGTGTGGTCTCATTGGGCCAAGTCTCCTCTGATGAGCTCCCCGACCCACGGGTGCTAGGTTCCTAGGAGCCCCAGGGAATTGATTCCAAAGCTGGGAGGAGGCAGTTCTTGCCTTGGAGTGGAGAGTGGGCATGGGGGTGGGTTCTAACCTAGTAGAAAGGCAACAGATCACTCTGCCCTTTCCCCAGCCTGGGGCCCCTTTGATCTGACCCCAGATCCACCCTCCCACCCTTCAGGAAAGCTTCCCAGACCTACCCACTCTGCCAGCTCAGCCCGGCGTCCAAGCCCCAGCCTTAGGTCTCTGGCTGTCAGGCTATATTATCTGCCTCTGCCTCCCTGTTGGTCCTGGGTGTGGGCTCCATCTCCCTCCCCAGCTCCCAGGGCGGGGGCAGTCTGCCTTCTTCCTCCTTTGGTTATGGTTTGGATCCGTCTCATGGAATCTTTCCAAGAAGGAACCGAGCAGGATTCCACAAGGTAGAAGGGAGTGAAGAACCTGCCCCTTGGGGAAGCTGCCTCTGGTCTAGGGATGCCAGACAATTTAGGTTCCTGGTGCTGCATTGGGACAGGGGGGTCAGGGTCACAGGCACAGGGCCCAATCCTCAGTGCCCAGGTCTGGGCAAGGAGTGGCTCTGACTCTGAACCCACCACTGTGCAACAGCTTTCCATGTACTGTCTTGGGTCTGTTTGATTCCAAAGCTTTGCTCTTAAACACTTCAGAGTGGAATTCAGTGGAGCCTGGAGGAAGATTAAGATGTACTTGTCTTTCCATGGCAAATTCTTAAAAATACCTTCTCTCTCTGCCTCTTCCCTCCACCCCCATCTCTCTCAAAATCGTATGCATTATATACACTCTTTCAAAGAAAGCACAGAGTTGATGGTATCCCTAAATAAGGCTAGAAGCCTTACATATTGAAGAAAGAAACAAACAAAACCAGCAAGTCAGCACAGTTAAGCGGTGGGAGGGCAGAGAGGAGATTGGAGCAAAGACCTGTGCAGCAGTTCCCACAGGCCAGGGGCTGGGGTGGAAGGGACTCACCAGGACCCCTCCCCTAGCAGTGCCACTAGATGTTACTTACCCATTTAGTCACTGCGCGAAAGAGACAGTGCAACCCTGACTGTCTGCTCAGAGTCTGCAGCAAATCTCCACCCCTGACCATCCTTGGGTCCCCAACTTCTGAGGGTTGCATGTACTGTTCTTCCCCTAGATATCTACATGACTTGCTCCTTCACTTCTTTCAGGTCTGCTCAAGTGTCACTTCCTCAGCGAGGTCTTCTCTAAACAGCCCATCTAAAATCTTATGTACACATATCTGCCTTATCCCCTTACTTTTCCTCACGTCACTCATCACCCCACTACAAGGGAAGTTCGTGCAGACTTCGCTAGCCTACAACAGTACCTGGCACATGGTTTGTACTCGATAAATATTTCTTGAACAAGTGACTGAAAAGTGAATGACATCAACCAAAATCAATGACTACTAAGGCTGAAAGAAATACCTTTCATTAGTACTCTTGTTCCTGGCTTAATCATTTATTTAACTGTCCTTGATAGATGCATGAAAGAGGTACTCTGACAAAAATCAGGTCTGAAAACGAGAGTGATATAGCCCTGGCGGAGGCCATGACCGCTGCCTGGGAGGCCTCAGAACTCTGCATGCTTCTCCATGATGCCTCAGCCGCCCTCTTAGGAATCCCTGACCCAACTCTTTGAGGCTCACGCCATGTGTTTATTGCATCTTCAACTCCTTGTTTGCTGCATCTATCTACCTCAGGTCCCTAAGGATCTAGCTCAGGCTCCCCATCCTCCTGTTTCTAATCCTGCTGCCGGGGAGTTCCCTGGAGGTCCTGTGGTTAGGACTCCACGCTTCCACCGTAGGGGGCACGGGTTTGATCCCTAGTTAGGGAACTAAGATCCCACGTGCCGTGCAGTGCAACCAAAAAGAAATCTATCTATCTATCTATAGATATAGGTACAGATATATAGATATATAGGTATGTAATCCTACGGCCAGCCACCTGGGGGCTTCCAGCGCTTACTCAACAGGTCAGCCTCTCAGGTCCTTGACTCCATGGACTCCACCAATCTTATCTCCATCTCAGTTCAGACACTCACCTCCAGGACCACACACTGTCCTCCCATTGCGGCCTATGCAGCCGCAAGCATTTAAACTCTCCACTTCTCTGTTTGGGCTGCCGAGTGATGCTAGAAAAAAACTGTGACAAGCAGCTTGCAGTGCTCCTGCAAATTCAGGTTCTGACCTCAATCAGGAACTCTGCCGTTGCTCAGAGGCCCTTCCTTGTGTTCTCGGTCGGCTGGCTCTCCCGTCTTCTCAGTGGCTGCTGCAAACCGTCTTTATTCTTCCCAAGCTCCTGTCCCCTGACTTCCCCCTCATACTCAGCAGACCACTCTGCCTCCCATTTAATGAGCAATCGAGGTCACCAGGTGCTAATCACTTTATTCCACCATCATCCCAAACCATCTCCATCTGCCCTACCCGTTCCTTTTTCCTTTCTGTCCCAGAAGACAAGGGATCCCTATTGCTGGCCAAGGCTAAGCTTGGCATCCCTTCCCCCTACTCTTTCAGGATCCCCTGTAGCTTACTTCACCTGCCCCCTCGTGAGCCACCTTATGCTCTACTGGCTTTGTCCATTGGCATCCTTAGACTTCTCACTCCTACAGCAACCTTCACCTGCTTTTCTTCAGAGCCAAGAAAGAGCAGTCCACACCCACTCATCTCCTTCCTCACCTCCAATTTATTCTCCAGCCCACCTCAGCTGAGCTTCTGCCGCCTTCCCCACCACCACCACAGACATTGCTGAGATGAAGGGCACCAAATCGCTACAAAACAGACCCTCTTCTTTGCTCTCAGCTTACTGGCTCTCCGTGCTGTTAATTCTATCTCCTCCCTCCTGGGGATTCTCCTTAGCTGTCCTCTTACCCAATAGCCCTCTCTCAGACCTCTCTTCTTCCAGCAGCTTATAAGGATGGGTACTTCCTGAGACTTTGATTTTGACCTTCTGTTGCTCTTTATACCTTTATGTATAAAGGCTTCGTTCCAATCCAAGGCTTCCATCCCACTGCTACACTCTTGTCTCTAAGCCTTAGTTTCCGGCCCCAGATCTCTCTTACTCTGCTAAACTCCAGTCTGGTACATCCAGCTGCTGGCTGGACATCTCCATTTGGGTATCTTCAGGCAGCTCAAAGTCAAGTCAGTCAATACCCAAGTCATCCTCCTCAAAAACCTGCTCTTCTGCCCACCATATTCTCTGTCTTGGTGAACGGCACCACTGTTGTCTATTCACTGTAATTCAGAAATATCAAGGCAACCTTTAATCCTCTTGCCCTGATCTCTAAGTCTTACTGATTCTACCTCCTCAGTGATGATCATATGCATCTTCCCACTTCATTAATTCAGGACTCCATCACTGCTCATCAAATTAGTCAAACAGAAGAACTCAGCTCCTGGCCCTTCCCCAATCCTGCTTCCATTGGGCTGCCAGCATCGTCTTCCTAAAACCCAGATCTGACCACATCACTCCCCTGCTTTAAATCCTTGCAGGATTTAAATTGAAATTGAAATTAGTTTACTGGTTTCTCTTCTTCAGGTTGCTGTAAGCAACTCGGGGTCACATGCCGTTTCTCTGTGCCTAGCACAATGCCTGGCACATAGCAGGTGTTTAATAAACACTTGAGTGGAAGGATTCCAAGCCTCAGCAGGTGCTGCCTGAATGTGTTAACAGCGAAGCAGGGCAGTGGTTAAGAGCAGAGGCTTCAGACAGGCAGACTTGGCAGGTCTGAATGCCAGCACCACCAACCTCCAGCTATTTGGCCTGGGGAATATTTCTTCCTTTTTGTCAGCCTCAGTTTCCTCAACTGTTAAATGGGAATACCTCCACCTACCTTACAGAGAATGGGACAATGCTCCTAAAGGACTCAGCACAGTGCCTGACACAGAGAAGAACTCAATAAATGGTTGCCATTATTATTATTAATGACAGCAACCATCAGTTAAACGTCAAGGTTAGAAGAGAACCCCAGAATTTTAATGCTAGAACCACTGGGGCTCCAAGAAACAAACTGACTGACCATCACAAATTTAGTAAGTGGCGAGATCAAACTTAAAACCTAGTATCAATACAACAATAAAATGCTGTTATGGGCTGTTTTGTGGACTTGCCCTTAATTACAGGGTAAATGAAAGAGCACTGTGAACAATAATACGTAGACTGTAGACGTAGGATATTCATAAATGCACTTGGCATATTGCATACATGGGAATTTGTGTCTCTAAACTTGGACTTGTGCTAATGTGCCTTGGGGTAAGTTCATAATTACAGTGCTGTTCATCTTTCCTATCGTCAGCTGTAACCATCTGTTAAACTAGGAATCAAATGATTCCTTTAGAGCCTTAGCTCGATCAGTGGTTCTTTTTTTTTCTTTCGGCCACACCGTGTGACTTGTGGGATCTTAGTTCTCCAACCAGGGATTGAACCCACGACCTCGACAGTGAGAGTGAAGAGTCCAGTGGTTAACAGGACGGCCAGGGAATTCCCTCAATCAGTGGTTCTTAAGGGTAGAGAGAATGGCAGTGCTATCACCTGAAATTTCAAAATACATCCCCCCTTACCCTTCTGAGAATCACTTTGTTACATGGAATTTTAAGATCAGTAATGTGTTTGGCATGATAACACTTCTCACACTCTTTTCCCTTTATCATTCTCACCTGCAGAAGGGGGTCTTGGCATTAGAAAACATTATTATGCTATGAAAAGAATGCTATTGGAAGAGCATGTGTTTTGTTATACGTATGCTCCACTCTGAAGAGCCTTAATACCCAAGACAAAACAGGACTTGCTGATTGCTATTTCCATAGTAATCTGCAATGGGGCTTATCTGTCATCAGTTGGATGAAGGCTGGGACCAGAGGGGCAGAGAAAGAGGGGATTAAAATACAGGGATCCCCAGGACTTCCCTGGTGGTGCAGTGGTTAAGAATCTACCTGCGAATGCAGGGGACATGGGTTCAAGCCCTGGTCCAGGAAGATCCCACATGCCGCGGAGCAACTAAGTCTGTGATCTAGAGCCCACGGGCCACAACTACTGAAGCCTGCACGCCTAGAGCCCGTGCTCCGCAACGAGAAGCCACCCCAACGAGAAGCCCGTGCACCACAATGAAAAGTAGCCCCTGCTTGCAGCAACAAAGACCCAACGCAGCCATAAATAAATAAATAAATAAATAGATTTATTAAAAATATAATAATAAAGTACAGGGATCACCAGGCACCTTGCAGGGTGAGCTGGGCTCTGACCAGGAAGTGTGATAAGAGAAGAGTAAGGAAATGTCTGCAAGGTCCTCTGGTCTCCAGGTTCTTCCTGGTGAGCTAAAGTGAGACTGGGCTCTTCCCAATGCTGGACTGAGGGCACCTGAGTGGGGGGTGAAGTGGAGCATAAAAGCCAGTTGCTACTCACATGGATGGACCTAGAGATTATCACACTAAGTGAAGTAAGCCAGAAAGAGAAAGACGAATACCATATGCTGTCACTTACATGTGGAATCTAAACTATGACACAAATGAACTTATCTATGAAAAAGAAACAGACTCAGAATAGAGAACAGACTTGTGGTTGCCAAGGGGAAGCGGGGTGGGGAAGGGATGGATTGGGAGTTTGGATTAGCAAATGCAAACTGTTATATATAGTATGGATAAACAACAAGGTCCTACTGTATAGCACAGGGAACTATATTCAATATCCTGCGATAAATTACAATGGAAAAGAATATGAAAAAGAATGTATATATACATGTATAACTGAATCACTTTGCTGTACATCAGAAATTAACACAACATTGTAAATCAACTGTACTTCAGTGGAATAAATTACAAAGCCAGGTACCCTAAAACTTGAACTCGAATGAGAATTTTCCACACATATTCTAGTTTACTGATCACAATGTAAGTAAGACTCCCCTTCATTTCAATTAAGACTTGTATCCCCACTTTTTGGTGTAGCCTTCCTTGATTAATCCCACTTAGAGGTGTGTAAGGATGCCTAGCACCTCTTTGTGAAGTGTCATGGACACTACATATGTTGGGTTCAACAGGAACCAACTTGCTCAGAGCTCAACAGCTGCCTGTGCAAGCAGATCCTGTAGCGCAGGACACAACAGCAAGACCACATCTGGGGTCCAGTTTGGCTGCAGGAAATTCCCTTCTATAGGCAGCCATGACTGTGACTCTGGCCCCTGGAGCCAAACTAGCCACTCAAGAGGGCACAAGCCTTGGTGTATACATGGAGTCTGCATTCTCTCAAGACAGAGTGCAGTGATCCCAGATACAAAGTCAGACCTGTGATTCACCTTCCCAACATGAGGGTGTATACCACCGAGGAAGAGCTGGCAGGAGCGACCAGGCCGGCGTCATGAAGCACCCTTCTTCCCCGGCTCCATCCCTCCTGCCCGCCCGCTCTCTGAGTCACTCTCCTGGTCACATACCCTGTGTGAGGGTGTTCGCATGGCTTGGGGTGTCACTTTAGGTGTGCTCGTTGACTTGTGGTAGGGACGAGGACAAGGCAGCAGAGCACATGGGCTACACACAAAGGCTTGGTCAGCGCTTCTTGATGACTTCCAGCAAACCAGGGCCCAGTTAGTGTCATTCACACAGACCCTGGACCCCCTATCAGAATTATAGCTCTACAGGATCCTGTGACAAAGCTATTTAATGTGAAGTTATAAAGAAAACATCACACAATTGTTTTTCCTTTATAAAAATTTATCAAGGGAATAATTTGAGTTTTAAAAGGCTTGGTTTAGCAAAGTAAAAGACTAAAAACCATTAAAACACTTTGAATTCTTCTTTAACCTTCCAAGTGGGGTCTAAATTAAATAAATCCTCTATCACTTTAGGAAAGAGGCTGCTTTCCTAAATCCGAAAAATTGATTTCCAAGTCACACTCTCTTACCTCTACTGCCTTGTAACCCTAAGAACTAAACCTCACCAGGGATGGCTCCTCTGGAAGTCAAGGTGGAAAGAACAGGTGAAATCCCAACACAGACTGGATGTAGACTCTGAGCCAAAAAAAGTCTGAGAGAAACTGTGATCATACAAGTTATCATCCAGCAGGATACTTTTGGAAAGTTCAACACGGTGCTGCTAATTATTTGAGAACAAAAGGCATAAAATGAGACCCTAGTGATAATGGTCACCCTAGTGATAAGGCAGTTTGGGAAACTACACTTCCCAGTATGCCCTGCCCCTTGAAAGTCAAAAGGCTTTCCCAGGAGCAAAGCACCCTGGAACCCATGGTTAGCACCATTTAAGAGGTAAACAGCCTACAGGGCTGGGTTCTGACATGGAGCCTTCCTCCTTCCATGGAACACTTAACAACACCTGAGGTGAAATTTTAATGGATTTTAAGTCTGGGGTGGAGCCTCACTCTCCCCAACAACTCTAGTTTCCAAAGGTGTAGAGCTGGTAGAGCTGTCCACTGGTCCACTGCCCTGTTCTCCTGGGTGTGGTGCTGCCTCTGCCTCCCCACATCACCAGTGTCCCCACTGGAACTAGTCTTTTGGGGGATTCTGGGCCAGGTGCTGTTCCCACTCAACTTCAACCAACTTGTACAGCTCCATGGTGGCCTGAGCATCTTCCACAGAGGAATGTCCGCTCTTCCCAACCTGAGAGAAGGAAGAAAAGGGAGGAAGAGAAGAACATGAAGCTACAAGAGACTGCTTCTTCCCTTCCCAACTGGCTCCCTCCAACCCACTGATGCTGCTGCTTCTGCAGTTAGCGGGCTACAAAGGTGGACCTCTGGTGAGGCCCTACTCCTTATCTAATTTCAGGGGTTCAACTCCTATGCTACTGTCTGCGTCAATCCTTTCTGTAGCAACATGTACATACCCTATTGTTCTACATTCTTCTGTAGAGGCAGAACAAACCAGATCATAGACAGGCCTTCTGAGACTTCCACCTTCCCCAGTTCCTTAACTGATCTGTATATGACATGTGTCTACAGCCTCATGCCAGGCAGGCCATCCCCTCTTTGACTGCCAAACATATGAAATACATAAGAGCCTCTTGCATCCACTACGTGGTCTTTTAGACCACCACAACTACCTGCTTTCTACTTTTCTTAGTTAGGGTTTTATCCCCACTTTCAGGCTTTTTTCCTTTTCCAAGTATCCTTTGGAACACTCTGGGAGGTAGAGAACAGGAATAGTTATCCCTATGTAGAGATGGACCCCTTTGCCCAAAGCTCTTCCCATCAGAGCATCCCACCCAGATCTCTCTACAGCCAGAGGAATTTGAGGGTCAGAGCCTGGAGAAAGGCAGCAGGAGAGCCTTCAGTGTCCAGGCCAGAGGTCTGGCAGCATTTGGGAAGACGCTACCTGGATGTCCCGGCTCAGCAGCTTCTTGGTGAGATGCTTCAGAGACATGGTTGCATTCTCTGGGCAGTCGGCCTTACGGTTGAGGAGGGGGATATGGGAGGTATCTCGGGTTAGGGACTTAGGGTGAAAATACTGAAGGGCTTTGAAGTCATTGTGGATGGCATGCCCCACCACTATCTTCCCTGTGAGAATCTTCAAGATCTGAAACAGGCATGGGAGAAGAGGTGGTGAGGAACAGCACTCAAAGATGTAGCCCCTGCATCTTCAAAGCCCAACATGGCTGTTTAAGTCCTTCTAGGTTCTTTTCACCAATTGCCCACCTGCCTCATCCTTGAAATGCCCTCTTCCACAAGTTTTCTTTCACCTGAAATCTATCTCCTCTCTCCAAGGTAAAAGTAGGTATTTTCTATGGTGTAACCCTGTTTGGATTTACATCACCAGTGGCACCTTATCTTCACATTAATTTCTACCCCAATGTGATGTTCATGTAACTACCTAGTTCAGTCCTGGCTTGATACCTGAAGTTCTTTAACCATGATCATTATGTTGGCCTTAGACATAGGCTGGGACGAATGTTGTTAAAGATGGGCTCCAGGAAGGTACTGGAAGCCCCAAATTATATGCAAATAGATACGCATATGTTTGCCCTTTTTTTGGGGGGGGGGGTCCATGGCTTTCATCAGATCCTCAAAGAGCCTACAAGCCATAAAAGATTAAGAATTGGGAGTTCCTTGGCAGTCTAGTGGTTAGGACTCGGCACGCTCACTGCCTGGGGCCGGGGTTCGATCCCTGGTTAGGGAACTAAGATCCTGCAAGCTGTGAGGCACAGCGCCCCACCTCAAAAAAGAAAAAGATTAAGAATCATTTATAGACCAAGGCTGCAGAGCGAAGTGATCAAGAGCCCACGCTTATGCTGCTTTAACAAGAAATCAGTCCCGGCGCTTCATAGCTCCTCCTGCTCATAACCACAGGGTATTTACCAGCTGGTCAGGAACCTTATTCACACCATTCTTGGAACCAAATAATTTCTCACCATTTCAGAATCTTAAAGCATAAGGACACACTGCCAATGAGGATAACTAAAGAATATGTCATGAGCTCTGAAGGCCATTACCAAAATGGGGTTCCAAACAGATTGTGAACAAGAGCAACAGGCCTGGAATCAATGCCTGGCCTCCCAATGGGACCCCTTGGAAGGGAAAAGACTCATTTGAATGTACCTTAGTCTCATACCCCAGCTTGGGCACTGGTTTTTATGATGAAAGCCAGATATAGTCCAATCAACTTGGTATTTAGTTGCTCCTAACTGCACCTGCAGTTTACTGACCACTAACACCTTTACTTCGCATTAATTTCAACATATGGCCTGCCTTAAAGCTAAGTGGATTTGCTGTTTCAGGCCCACCCCATCTTCTGCCTCTCCCAAGCCTTTGCTCAGCTATGCCCCTGGTGCACAGGATGTTCTTCAACTCTTCAAGTTCTTTCTAAAATCCAGCTATTCCACCTCTGATGAAATTCCTCCAACTGACTGCTCTGGCATATGAGGAATTATTGGAACAGTGTGTGTCTAGAGAAGGCAAAGAATGTGGAGCTGAAATTACAAAGAAGTGGACCGAAGGCGCCCTCTGGAGGCCTTCCAAGACCAGCAGGCTCCCTTCCCCTTCACGTTTACCAGCTCACCCGCCTTTCCTGTTCATTTGTTGTGGCTCCAGTATTCAGCATAGGACTTACAGTGGCTAGGTTTGCTCAGTGAGTGAGATGAGAACCCCAACATACCAGCCCGGTGTCTTTTATCCCCTCCACTGCAGGCTACCTGTTCCAGTTATACAAATATGCCCCAGCTCCTTCTGTCAATGTTCTGCCTTCTCCTACCACCAACTTTCCACATTGCCACAGGCTACTTCTTGCTTGGGAAGCCCTCTCTACCTCTCTATTCTCAACCCTAGACCCCACCTCTACAAGGCATTCTCAAACTGAGCCCTTTCCCCCTGGCACTCATGCCTGTTGCTCTGTCCATCACTGGCTGTTATTTCTCTAGCAGATTCCCAGTTCTCCAGATGAGGATTCCACTTGGGACCTAAAAGATCTTAACTAATAAAGTTCGTTACACCCGCTAATTGTAACTTTCCAGACTCTCACCACTCCTTATCCCAACAGAAAGCCTTCTTCATCTGCTACTCCACCCACTCCATCCCTCCCTCCACAATCCTTCGGCGCCTCCCCAGGGTGATATTCTTTGCAGAAAAATGATTTGGACCTCTCCCCACCCACCCCGCTGCTACCACCATCTCCCATGCCTCTCACCTGGCTCCGAGCAATCTTGAAGGGTGTAGCATTCACCATGTGCTGCTTCCGGATACCGCTCCATCTGGTCCGGTAGTCCACAATGTGGCAGGGGGGAAGGATGTACTCATCATAGAGCACATCTCCGCTGTAGCTGACAATGCTACATCGAGCCAAGGAACTGACATGCCCCTTGGGTCCTGTGCCCACCATCTCACAGTCAATTGCCACCATCTTCGTTGGCATCTTCTGGGATGCTCCAGGGTATTTATTCTCTGAGTGAGCTTGGGTGGAGATCTGTGGGGCAGTCTTCTGAGGAGGGCTCTTCTGGGAGCCCTTCTTCTGGGGGCGAATTGGGAGGCTCTCGATCTTTGGTAGGGCACTCTGGAACTCCCCCAGCAAATCTACTTTAGCCACAACAGAACCAGCTTTCTGTGAAGGAGCAGGGGTCAGCCAAGGCACTGCAGATTTCTTGTCCAGGGACTGCTCTGACCCACTGCTGGAAGCAGCAGTCTTCTTTTTTGGAAGGGGAGGGGCCTTCCAAGTGCCATCCACCTTGGGAGTGTCCCCTTTCTTTGAAGGTTCTGAGTGCAACTTAGGGACCTTGCTAGGGGGCTGCTGCTTCTTATTCAGAAAGCCTTTCCGTTCCAAGAGCCGCCGCTTCTTGACAAATTTTTGGTGCTTGGCATTGCCTTCTAATGCCCTTCTGGGGGGAGGTTCGCCAAAATCCAGATTGAGGAGTAAGGTAGACATGATGACGGTGGATGGTGGGAGAACAGTTGGGAAAAACAGCTTACCAATGAGAGGATGGACAAGTCATCCTCTGCTGAATCCCATAGGCCAAGACCTGGAGGTTTGTAGTATACCCTGGGGAAGAAAATGATCCTGATAACGGAGTCCATAGGCCTGGGAACCAGTAAGATAAGACCCATCTCCGTAGGACTTAAAGGAGAGAGGAAAGACATCAGAGTAACCTCTCAGATAACGTGAAATGTGAAATGATGGAAGGAGGACTTCCTTCTGAACCAGGAAGCCTGGGTTCCAGGGAAGCCCCACAATTCTCCAGCAGTACGGTATTAGGAAGGTCATTTCCCCTCTCTAGATCTCAGTCTCATTTGTAAACTGAGGGGGTTGCAGGGCCAACCAGCTGAAACTCTTGTGATCTGGAACGCCAGAATAGGTGAGCTCTATCATTTGCCCAGGGAAGGAACGTCTAAGTATGCTCGAAGGCAGTCACAGGTTTGGCATAGTTGACCTCTGAATTACCCAAGCATCCCCAGCACGGGTCCCAACGACAGAGACAGAAATTCAGGCACCCATTTCCCTCATCTCCACGTGAGGGAAATCCCCACATGCAGCTCACTCAAGTCCTTCTCCCAAGAAAGGACCTTTGACAACACATATTAGCGGAGGGGAAAACCGAGGCTGGGGACAGCACAGTCTGGCCGTCCACGCCACGGAGCCAGCTTCCCACCCTCACACACCTACCTCCCAGATGGGCCCAGCTAAGACCGGAAGCGCCAGGAGCCGGATGCGGAAATTGGCGCGCGTAGGCGAGGCCCGAGCCGGCAGGCTAGCGGATTGGAACGCGCCGGAGGCCGGGCCCGCGTACCCACAGCGCACCTGCCTCCGGGAGCGAGGCCAGGGATTCCTAGTGTGTGAGAAGCGGCAGCAGCAGCGGCGGCGGCGGCGGCGGCGTGGGTGGGGGCGGGGGCGGATGCGCTGCCCGGCCCCTCTAGCCCAGTGGAGGTACAATTCGAAGGTGTGGGGAGACCGCTACAAACTGGCACTGCAGCGTGCCGGAGGCCCCAGGCCTCACTTCCGTTGGAAGAGGGAAGAATATGGGAAGGGGCGGGATCTGGAGGCGGGACCTGGAACTTGGCCCGCCCCACTCCGTGAGGTGGGCGCCGCGGCACGCCTCTGTGGCGTCACTGCGCTGGCACCGCCTCCCGGTTTGCGTCCAATGCTGACAGCTTCGGTCTGTGGGACGTCGCGGCCTGTGACGTCAGGAGGGCGCCTCAAGTCTTCAACCCCAACCTCGAAGCCCGGAAAGGCAGTGTCTGGGACCGGGTTCTGAGCGCTTTCTTCTGGTTCTGCAGAGCTGAGCCAAGCCCGGGTCCCGGACCCGCGTAGTCCTGACCCAGGTTCCCGCCTCACTGCATCCTCCTTCCCCGCGCCACCGGCTGGGCCCCGGAATGCCGGGGGTCTCCGCCCGGGGCCTCTCTCACGAAGCGAGGAGGCAGCTAGCTGTGAACCTCACCCGGGTCGTGACGCTCTACCGTTCCATCCTGGACGCCTACATCATTGTGAGGCCACAGGGTTGTGGGTGGGGTGCTCCTGGTTATGTGGGTGGCTCCCTAGCCACGACAGGGGAAGAATGTAGAGTTAGCTTCTGATCTCTTTTCTAATATGTTTCTTCAGTCTTTTGTCTGTACGAGAAAGGGTTAAAGCTGGGGCAGCCCCCCCACTTCTTTTTCTTTCAGATGACCTAAATATTAATAGTTTTAGCATCTAGGTTGTTTTTCTAACCCTCTCAAGTCCAAAGTGATAAAACGCATGGACATTTGAGCCATGCTGCTGCAGCTACGTTAAACTCTCCCAGGAACGTGTGAGGTGTTTCGAGAACACACATGTTCATTCATTCAAGCTTTGAATAAATTCCTGGCTTTGCAGTGTAATGGACAATTCCAACTTTGGAGTTGACAGACTTGGACTAGAATCCTGCCTCCCCTACTGTGTTAACCTTAGGCATAAAAAAAAACATTCCTCCTAGCCTCAGTTCCTGAGCGGTAAAATGGATCTCTTTTTGAAGGATCATTGTGAAGAATAAATGAGATGATGTATAAATGGCAGCAACATCTACCGAATTGTTCAGCTCCCAAACCCAGAAGCCATCCTCGATTCAGCTCTTTTCTTCATTGATCTACGATCCAGCCCTTCAACAAGTCCTGTTGGCTCATCTTCCAGAATAGATCCAAATTCACCTATTTGTCTCCATTGCCATTGCTACCACCCTAGGACAAGCCAACATCATCTCTCTCCTGGACTACTTCCTAACTGATCTCTGTGTTTGCTTCCTCTCCTCCATACCCAGTTCTTCACAAAACAGCCAGATTAATCTTTTAAAAATGTAAATCTCACCAGGACACTTCCTTGCTTCTTAGGTACTTTGATGAAATCGTAATTCTTTACCATTACCTATAAAACCCTACATGATCTGTCCCCTGCTCTCTTTTAAACCCCGCCACATTTCATTCTCTCCCACATTCACTGTACTACACTGGGCCTTTGCACTTACTGATCTGCCTGGAATGTTCTTCCTCCACAGAAAGGCAATTGAGTAGGGTGGTTAAGAGCAAGAACTCTAGAGTCAAATTGGTTTCAAATCCCAGCTGTGCCACTTACCAGCTTTTTGACTTAGACAGAATACTTAATTGCTGTACTTTGGTTTCCTTATCTGTAAAATGGGGGATAAAAATAGTACTATCTCATAGGGTAATTGTGAGGGTTAAATGCATTAATATACGTAAAATGTTTCAGACAGTGCCTGGCATATTATAGTATTCTGTAAGTGTTTGCTATTACCTGAATTTTTAAAAATTGAGATAGAATTGACATTTTAGTTTCAGGTGTATAATATAGTGATTTGTATATATTATGAAATGATTACAGTAACTCTAGTTAATATCCATCACCGTACATAGCTACATTTTTTTCTTGTGATGAGAACTTTTAAGATCTTCTCTCATCAACTTTCAAGTATACAATACTTTCAAGTATACAATACAGTATTATTTACTATAGTCACTATGGTGTACATTACATCTCCATGACATTTATTTTGTAACTGGAAGTTTGTACCTTTTGACCCTCCTCACCCATTTTACCCACCCCCACCCCCTGACTCTGGCAACCACTGCCTGAATTTTTTTACATGTGCTGTTTCCTGTTCATCATTCAAGTCTCAGCTCAAGTGTCACCTTCTCAGACAAGTCTTCCCTCATTGCTCTATCTAAAATAGTACTCTCTCAAACTCTCCATTGTTACTGTTTCATTAGTGTTTTATTGTCTATGTGGCTTTTGATGTTATCTGAAATAATTTTTTAAAATGTAAGCTCTGTAAGAGCAAGGATCTTGTCTGTCTGCTTCATTGTTTGTATCCCCTGAGCCTAGGATAGAACTTGGTGCCTAACCAAAGCTCCAGAATTTGTGTTGAATAAATGAATGAATAAAAATACATTCTGGCAGGGAATTCCCTGGTGGTCCAGTGGTTAGGACTCGGCGCTTTCACTGCCGAGGGCCTGGGTTCAATCCCTGGTCGGGGAACTAAGATCCCACAAACCACGCAGTTCAGCCAAAAAAAAAAAAAAAAAAAAACCCAACATTCTGACATATGTAATGTCTGGCACATCTAATGGTAGGTTACTAGATGGTAACGCTAATACTGGGTGTCAGTCACTGTGGTGTTGAGGATGCAGATGTGAAGCCACCATCCTTGCCCTTTAGTTGAGTGGAGGAAACAGACACATAAATAAGTGGGGACACTGCTAAAAGGAGAGGTGTGTCCAGAATGCAATTTGGGCTCAGAGGAAGGAGGGGGAGGCTAGAGCAGGCTTCAGAGAAGAGATGACAGCCAATGAGTAGAGGTGCCTGTTAGTTGCAGCCAGTGGCCATGTGTTGAGTGGGGCGGGGAAGAATGGAAAGAGTAGTAGCCTGTTGATTGCTTCTCGCTTTCCCCTACAGGAATTTTTCACAGACAACCTATGGGGCACACTCCCTTGCTCATGGCAGGAAGCCCTGGATGGACTGAACCCGCCACAGCTGGCCACACTGCTGCTGGGGATGCCTGGGGAAGGGGAAGTGGCCAGGTATGGGCAAGAGGGCACCTGTGTTGGGGGACTTGGTGCTGAGCCCTGCAGGGAGCCATTGCTCAGAGTCTCACAAGGGCTTCCTGGGTTGTAAACTTGCACACTCAGGATGCAATGGGACTATTCACTGGGGGCCTGGGTGGGCTATCTCAGGTACAGGTCGGTGTGGCCACTCACCCTGCTGGCCCTGAAGTCCACAGCCTATGCCCTGGCTTTTACCCGGACGCCTGGGTTTCAGACCCCCTCAGAGTTCCTGGAGAACCGCAGCCAGAGTTCCCGACTGACAGCTCCATTCCGGAAACATGTCAGGCCCAAGAAGCAGCATGAGATTCGGAGGCTGGGAGAGGTGAGGAGTTGGCTGGGGTATAGGTGGTATCTGGGAGCCTGGGGACTCCTTAAGCCTATGGGTTACAAAGGTGTGGGCACCTTATATTACCTGCAGGACCAGAGGCCCTAGAAAGTCCCTTCCTTGTCAGATACACCATAATCATATCTTCATCCTTTTGCTGGGTTGTTTGGTGGCTGTATTTGAATCACTGGCTTAATCTTGTTCTGATAACCTTCACAATCTGCTCATGGCTTCACAGCAGGGCTCTTGTTCTGTGGAGGAGACTGAATCACTAGCCTGAGAGGAGCAAAGACAGTAGCCTGAGCCTGGGGTCAGCACACCCCATTTTGGTTTCCATGTCTCTTGTCTCTTCCCTCTACCCATCTTTCTCTGCCATCTTCAGCTCCTCCACCCTCATTATGGGTGTTTGCCCTGGGAGCCAACACCAATGGCAGGAGACCTTTGTTCCCTCCTCTTTCAGTTGGTGAAGAAGCTGAGTGACCTCACAGGCTGCACCCAAGTTGTGGATGTAGGCTCAGGCCAGGTGAGCCAGACCCCTAATGTTCTGGTTTTTTGTCGTGGGGATAGAACAGCTGGAAGACAGGTTATCGGGCCACAGGCCCAGGGAGGCACGTGCTAAGGAGTGGTAGAAGCAAGCTGGGCAGAATTTAAGCCTTCTGGGGGCCTAGGACCCAGGCGTCCAAACCACAGATAGGGAGGGGGACAGTGGAGAGGACACTGAACGGGGCTGTCTCCACCCTCCCTCTCGGGACTCCAGGGCCATCTCTCCCGCTTCATGTCCCTGGGGCTGGGGCTGATGGTGAAGAGCATTGAAGGGGATCAGAGACTGGTGGAGAGAGCCCAGCGCCTAGACCAGGAGCTCCTGCAGGCTCTGCAGAAAGAGGAGAAGAGGAACCCACAGGTAGACCAGCCCTTCCTGCAGCCAGGACCGTGAGAGCAGGGTCTGCTTGGCTGGAATTGGGCACCAAGGCTAATTCCCTCTTTTAAGTTTCTCAGCTTGACATGGCGTGTCTCTATTTCTGCTACCCCTTTCCCAAGGTCCCTCCTTCACCAAAGCCTCCTCATATCTGAAAGGCACCTTCTAGTTAAAAAGTGCTTTCCACACCGATACGTCCTTCTCACAGCCACCTGTAAAAAGTGGCCAATCAAATGAGGAAGCTCAGACGAAAAGACCTGCAGTTACTAATAACAGACCCAGAATCTATCCCATCTCCTGATTTAAAGTTCCACTTTCTCCTCTGCCCCAGTTTCTCCCCCACCTTCCTCCTTGGGAAGGAACTCAGAGGACAGATCCATTCCCGTGGCTTGAGGTGGCACGGGGACGGGAAGCCGGCTTCCCATCTGCCTCTCTCTGTTCTGTCCTGCCTCCACAGGTGGTCCACACTGGCCCTCGCCACCGCCCCCACCATGTGGTTAGGTGGGTAGACCCCACGGCCCTGTGTGAGGAGCTTCTGCTTCCACTGGAGAACTCACCTCAGAGTGAGGCCCGCTTGCTGCTGACAGGCCTCCACGCCTGTGGGGATCTGAGTGTTGCCTTGCTGAGGCACTTCTGCCGCCCTGAGGTGGCGGCCCTGGCCTCAGTGGGCTGCTGTTACATGAAGCTGAGTGACCCCGGTGGCTACCCACTGAGTCAGTGGGTGGCTGGGCTGCCCGGCCGTGAACTGCCCTACAGGCTACGGGAGGGGGCCTGCCACGCCCTGGAGGAATACGCTGAGCGGCTGCAGAAAGCAGGCCCTGGCCTCCGAACCCACTGCTACCGGGCAGCACTGGAGACGGTCATCCGGCGTGCCCGGCCCGAGCTCCGTCGGCCAGGCGTGCAGGGGATCCCCAGGGTCCACGAGCTCAAGATTGAAGAGTGAGGCTGGGGAGTTGGGGGGGCGTGAGGAGGGGGGCATCACCTACTGGAGGTATGATTCCCCTCCCACCCTCAACTGTTTAGCATGTCCTGAAGAAAATCTAAATGTGCTGGGAGGAGGGGAGTGATTTTGAGTTCTGAAGCAGCTTCAAACTTTCTTTAAAAGGCAGTTGTCACTCTTTTATCAAGTTTTTGAAATGCTAAAAATATGGCTAAATAATTGGACAGATTAGGCTGAAAATAAATTTTTGGATTGATTTGCTATTGGACAGACAGCTCACAGCCAGAAAAACATTTAAAAATGCCTTAGGGTGGCAAATCTATTACAGCTGGAATTGAATTAGGAATGGACAGTTTGAATGGGGTAGGGGGGTTCTAAAACCAAACTGAGTGCTGTCTGTGGCTGACCCCACAGATACGTGCAGCGGGGGCTCCAGCGGGTGGGGCTTGACCCCCACCTGCCGCTGAATCTGGCTGCCCTTCGGGCCCACCAGGCCCAGGAGAACCGTGTGGTGGCCTTCTTCAGCCTGGCCCTGCTGCTGGCCCCGCTGGTGGAGACACTGATTCTACTGGACCGGCTGCTCTACCTTCAGGAGCAGGGTGAGGGTGGCCAAAGCAGGGACCCAGGGCAAGAGGGGCTGGAGTTCTAGGGTTCTCCTTCAGGTCCTGGCCCCTGCACCTGCCAGGACTAGGTTCCTTGCTGTGGTGATTCTCAGACCAGCTGCTTCAGAGTCAGATGGGGGAAGGGGAACTTGTTAATGCAAATTCCTACTGAATCTGCCTGTGGTGGTACCTCCCTGAGGTGCATTTTAAGCCAGCATCCCAGGCACTGAGAACCTACGATGTGCTGCAGACTGCCTCCTCCCAAGTCAGTGTCTCGGGCACTCATGTCCCTGGAGAGAGCTGGGTCTCCTTAGACCCCCTGGAGCCTCCCCCATGGGGAAAAGGGGCTATGCCTACAGGCTAAGCAGGAAGTGGCTAAGAGTCTGTTTCATTTCTCCCCTTCTGAGTAGCCCTGCCTTTCTCATAGGCTTCCATGCTGAGCTCCTGCCCATCTTCAGCCCCGAACTCTCTCCGAGAAACCTGGTTCTGGTGGCCACCAAAAGGCCTCTGGGTGAGACCTTCTCTGTTCTGGAGACTGAAGACAGCTGACACAGCCTGAAGAAGGGCATATCTCAGACCCCATCTGAAACTGCCAGGTACCACACTGGGTGGCGGAGTCTTCACCCACCTCCTCAGCCAGAGAACCAGCATCCTCCGTGGAATCCTGGTTCCCTACAAACCTTCAGCTTCATACCCTTTCTCTCCCTCTGCGTGTTATGTAACATTATGCAAAAAGTTATTTTTAATTTATTAAAAAATTGAAATCTTTACTTTTCTGTCTTTTCTATTAAGTATAGAAAAGGACAGACAAGCACCCTCCCTACCGAATCCTGCAGAGGTGCTAAATTAGGTCTCACATCCCCAACCCCCACTGTCTTCCCTAACAGGTAGCACCTTGTTACTCAGAGGTCTCCATGGAGGGAAGCTGTCTCTCCCTTAGATCTCCATCCCAGAATCTGCAGGCCCTGCCCTTTGGGAGGACCACCTTAAGGCTGGCTAACTTCTATCCAGGTTTTGTCATAACATCAGGACAGATGCTCCCTCCCTCAGTCCTTGAAACAGGCGTTAGGGGTGCCAGTCTACCAAAAGACAGCAGCTGCACACGGAGGACCCAAGGCTCTTTATTAGAGTCTGAAGAAGAGGTGGCCCCAATCTTCAAGGTTAAGGCAAAGAGGGGAGAAGCAGCTCTCCCCAGACTCAATACCAATAGACTTTCTTATGTCTCCGAGTCTCCTGGATCCCCATCGCCTCCATCACCTCCTCCTCCAGTGTCTTTAGACGGGGCACATAGGTTTTTTCTAGAGCATCTTCCACTGATGTGTCTTTGGGGCCACCTATTGAGCCAGAGAAAAGAAGATGGGTGGGAGGGCTTCTTAACATCCTTTACTCCCACTCCTCCCACCCCCCCCCACTTCTTGCCGCCTCACCCAGCCTCACCAATCCATGTTTCAGGGACGATGCCATCAGCTCTGGGAAATTCAGGTTTAGGGATAATTCTTCCTGATCTTCTGGAGACTCGTACCCGCTCTCCTGCCTCAGTGAATCTCCACTCCACCTCAGTGGGTTTCCTAGGGGATAGAAGAAGTGAGGCCAGCCAGGGAGTTAGGTCTCCCTCCTATGTTCCAACCCGAAAGTCAATGACTAAGAACACTAAGGTCACCATCTTGTTTCTCTGCTACCCCTGCACTGGGGTTTCCTATGGGGGGTCATGGATGGCCCCTCTCAATTTTCAGCACATCCAACCCACCATTCCCTTTGGATAAACATGGTCAACAGCTGTGTGGACTCAGAGGGCAAGAAACCCTCTGACCAGAGCCCCATGTGCTTGCCTGTCCACAGGATCCACAAGTTTGACCTGGTTGTGGAGCAAGGGTGCTTCGCTGGGGATCATGGTTCCCCGGTAATCCACGGTCTTGCCAACATAACGATAATGCTGTCCAAAAGAGGAGGTGGCTATCAGAACCCAGGAGGTGAGAAGGGGGCTTGTCTACCACAACTCAGAGCATTCAAGTTGAAAAGCAGAAGGTTCAGTTGTCTCACCATCCCCTCAGCCAGTCTCTGGCCTCCCTGTGCTGCTCTTAGTGGACAGGGACGGATGGCACAGGCTTCCTGAGCATCGCCATCCTCACTCTTCACTTACTGTATTCAGCCCCTCCACGACCACCCAGTTTCGCTGCCGGATAACTTGAACCACTTTGCCTTGCTTCCCAGCGTCCTTGCCTTCTAGGATCTCTACCTGTGGGAAGAGATGACCGTCAGGGAAGGAGATCCTTGCCCAGGAGCACCCCGCCACCCTACCCCATCTGAGATTCTCACCCTGTCCCCACAGAACAGATGCCAGTCTTCATCAGAGATAGGTTCCACAGCCACCGGGCGCCGCCTAGTCCCTGGAGGATTCTTCTTCTTGTCTGACAAGGAGCCTGGGCGGCTCATCCCATAGCGGTAATTGGGAGGCAGAGTGACCTTGGATGCCAAGGCCAGCAGAGCAGAGAGCCGCATGGCTGGAGACTGTGAGAAATCCCCTGGCCGGTGAAAGACCCAGAAATCTTCCTAGTCGGCTCTGGGGTAGGACAGAAAGAAAGGGGCAAAGAAACAAGGGAAGCAACATTTTCTTAAGCACTTACTTCATGGCTCAATGGACTTGATCTTACTGAATCCTCACAAGATATTATCTTCGCTTTACAGATGACGATAGAGACTCAGAGAAGTTAAGTGACTTGTCAATGGTCATAAAGCTACTACGTGGGAGAATCAGCATTCAAAGCCACATATATCTGACTTCAAAGTCCAAAAATTCATTGAGGCCAGGGACCATGTTATCTAGATCACCCTTGAATCCAGCAGATCCCAGCAGGGCCTGGCATGTAGTAGGTACTCAATAAAAAGTTATTTAATAAATGCACCAACAGCAAGATGGAAAGAAAACAAGTAATGGACAAAACACTGGCGTAAAGCCAGAAAGCAGGCAGTTATAAGGTAAAACAATCAAACAGGTGGCAGAGATAAAAACTGGGATTAAAATGTCCCTACAAAATGTCCAATTCCTAATCTCAATCAAGGAAATAACCACTTCTCCCTAAGATAGTTGCTTTTCTAAAGGAAAAGGACCCAGAGCCAGACTCTAGGATTATAGAGTCCTACATTTCCAAACTAAGTATGTACTCTAAGCCTCCCAATTTTGGATAATGGACTAAACCAATGGGGCGGTGGGACAACTGAGGGCAAAAATAATAAGTGCTTCAGTTTGCTGAGCACTTGCTACCTTCCAGTTGCCATGCTAAGTGCTTTCCTGTATCATCTCATTTAAGCCCAAGGACAACTGATGAAGGAGGTACCATTAACCTTGTTTCATAGCTAAGAATAAAGCCTAACTTCAAAGTACAATTAAAGTGCACTCTAATGACATTAAAAGCTCTGGACTGGGAATCAGACGACCTGGGTTCTAGTCCCCGCTCCACCATCAACTTATTCTGTGACCCTAGGCAACTTCTGAGCTTCAGTTTCATCATCCATAAAACTTTACAGGGTTGTTTCTGTCATTCGAGTTATTTTTAACATTTTAACAAAGCAAGGTACAGAATCATGTGGATAGTATCCTTTTTTGGGTAAATTAAAAAATATATATTCTATCACAGACATAAATATTTACAAGAAGGCAACAGGGAACAAATAAAGTACTTGTTTTGGAGATAAGGAAGTTTGGGAGGGCTATTACTTTCCATCTTGTTCCTTTCCATAACGTTTGCATTTTCTAACCACGTACCTTTAAAATAATACATCAGCTGGTTTATCTGAACAGTGAGATATCAGGTCATTTCTCTTCTCTATACTTCTCAATATGGAAAAAACCTAATATTATTTTTAATTAATGCTGGATGAATGTTAAGGGCCTTGGTGTTCCCATTCAGAATCAAAAAATGCTTAGGGAGCACTACTATGTGACAGGTCTAATGCTGGGAACTTCACTATTCCCAGCATTTGATCTTCACACTGCTCTCCGCGGGAGGTTGACAGGAGACGAGGAAACCAAGGCCCTGAAAGCTGGAGACTTGCCCTAGTTATGACTTGATAGAAGCAGAATTCTCTGGCGGTCCAGTGCTTAAGACTTTGCGCTTCCACTGAAGGACTGTAGGGGGCACGGGTTCCAACCCTGGTGGGGGAACTAAGATTCCGCAGGCCGCGCAGTGCGGCCCTCAAAAAAGACAATCTTAAGACCCGAGACTCCTGCGTGATTGCTGCAAGACGTCCCTTAACCTCAGCTATTCAAGATCTGAAGCTCTGGGAGGAGATCCCAGAAGCCAGCCCCCTAGATGTTTTCCTTTTTTCCCTCCAAACCCTGGAGAGGCTGGTGCCCTTCCGCAGCAGGGCTTTCATGGCGCGCTCTGGGGCGCCGTGCTAGGTAGTGAGGTAGAGCGTCTGCTCCCTCAGACCCCGGCTCCAAAGGCCCCGCCGGCCCCATCTTAGGTACGGGTGATGTCCATCCCCCAGCAGTCTTCAGCAACCACCCGCTCCGAGCTTCCGAAGCAGGGAGACCTCGGACGAAGCGACTGAGCCATGCCAGGGTCAAAGAAGGCTCTTCCCGCTCCCGCTCCCGGACCAGCCCGGAGTTGCCAAAACGTCCGGGCCACGCTGTTCTCACCTCCGCTTCCCGCTGAGCCCCGGAGCCTCCGCCAGTCCCTTCTGCACGTGGGACCTAAGCCCCGCCCCACCGCGTCCCCCGGCTTTCTGGGAAAAGTAGTCTAATGGTACAATGGACGCGCAACGATAATCTAGCCTCTCTGCATGCTGGGAGTTGTAGTCCGCTGCTGCAAAGCAAGCGAGAAACAGGAAATTTGGCCTTGTAGGAAATCTAGGAAGCCTAAGAGCACCGTGAAGCACGTCGGGAATTGAAGGCAAAGCGGAATATGCTATCGCGCCTGGCACATTCCTGCACGTGCTCTGCGTGGAGGCCGCTGGGAATTGTAGTTACTAGAGACGACGGCTCCATTTTCTAGGTGATTGCGGCTTCTTCAAAGCAGAGAGCCTTGCTTTCTAGTGAGGCTACAGTCAATACTCTCCCCGCCCGCCCTCTGCTGGAGGGAGTCAAGGCAGTGAAGAAAGTGTCATAGGCTTTCTAAACTAAGGGATAGAAACGTGGGCCCTTCCAATGCCAGTCGATGATCTAGTCACAAAATGTCAGACTGAAAGAAACCTGAGAGGATCTAATCCAGCCATTCCACTTAATTCAGGAGTATTGGGAGGATTCCATGCTATCAACCTCCCCGACCCTCAACACCGTTATCAGCAGCGGGCATCCCTGGCTTTGCCCTTGAGGGTCAAAGTTGTTTCTACAACCAGCCCCAACACCCTAACTTCCCTGGCCATCGTGAGCTGTGACTGGTACTGTCACCTCTCACAACCTACCTCTTCTTTTTTTAAATATTTATTTATTTTGGCTGCACCGTGTCTCAGTTGCAGCACGTGGGATCTTCGTTGTGGCGTGTGGAGTTCTTAGTTGTGGCATGCATGTGGGATCTAGTTCCCTGACCAGGTATCGAACCCAGGTCCCCTGCACTGGAAGCGGGGAGTCTTTCCCATTGGACCACCAGGGAAGTCCCACACCCTACTTCTTGTGCAAACTTTTAAAAAAACTTTCCCAGGTGCTTATGGGGGAAACTGTGTTAAACAGTGGCTGGGCAGAAGTAGAATACTGGGCACCGTATTCTGTGACTTTGCCCTCATGTAGAATTTTAGATATCTCTAACAGACTGAGAATGGAGAAGGCTGGCACACCTTACCTCAATCTGAAAAGTGGATTTGGAAATCATTTGCATTCCCTTTCCCATTCCCCTGCACCATCAGTTAACCAATACACCCCCAAAGAATCAGTCAAAATCCAATGTAGTAATCAATGGGTTTTATTTTCCTAGAACTGAAATCATCTACGGTTCTCAGAGCTAAACTTCCAAAGCTACAGTCAGCAATTTTTCATCAGAGCCCAAGGGAGGGGGGCAAGGGTGAAAGAGACGAGAGACAGAAGAGCCAAATAGACCACTAGAAAGAGGTTGGGAGAGGGCGCTTATTTCCCTCTGGCCTCTCAGTGGGTTACAAATTGGATCTGGTGACAACACTGAGGGGACCAGGTGAGGATATGTGGATGGGAAATGACACCAGAAGGAACACCAAAGCCCCAACTACAACAAGAACAGTCATCAGCCCCAAACAGAAGGGGAGCCTCCAAGTGCACCTCAGAAATGGGGGCAACAGTGGGGAAGAAAGGAGCAGAGTGGGGGACACACAAAGGGATGGGGGGGGATCTTTAAAATTTTTTTTTTTGTAATTTTCTTTTATTAAAAACATTTCCTAAAAAATGTGTCTTTTCCTTTATATCTGGGTGACGTATGTGACTGTAGGCTGGCCTTGAGCACTGTGGGGAGAGGGAAAAGGGCAGCTAAGGGTCTCCCCAGGGCATCCCATCTCTGGCCTGAGGTCTAAAGGTGGATGGATACTCCTCAACACTCCCACAGGAGCTGGGTGAAGTTAACCCTTCAGATCTCAGGTCCTTGACCCAAAGAACTTGGAAGACCCCAAATCTTTTGATGATAAACTGTAACTCCCATAACACCTAGGGTTGGCGTAAGAGAAGGGGCATTGTCAACCATCAAGGATTTATTGAAGGGAGCCCCTCTCCCACAAGCTGTCCCACTTTCCCTGAATCCAGGTAGCTGGGAGAACAGGTGTGGGAGGAAGGGACAGGATGCCATCCTCTTGCCCACTCCCCACCCCAACTTGAAGATTGCCCCTCCCAGGCCCCAGAAGCCCACCGTGCTACTTATACACCATCCCTTCCACTCATAGCCCTGATCCCAACCAACCCAGAGGTCTACAATGCCCGGGGAAGGGCGAGAGGGGTGTCAGAAGATGGAAATAGCCAGTCCAGGCCCTAACAAATACACTGGGAAACAGTTCCAGGCAGGGAGGGACACAGTGGCCTCATCTCATCCCACAGAGCAGAAGACATGGACCTGACTCAGGTCACAGGGGTGTGGGGACATGGAGGTGAGGGCCAGGTGGCCTGCCCCATCCGGGTCAATCTCCAGGGTCTGAGCTCAGAAGGGGGAGAGTGAGTGGAAGAGGAGAGTGGGTTGGGGTGGGGAAGGGGTTCCCAGTTTGCAGGCCATGGCCAGTTTCCCCAGTAGCACCCAGACAGCAGCAGGAACGGGGCGGGGGCTCCTCTTGAAACATTGGTGGCTACAGGCTGCGGGGGAGGGTTGGAGGGGAGAAGGGTTAATGGTGTGGCCTTGGCCTGGCCGGGCCCCAGCCAGTGCCGGCCTCCTGGGAGAGCCCACCCTGCCTCCCTGGAGGCTGACTGCTACAGGCCCTCCTCCTCCTCCTCTCAGCAGGTGGCTGGGCCCTCCCAGCCCAGCTGCCGAGGGGCAGGGGGCTCACTCACCTCTCATGATCTCTGATGCCCGGGGCCTCAGCATCTTCCTTGGCAGCCTCTTCCTCTTCTTCCTCCTCTTCTTCCTCCTGAGGAGGCCCCCGGCCAGAGCCCGGCTCCGAGGGGGTGCTGTTCTCCACCTCCACTGGAACGGGCCTCTCACCCTCCAAGGTGGCCCCTTCCTTCTCCTCCCCTTCGGGGTCTTCTGTCTCCTTGGGACGTTTGGGGGAGTCCTGGGCACGGTTAGCAGAGATGAAGTGGGTTGAGGATAGAGAGGGAGGACACCAGCCTCCCCCTCCTTTCCCCAGAGGCTCTCCTTCCTAGGCAGACCCACAGTCCTCCAGCCCTCTGCTAGCGGAGAGGTCTCCTGTGTCCCATCTTCTCAGCAAGGGACTCCCCAAAACTAGGGGCTGAGTCTGTCTCTCAGACGGGCACTCCCTGAAAAAGTCGTAACTTCCCTCCTCAGACTAGGAGCCTTGCTCCGGGGCCCCAGGTAGGGGGCAGTTACCTCCAGCAGGTCTCCCGCTCTCCTCTTCAGCGCCCCCTTCTCATTCTTCTCCTTGGTCGGTTCATCAATGACCAGCTTCCCTTCCTCATCACTGCTACCTTCGGCATTCCCCTTCTTATCGCCATCACCCTCGGTGGCTTCGGGCTCCGGCTCTTCCACACAGCTCTTTTTCTGGGAGGACTGCGGCGGAGACAGCAAAGGCTGAGTGGCACCAGCGACTGCCACGCTGGGCCCCCTCCCCAGACCCCTCCCTCGGCCACTCACTCCTTCCTTCTCCCACCTCTCCCCCGCCCCCACCCAGGTGCCCAGTCTCACAAGTGATTTGAGACCCACCTCTGTCGGATTAGCCCCGGGGTAAACCCACTGGCCGGGCAGGCAGGGCTCTGTGCAGGAGGGGGGAGGGCTGGAGCAGGAGGCAAAACCTCGGGTCAACTTCTCCCAGAGGGAGCTGGGACCCTTTCCCCGCCAACCCCCGCCCCCCACCCTCCCGCCTCATCCTGCCCGGCTCACGAGCACCTCCTCCTGGAAGCCTTTGTGGAAAGAGTTAAGGCCACATCCTATACTCACACTGGGCCTGCCAAAGGCCTGTCCCCACTTACCGCCTCCATCCTGTTCCTGCCCCCCCCAGGCGCTGTCTAACAGGTGGCCCCTGACCACAGCTACATCACACACCCGGAACCCCTTCCCCTCTGCAAGAAGCCTCCCCCAACCCCCCACCCCACGAGCTCCTACTCTGAAAGCCCTGGTGTTGGTGTCTGTTCCTGAAGCATCACATGTGGGCCCAGGGGCTCCCGGCACCTATGGCCACACCCGCTTTCCAGGAGGTCTCTGGGGCGGATGGCAGCTCACCTGGTAGCCAGAAGCCTTGACAGTAGGGTTGTTCTCGATCTCCCACAGCCCCTCGCTGAACCCTTTCCGTTTGTTGGGCTTGCCAAACTTCTCCTTGGACTCCTCGTAAGGGAAGAGGTCTTTGGGGCCCAGGAATGCCCTGGTGAGAGATGGGAGACTGTGCTCTCGAGTCCCTCACCGCATCTGAGCTGCGCAGCCCCATAGGGAAGGCGTGCCGTCACCACTGCTCTTTCCCCAAAGTGGTCCCCCCGTGGCCCTCCCCGCCTCTGCCCCCTCACTCACGTCTCGTGGGTCCCGAAAAAAAAGACTTGGTATTTGTTGGCTGTTGATTTCACGGCAGCCTCAGGCATCTCGTCAATCTGAGAGCAAGATGAGTAAAGTGAGCGTGAGCTGGAGTCTTGAGGTCACGAATTTGGGGCCGGAGGGTAGGGGTTAAGGGGCTGATCTCTAAGGCACATCTGTGAAAAATCAGACTGAGAGGGACCCAGGAGTTCACCAAAGGGGTTTCTGAACCATTTTTAGCAGTGTGACTTTGTCCAAAAGAAGTCAGGCATAAAAGCCCAGCAGAATCCCCGCCTCTCTTTCACAAACCAAACAGCGTCCATAAACAGATCCTGCCCATAAAGCTCCACGTCTTTGCCATCACCCTGGTCCAACCACTGTCCCCTCTTGCCTGGACTGAAACCACAGCCTCCCTCTCTTCTCTCAGTCTCCATTCTTGCCCCACTACAACTCATTCTCCACACTGCAGCCAGAGGGGGCCTTTCCAAGTGTGGGTCTGAGCATTTCATTTCCCCTGCTAGAAACCTTCGGGTGGCTTTTCAGGACTCTAGGGCCCACCTGTTCACCATTGTCCGTAATGTCAAGGTCTGAATTCCAATGCTGCCAACAGTATTTGTATGAGCTTGGGCAACTGACAGAACCTCAATTTTCTCAACTGTAAAATGGAGATGGTCACAGTACTTAAACCATAGCGTTGTAAGGATTAAATGACCATAATGTAGTACGTCCCGCATATGTGCTCGATATCATCATTCTCTCCCCAGTACGCTGCCCCTCTGCTCTCTGCTCCAGCCACACTGACCTTTCAGTCTCCTATAGTAACTCCTGATCAGCCTTCCCACCTCAGCCCCATCATCACTTCCTCCAGAAAGCTTCCCCATCTCTCCCAACCTGGTTGGCTTCCCAGATAAAACTCTCAGCACCTCTCCTTCACAGTGTGCTTTTCACAATTCTAGTTTTACAGTTCTTCATGTTACCATTTGCTTAACGTCTACGTGGACTATACCTGCCCCGAGAACAGAGGTCTGTTTATAAGTCCAACACAGTGCCTAGCACCCAGTGAGTGCACAGTGAAGATACGCTGAATGACTCTATGAAACAGACAAAAGCAGCCTGCTCTGCCTGAAGTGGAGAGGTGAGGCCAAGGGGCTGCCTATTCAATATCCCCCATCAGTAGCAGCTCCAAGACTTCTGGGGAACTCTCTGAAAGTCATGTCATGTAGTCAGACTCTCTTATTTTACAGTCAAGGAAACTGAGGCCCAGAAAAGAAAAGTGATTTACCCAAGATGACAGGACAAGTTAGTGAGGGCCAGATTTCAGAACTAGAGCTCCTGACTTGATCCTCTGCCTCAAATGTCCTGGGGGCATAAGGGATGCTGTGGTGGAGAAGGTGCAGCGGTCTGAGGTCAGAGAAATGGTGAGAGGCAGTGGTCCAGATAGCCTCTCCCAGATCAGGCCCTGGAAGCCCAGGCCAAGCTGAGCTGCGGGGGGGGGGGGGGGGGGGGGGGGGGGGGGGGGGGGGGGGGG